>NC_090740.1:119110027-119200951 GCF_036898095.1 Palaemon carinicauda | reverse complement strand
ATTACATTATTTCTTTCTCTTAAAGTTATAGGTCTTATAGAGTTACAGCTTTAAAAAAAAAAAAAAGAAAAAAAAAGTAGTTTGTCAAAATTCTTCGTTTTTTGATTCATGAATTATCATTATCATTATTGATTTATCAGCATTAAATAACCGTTATCATTGTGTTGATAATGACGATTTAAAAAAAAAAAGGTCGTTGTATGATAGTTTTTAATTGATGTGTTTCACTATTCATGTAAGGGTTGATTGAACTAACATCAACCTCTCGTACAACTTTCTCATATGATCTTGCAGATACGGGGATGTGCTTAAGATTAATTATTATTATTATTATTTTATTATTATTATTGTTTTTATTATTATTATTTTTATCATCATTATCATCATCATCATCATCATCATCATTTTCATTATTATTATTATTATTATTATTATTATTATTATTATTATTATTATTACTTGCTAAGCTACAACCCTAGACGCAAAAGCAGGATGCTATAAGCCCAAGGGCTCCAACAAGGAAATTAGTCCAGTGAGGAAACTTTGTTTATCCTGTTGGCCGTATTAGTAAAATAATAGTCTTTGCATTTCCACTCTCAATTTTTTCATCGATTTCCTCTATAGGAGAAGGCTTGAGTTCCACCTTTAGGCGCCCTTCGCATATGCCTAAGAGTATCATCATCATCATCATCATCACCACCATCACTGCAGGACGAAAGCCTCAGACTTGGGTACGAGTCCCGCTCAAACTCGTTAGTTCCTTTGGTCGCTGCAACCTCACCATCCTTGTGAACTAAGGGTGGGGGTTTCGGGTGAGCCAATAGGTCTATCAGCTGAGTCATCGGCAGCCATTTTCTGGCCCTCCTTGGTCCTAGCTTGGGTGGAGAGGGGGCTTGGGCGCTGATCATACGTAATATGGTCAGTCTCGAGGGCATTGTCCTGCTTGCTAGGGCAATGTCACTGTCCATTGCTTCTGCCATTCAAGAGCGGCCTTTAAAACCTTTAAAACAATATCTTCCAGTCGCATCTGTTTGTGGTCTTTCTATTCCAGTCTATAACCCGTAAATTGTTTCTTAGCTCGTCAATCCGACGTCTTCTCTTCCTTCTCCCGCTTCTCATTTGCAATCTCTATGGAGCCGTTCTTTTATTCTGAATGTCCATCTATTATCTGCCATTCTCATTATGTCCTGCCCACGTTCATGTCTTTTTCTTACATGTTAGAATATCCTCTATATTGATCTACCAACTGTTGATGTTGTTGGTTGTCAGTTTTTTTGCATTTTTCTTACTTTTTCCAATTTTGAAATGCTGCGGGAGTAATCAGATTTTTTTTCATGAAATGCTGCAGGAATACTCAGATATTTTTTTTTTCATGAAATGTGTGTGGAGTAATCAGATACTTTTCATCTCTCTCTCTCTCTCTCTCTCTCTCTCTCTCTTCTCTCTCTCTCTCTCTCGTGATCTTAATTTCTGGGGGGCTTATTTTTAAAGTTCAAATTGGAACCCCTGGGCTTATAGGATCTTGATTTTCCAACTAGGGCTGTAGTTTAGCTAATAATAATAATAATAATAATAATAATAATAATAATATTCCTCGTGTAATTCTTTTTTTGTAATTCTTTTCCCATTAACACTTTGATAAGAAAATAATTTCTTAATTGCACTTCTCTTATTCGATGTCTGTAGTATTTGTATGTATGAAGAATACAATACTTTTGTCATTTGTCTCAGAGAGAGAGAGAGAGAGAGAGAGAGAGAGAGAGAGAGAGAGAGAGAGAGAGAGAGAGAGAGAGCTTTTTCTTTATGGTACTAATCTAGTTGGCTTTAAACTAGTTGCAAGCTACTTAACCGTATGAGAGAGAGAGAGAGAGAGAGAGAGAGAGAGAGAGAGAGGAGAGAGAGAGAGAGAGAGAGTGTGTCAAGGGAAAGCGGAAGCCCAGAGAAAGTTCCAAAGCTTGGGACGCCAGAGAGAAAGCGAGTCACTGCTACGTGCTCGTCCTTGAAGGGAAGATGAATAACGGGAGGCGTGTCTTCTCTCTCTCTCTCTCTCTCTCTCTCTCTCTCTCTCTCTCTCTCTCTCTCTCTCAACAGTCTTTCTTCTATGATATGACTAGCCCTAAGAATATCCCACCGATTGGAAAATGATCGTTAATATAAAACGAACGTAGATTTGAGTACGAAATTGCACGATGCCAATTCGAGACGTATTGATCGCTTAGAGAGAAAAAGGAAATCTAAAGTTCTCGACTTCGTTTGAAAGAAGGAAACGCATTCAAGGTAAATTTATGAACCAGGATGTGACGTAGAGCATGATGATGATGATGTCATTAATATGGTATTTCTGTGAGTTGCCAAATACTGCTGGAATAGACAGGTACGAACGGCTGACTCTACTCTCTCTCTCTCTCTCTCTCTCTCTCTCTCTCTCTCTCTCTCTCTCTCTCTCTCTCTCTCTCTCTCTCTTTCTCTCTCTCTCTCTCTCTCTCTCTCTCTCTCTCTCTCTGTGCGTGTAGGCGCATCTATCGATTCGTTTATTTATTTACTACTTCATCTGCCATTCATTTTAGACTCGTCCTATCATCAAAACTGTTGCAGCCTTTAGTCTTTTGGTGGCATTGCGAACATTTAATGTCTATAATTACTTCCGCCAACGAATTTGGGATGAGGTTATGTTTTTACCCCTGTTTGTCTGTTTGTGAACAACTTCCTAGTCACAATTTTACTCATATAGTAGTGAAACTTTCAGGGATTAATTATTGTGTTGAGACGTGGAAGTGATTCAATTTTGGAAGTATGTCAAAGTTCAAGGTCAAGGTCGAGTAAAAAGTTGAATAACAAGCTGCCGTGACGGAGGTCTGTTCTCTCAGTGTGTTACGTAATTTACATGTTAATTTCAAGGTCGAGCGAAAGGTTGAAAAAATAAGCTGCCGTGGCGGAGGTCTGTTCTCTCAGAGTGCTTTTCTAGTGTTACTTAATTTACATGTCAATTTCAAGGTCGAGCAAAAGGTTGATAAATAAACTGCCGTGGCGGAGGTCTGCCCTCAGTGCTTTACTAGTGTTACTTAATTTACATAAGAATAATTGCTCTATTTATAAACGTTGTTAAAGAGATCCGGGATATGTATTCTGAACGTTTATATATTATGATGTGCTCTTCGTTACAGATAAAGGCAAAGAAGACGAAGCACAGTATTGCATGATCTAGTAATTGAGAGAGAGAGAGAGAGAGAGAGAGAGAGAGAGAGAGAGAGAGAGAGAGAGAGAGAGAGAGAGAGAGAGAGAGAGAGAGAGAAGCGAGTCCGTCTCAGTAAGCGAATTGCCTTGGTGAGGGGAGCATGTGAAAGTGTTCAGTGTTAGTTTTAGGTTTTATTCAGTAAGTATTGAGCTCTTCAAATACGTGTGTTGTTTTCGTTCTTGACTTCTACCGAGTGCAATTACCTTGAAAATTACATATATGCAAATTTCAAGCATTCGTGACAGTGCCCTAAACCCTCGAGTGTATATATATTCGAGTATGACTTTAAGTGCATGCTGGGTGTTAAGAATCTATAAGGATCTCTTTAAAGAGACGAGGGCTGCAGACGAAACCTTAGGAGACAACACGCTTTGTGGGTCGAAGTTCATTTCCGTTCCGCTCTTCTTGTAACGAGCTCTTGAAAATTCATTGTTTGTGGCGTGAAGTAATGTGGCCCATATTCATCTGTGTCGCGGAGAATGTAAGTGGAAAAGTACGTCCATATCAAGAGGATTTGGGGAAGAGATTGGGTAAGGTCCTGGTCTATCTTGGTGTTGGGTATAACAGTCGGTCTTTGTTTTGAAATTAAAGAGTCTGCTCTCCTTGATATGTAGTGTATTTTTTCTATTGTTTAACGGTATCAGAAGCAGTCTGCAGTCTTAGATAACTTTAGTGAGGTATATGGAATAAAAAAAAAGATTATTATTGACCACTGATGTTACGTCAGTACAAATGACAAGTGAAGCATTAGTCATATACCCTCTGACCTCTCCTCTATACCTCGGTTTCTTCATCTAGATATAGAAAACGGTATTTGGGTGTGTTTTATTGCAGGGTTGCCAGATTTTCTAAATGAGAAAAGGCCAACTTATAATCAACCACAGTTTTGAAAGGCCAACCCATTATTAGAAAAAGGCCAAAAATATTGTATTTAAAGCCCACAATTTTTTTCTTGATATTACTAAAGGCCAAATAATTTTTAAAAAATGACAAATTTGAGATTTTTTTGGTCTGAAAAAAGGCCAAACTAGCAACCCTGTTTTATTGATCCTAACAAAATACGTAAAACTTTTTAAATCCCTCCTATCGATAAATTTAGCCAATATATGTGACCTTGTTGGATTTATTGTCTATATACTTCATTCTCCTGATGTAATTGGTCGTGAAAATCATTTAGATATTGCAATCCAGTCAATGAAGTCTGGTATATACTTCATTCCCCTGATGTAATTAGTCGTGGAAAAGCCTTTAGATATTGCAATCTAGTCAATGAAGTCTTGCATAAACTTCATTCTCTTGATGTAATTGGGCGTGGAAAAGCCTTTAGATATTGCAGTCGAGTCAATGAAGTCTTGTATATACTTCATTCTCTTGATGTAATTAGTGGAAAAGCCTTTAGATATTGCAATCGAGTCAATGAAGTTTTGTATAGACTTCATTCTCTTGATGTAATTAGTGGAAAAGCCTTTAGATATTGCAGTCGAGTCAATGAAGTCTTGTATAAACTTCATTCTCCTGTTGTAATTGGTCATGGAAATGCTTTTAGATGTTGCAATCGAGTAATTAAAGCTTGCATAAACTTCATTCTCTTGATGTAATTGGGCGTGGAAAAGCCTTTAGATATTGCAATCGAGTAATCAGGCTTTGAATGTTACAAAGAATGTTTTGACCTTAGTTTGCCATACAGATGCGCAGACTATAAGAAATTATACATATACTGTACACTCACGTGCTCTCTCCTCATGAGTGGTGCAGTAAAACTTAAGTGTAAGAAAATGTTCTCTTTGTATGTGAAAAAGATTGTTGATGAAATTTAGTGGTTTCTGGAACTTCTTGACAACTGTAAAGATAAAGATCTATCAACTTTATTATTATTATTATTATTATTATTATTATTATTATTATTATTATTATTATTTGCTAAGTGCAGCCCTAGTTGGGAAAGCAGGGTACTATAAGTGCAAGGGGCTCCAATAGGGAAATATAACTCAGTGAGGAATGGAAATAAGGAAAATAATATTTCTTTGGGGAGGAAAAGAAATAAGGAAATACATGAACTAAAAGAGAATTAATGAACAATTAAAATAACATATTTTAAGAACAGTATCAACATTAAAGTAGATCTTGCTTAGATAAACTATATAAAAGAGACTTATGTCAGCCTGTTCAACATAACTTTCGCTGCAAGTTTGAACTTAATGAAGTTCAAATGATTCAACTACCTGATTAGGAAGATCATTCCACAACCCGGTCACACCTGGAATAAAACCTCTGAAGGGATTTTTCCATAGCTGCAAAACGGGGCTGAACATCCCCCAAGTGACAATCGGCTGATGTCAACAAGACCTTTACTGTTATACATATTGAAAGTGGAAGACCTTTAGAGGGATACATGTCCTTATTAGCCCAATCACTGCTTCTGAGTGGATGGAAGGAAGTTATTCAGTATTAGCCTTTAATCACCAACACCGATAGGAGTTTCTCATCCCACAGGTACACAAGGAAATACAGAACTATAGTCAATTCTTTTTAGTGAGGTAGATTTGCATCGACTCGCAGGGGTGCCCTTTAAGCTCATAAAAGTTTCCTGCTCGCTGATTGGTTGGACTAGATAATTCTAACCAATCAGCCATCAGGAAAGTTTTCCGAGCTAAAAGGGCACCCCTGCGAGTCGGTGCAAATCTGCCTCACTAAAAAAAATTGACTACAGTGTAGCAAAGACTTCTTCAGTGGTTCATTGGACTTTGGCTGGTGTACCTTACTTGTTTCATATATGCTCGTTCACTGTAACGGTTATGCTTACCTTATCACTCGCTCTTCCTTGCACTGTTGATAAACAAACCTCTAGAAGCCTGATAACTCATGTTTCGTTTTGTTTGAATTTCTCGTGACGTTCTTGCTCTTAAGTCCTGGTATATAAGCTCGATGTCTTTTTAATAGTTTATTTGTATTCACCTCGCCTCTCGGTTATCACCTAACGGCACCTCGTACACTAGCATGATCAATTTCAGGTCAGGGAAGTTACTTGCTCTTACCTCTGATTCCTTCAAAGTTTCATACGTGGCAACACTGTGTTTTGCTCCACATATAGAAAGGATGTTGTGAATTAAGCGATATATGCTGTGAAAGGCAAGAATTAACCCAGGTTATCTGAAATTCTGAGTAACCTATGTTGGAGTGTTGCGAAATGAATAGGTTGAGATAAGTCTCTTTTTATTGTTTGTATTTGAAAGATCTGTTTTAATGTTGTTACTGTTCTTAAAATATTTCATTACTTCTCATCTACAGTAGTTTTTTTATTTATTTTTTCCTTTCCTCACGGGGATATTTTCCCTTTTGGAGCCCTTGGATTTAGCATCCCGCTTTTCCAACTAGGGTTGTAGCTTAGATAGTACAGTAATGGTAATAAAATTGATCTTGTGTGTGTGTCTCATTGAAGATGCTCCTAGATCAACTACAATTATGATAAGTTGTTGAAAATCAAAGAATATTTCATATTGAGATAAAGTAGAAGACGTTGAGATAATTTCGCAGCTTTTATTATCCTGCTTTTGTTACTGTACAGTTTATAATTACTGTATACGAAAGTGGTGTTTTTTCCAACACGGAGTACTTACCTCAAACTACTTTCTTAGGAGTATCTGGGATCTCCTCCCAACCGACCAGAATTTTGTGTAGTTTACCCTACTCCCGTTTTCTATGCGGGGGAACCTCTGGCGGAGTGATAAGCTTTCCTTTCTTGAGTCGAATCAGAGCTTTTCCTGAATCACTGGTTTGTTTACATGAGAAATCTAACGTGTGATTGATTCGTGCTCTGTCGAAACCGAATATCGACATCTACAAACAGTTGTAAAACCTTATATCCGGAAATCGCCCAGAAAATTACATCTTTAAAATATCCAAACAATGTACATCTGCAAACTATCCTAAAAATTTACATCATAATATGCTTAAAATTTACATCATAATATGCTAAAAATTTACATCATAATATCCTAAAAATGTACATCTGCAAACTATCCTAAAAATTTACATCATGTTATCCTAAAAATTTACATCATAATATCCTGAAAATGTACATCTGCAAACCATACTAACATGTACATCTCCAAACTATCCTAAAAATGTACATCTGTAAACCATCCTAAAATGTACATCTGCAAACTACAGTACATTATCCTAGAAATTTACATCTCCAAACAATCCTAAAATGTACTTCAAAATATCCTAAAATTTTACATCACCAAACAATTCTAAAATTTATTTCTTCAAAATATCCTAAAAATTTACATCTGCAAATTATCCTAAAATTTACACCTTTAAAATATCCTAAAAATGTACATCTGCAAACCATCCTATAAGTTACCTCTTCAAAATATTCTAAAAATTTACATCCGGAAACCATCCTAAAATTTACTTCCTCAAAATACTCTTAAAATTTACATCCGCAAACCATCCACGGTAAACCATAAAAAAAAAAAATCTACACCAGCAAACTATCACACAATGATTGGGGACAAAGTTACAGACAATATTTTGTAATTGTTTAAATTTTTTATGAATTTGGCAGGTTCTCCCATTTTAAAAAATTTTATGATGAATTAAGACATTATTACAACCATCTCTAAGTAATATTTTTGTATATTTGCTGTAGCCTAGTTAAATGTTTGTCCTATAGTCCATTTCTTTTAGCGAGGCATATGTGCACCGACTTGCAGCGGTGCCCTTTTAGCGCGGAAAAGTTTCCTGATCGCTGATTGGTTGGACAAGATAATTCTAACCAATCAGCGATCAGGATACTTTTCCGAGCTATTAGGGCACCGCTGCGAGTCGGTGCAAATCTGCCTCGCTAAAAGAAATAGACTATAGTCATAAATGCCATAAATTAAATATTAAAATATCTTTTCTTTTTTTCAGATCAATGTCCAGAGGTAATAAAGAAAAGCAATCATTAAGAGCTTAGTATAGTGTACCTAGCTGACTTGGTTCACTGTCCATTTTATCTAAAATGACACTGGACCACTATAATACCGGGGCTCCCGTGGTCCTGAAATGGGACCCCAAAAACCTGGAAATCCGCACAATGTCTGTGGAGAAGACTCTTGAGCCTTTGGTTATCCAGGTGACGTTATCGGTTTGATTTGTGGTGTACCACTTAGGCCTCTCCCTGGATATTGCAGCACTGTACACATCTTGCTGGGTGTGAGACGACGAGCAGACGTCTCCTTCTCCAGGTAGTGAGTTGTAAGATCAGGGGAATGAGAATGGACGATGGTATAAGCCTATAGTCCATTTCTTTTAGCGAGTCATATTTGCACCGACTCGCAACGGTGCCCTTTTAGCTCGGAAAAGTTTCCTGGTCGCTGATTGGTTAGAATAATCTTGTCCAACCAATCAGCGATCAGGAAACTTTTCCGAGCTAAAAGGGCACCACTGTGAGTCGTTGCAAATATGACTCGCTAAAAGAAATGGACTATAGTACTGTACAGGTATATGTTATTTAGAACTGAATTTAATTGAAGTTTATTACAAGATGGACTACAAATTTTTTTTTTCACATTGGTACCAGTGTTGACATGGTGTGTTGGATGTAAAATTTGTCTAGAATTTTTGACGAGTTTAACATGAAATCTTTCCAAAACGAGACAAGTGGTTTTCAGTATAACTGTGTAGACAATTAAGAAGTTTATATTTTTGAGGAACATAATACATTTACTCATGTCACAGATGATATATAATTTGTCATGATAACTGTTACTGTAATTAGCTTGTATAGTGTCATTATCATATTAATAGGAAGTTGTGAATTTCAATATACAGTATACAGTACTGTCTGCAAGATAATTAAGGGTTTTTTTTATTTGAAACATAAGTTTTTTGGAAATAAGGTCAGTTGCAGTTTTGGAAACTTGTGATATAAAGTTTCAAAGTTTAAAAAAAAAAAAAATATTCTTTTGAATTAATATTTTTTTTGGTCTTCAAGTTAGTCTTATATACTTGTCAGTTTTGGAAACTTAAATTATAAAATAAAAAAAAAAATTGTTTGAATTGATAATTTTTTTCTTAATCTTCAAGATGGTGTTATACACTCGCAAGTTTTCGAAACTTATGATGTAAAATTTTTAAGAATACGCTTATAAATAAATAATATTTTTTAATCTTATTTTTTAATTTGGTCTTATACACTTGTCAGTTTTGGAAACTTAAGTCCTAAAATTCCCCCCCCCAAAACAAAAATTAAATATTCTTTTGAATTAATCTTTTTTTCTTAATCTCCAAGTCAGTCATATACCGTATACTTGTCCATTCTCAGGGATTTTTACGGGCTGCTTTAGTGCAAGAGCCCGTGGTCCTCATCAAGGGGGTCCAATCTAAAACAACAACAACAACAACAACTTGGGAGGGTTTAGCATTTCAGTACGTTTCGCAAGGAACGACGAGACGTCTCTCGTCCTCTCATGACTCGGTACAGTTGCATGTACGGAGTTGAGTCAGTGATGCTCAGAACTTGCAAGAAAAGTCAAAGTGTTTGTACCGTTCTGTCACCTGATGAAGGTGGCATCAAGTGAACTCATTTACCCAGATTCAGTGAAACGTCAAAGATGAAATGTAATTCATCAGATGATTTAGTGTTACCCTTGGTAGTAAACATAATAAATTGTTGCAGTGCAATATATTCTAAGGGCTTTAGATGAATTATATCAGAAGGGTTTTTATATTATACCAATTGTTGCTTAAAATGTTTAGAAAGTTGCATAATTGGCCAAAATTTTTGCCTTAGTCAACCGTGATTGTAGTGTTAAGTTGGTTGGAGCTTAAATGGTCAGCATTGTTTTCATGTTGAAATTTAGCATTATTGGAGTACGTCAGCACAAGGATTGTGAATTATAATCATTACCTAAGACTACCCCAGATACGTGAGAAAATCTGTCATTATTTGTGCAGCTTTACCCATTGCATTGATTTCATAATTAAAAAAAAAGTTGGCATATTAATTGTACAGTACTTGTGAATATTTAAAATTAATTTTGTTCTGTGTGCTTTGTCAGCTAATCTTAGCCAGAATAGAGTTGAAGCAGTGTCAATTCTTGTAAAAAGTTTTAGCAGTATGCAGAGAATATGCAAGCTTTTACTTAATGGGTTATCAGACCTTTTTCCTTTCATAAGTGGTTTTGCATCTTTGTCATTAGATCTGTCAAGTGTACACTAGCATCATGTGTGGTTATTTGTATTATACTGTACTATGTTTGTATGCGAATGGTTTTCTGGTTTGATACGTTTTGGAGTTTCACCGTCCTTGGGGGCATTGTTTGCTGCTTAATGGCCATAAAATTCTCCCTCTCCCAGTAAAGGATATATATATTTTTATTTATATTTCATTTTGAGAAAGGTTGACAAGCAGTGGTCCATTAGCTCATAGTGAATGTGATAGACATTATCTTTTAGGATAGTTAGGAACCTGATCAGTGTTTCTTATCATTATTCCTCTATCATTGTTCAGATATAGGTGTTGGAAACTCTTTTGAAACTCAATGAATTTATTCAATTCTATTTTTTTTGTTTTTAGTTTAGAAATCTTTCCCAGATGGATAGAAGTAAGTGTTGATATTGCCAGCTGGCATCCTTTTAAGATCTAAAACCTTCTAGAAAAGTTAATTGTTCTGACTAGGATACAAACCCTTGTCTTTTATATGGGATATCCTCTTTCTTGGGAAGTTGGAATGAGTGTTTAAAGCTTGTAAACAATGTTCCCGGTCGTGGTAGGTTTATGTGGGTGTGGGAAATACCCTGACAGCCAGGGGTTGAGGTCATCCATACCTCTACAACAGGTAAACAATTGCTTAGGATCCATCCCCATTCTCAGGATGGCCCTGGTGCCTCTTTGTTGGTGAGGAGCTCAAAGGTACCCTGATCTGTTGAATCTTCTTGTTGAGGTACTGAGAGATACTCTTGTAGCTCATGCTGCTTTGACAGCCAACCTGCTTCATGTAGCTGCATTATTTTTTTGTGGATGGAGACTATCCATGTCAAGCCTATCCAGTGACTACTGTAGGAGAGGGGCTTTGGTTGCTAGAATTTGAGTAAGATTTTATGTACCATCTGCTGTTACAAATGTGTACCCAGGGAAAGGGTCTTCTCTGTCATTCGTGATTAGAAAGGAGTTTCTTTCTGGTCTACAGAATCACTATCCAGTAGATTCTGAATTTCTTTGTCTGCTTCCACCAATATGATCCTTCCCAGTGTCTGTGGTAAAGGGTTATTGCTTGGGACTTTCCTGAATTATCCAGCTAAACTGCTTTCACCTCTTGACTTCGTTGGAGGTCTTCACACTCCTGAAGAGCTCGGATTAGCATAGCAAGCTCAGGTCTTAGGTCTGGAATGCATCTCATCCTTCATAGTCTCACATGGGCCCACACACATGACCAAGAAGTGGTCATATCTAGTCAGGGATGAACCTCTCAGTCTGTTCACTGACAATACCTCCCACATAAGGAGTGAATACCTGTAAGGTATATATCCTCTTCTGAACAAATTGCAAATTCCTTGTCCATAATGCCTTAGAATAACCATTGACCCAGTACCCTAGGTGTGAGGGTACTCTCCTTAGCCCCACTATCCTACACCTTCCGGGTACTTGCAGTTTACCGGCTTTAAATACTGTATGACTACTCCCACTTTAATGGATAAAGACCTTTAAAAGTCTCTTTTTTGTAATGAGGGAAAAATGCAATATACTGTTCAGATGTAGTATTTAAAACTTCTTAGAAGTTTTATGCATCATTGGATTTGTGGTAACTGGCTTGTTTGTAAGGAAATTGTTAGATAATTGTGTTGCAACGGCTAGTATGCTAGAGTATTAAAATTTGACTTGCAGTATTGATAGCTTTGTTTTTGCTTTTAAGCATTTTGATATGCAGTAGGCATATGATGTGTAATTCCATTTTTTTTTGACTGACTGACTGACAGTTAATGAGTATCATAGATGGTATTTTTTTTCTATTTCGAATCTATCATGTAAACTATTGTACATGGCAGTTTTATGTGACTTGTTTTTTTTTTATTGTTAGTAAAATCTAGTTGAGAAAGGTCTTATTGTTATGTAGGTGTTTCTAACCCTCTGGTCAACTTCTTCTTCTTCCCAGCTGGTTCCCATTTTTATATGGGGTCGCCGTTGAGGATGAGCCGTTTCCATCTTTTTCTATTCTGCGCTTCTGCCTCATCAATCCCCTTCTCCTGTAAGTCTCCTCTCACACAGTCCCTCCATCTCTTTCTTGGTCTCCCTCTTCTTCTTCTTCCTTGAACCTCCATCTCCATAGTATGTCTCTCTCTGGTCAACTATACCTTGATATATTATCCCTAATGATATGGGAAATTGCTCATTACTATTCGCTGATTCATCTTACCCACTCTGCACCTTGTGTCATGATGAATAGTCAACTTCAATCTTGGTACGTCAATTGACTAGTGTCTTGAGGGAAAAGTATTGATTGATTGCTGTTGCCTGTGTTTAAGGTCTTAATAGGGCTTTTTTCTAAGTCCTTGGATGCAGATGGAAATTAGATTTATCTCTATATTTTCAGAGTAGGAAGCCATTATTAATTTAGTAGAATTTAAGTTAGTAGAAGGTGGGTAGCTGTTCTCTGCCTTCTTTACATTTATCATTATTTAAACTTTTATTCATGGTTGTTGTATTTTTCAATTTATTGTAGTACTTCATTTAGATCATATCTATAGAATGAATGAATGAATGTAGAGGAGTCCAGTAAATGAAAATGCATAGGTTAGTGGCATCATTTGTTATCGAGTATCTTGTGCCTTAGGCTATGAACTTTCTGCCCGAATTTTCATTAATTCCTGGCCTTTATATGCCCTTCATGATTTTCATTTGCTTGTTTTCATCCAGCTAATTTCTTTTGATATTGCTTTAGACATCTATGAAGTGCTTACTATACAAATGTTTTTATAATAGGTTTATTCAAAAGGCTGGATTAGCTGTTGTTATGTTAATTTGACAGTACAGTACATCTATCTATCTACCATGGCTCTTCTCCTAATTCTGGCGGGTAGCCGACATCAATAGATTCCAAAGGAGGATTTTTTTCTCTGCTCCCTCTTGCCTGATGAGGAACTCCGCACTATAACTGATGAATTATTAGTGCCACTAAATACATAAGTATTTTGACACTAATTAAGAGGTACTTATGGACCTTGTATATTATGTTCATTTGAACGACACTATTACTATTACAGTGCTGTTACAAGCCAAGCTACAACCCTAGTTGGAAAAGCATGATGATATAAGCCCAAGGGCTCCAGCAAGGAAAAATAGCCCAGTGAGGAAAGGAAGCAAGGGAATAAATAAATTACAAGAGAAATAATGAACAATTAAAATGAAATATTTTAATAACTAACATCATTAAATTAGATCTTTCATATACAAACTATATAAACTTAAAATGAAATAAGAGGAAGAGAAATAAGGTAGAATAGTGTACCTTCAAGCAAGGGAATTCAAACCCAAAATAGTGGAAAACCACGGTACAAAGTCCATAGCACTACCCAAGACTAGAGAACAATGGTTTGATTTTGGGGTGTCAGAAGCGGAATAACCACATGCAGGGATCTGGTAACAAACAGTGTTGCCAGATCCCTGCCTGTGGTTTTCCCGCTTCTGACATCATCAATCCTCATTCTCACTACCTATTGTGGTCTGGTATCACGATTTGTCCATCGAGCATGCTCGATCGTGTGGACAGGGCTTAAGAGGAAAGTAGCATCTGAACAATCACAATGCAATAGTTAACCCCTTGAGCAAAGAATTGTTTGGTAATCTCAGTATTATCAGGTTTATGAGGACAGAGGAGAATGTTGAAAGAATAGGCCAGGCTATTTGGTGGGTGTGTAAGCAAAGGAAAAATGAACTGTAATGAGAGAGGGATCCACTGTAGTACTGTCTGGCCAGTCAAAGGACCCAATAACTCTCTGGTGCCCTGCCCAACTAACTGCCTACGCAGTTTTCAATATATTGTGCCTCCATGATACTTTAATGTCTTTTCCCTATACAGAAGTTTTATTTGATTATATGTACACTTGTACTGTACAGTATTCTGTATTTTCATGTACAGTACGCTTTCACCCTTGTTATAGTCAAGGGTTCAGCATAATTTTCCAGTTAGTACAATGAATGTAGTACTTTTTCCTTTTTATGCACATTAGTGGTTATCCTGATTGTCTCTTCTATCAATTGGTTCTCTTTCTAGAGCTTCTGTTTTCAAGACTTGGCCCATGAACTTAATAATCCACAGTTTTATTCTGATTATTGAAAGGGCATATCTTATTGATATGGTACCATGAGAGCTCTTTGCTGCTATGGGTCCTCCTTTCTGCTTACTCTGCAGAATTGGTTATAGAGTCAGTTTCTCCTAGGCTTTGCCTTTCTTACTACAATAAGGGAAACAGTCTCTCAGTATACTGTGTAGAATATCTTAGGACAGTCATTAGTGGTTCTTTTCATATTTTAGACTTTTTTGGAGAGCCAGATACAGTTTTCCAGATAAGGTGACCTTATTCCAGTATTTTATCAAGTTTGATGTTCTTTTTCAGATATCAGAATTGTCCACTCTTAGCACTTGGTTATTGTCGTAAAAGAATCTGGGCCAGTGGTAATACTGCCTATTCTTGTTCAGAGAAGGAATTGCCAAAGTTAGTTCTACTCGGTGGTTAGGATTGTCTGTCTACTGGGGTTGATAAAGAGTATTTACTAGAATATATATAGTAGCATCCTATTCAAGTAGATTTTCTACTTACAAGTATGTCTTTTTGAAGGTGCCTGTTCAACAAATTCGTCTTTTAAAATGTCCATATGTTCTTTGACAATTTTTTTATGTGTCTTTGGTCTCAGCTAGGCATATTGTATCACTTTTCATGTAGTTGTATGGCTAATTTGTCCATCAGTTGGTCCTCCCCTTGAACTATTGTTGAACCACTGGGTTAGTAACTGATTCATTTTACATGTCAGCATTTTTTGCATGGTCAGGACAGTATGAGATATTAACAAGTCCTGTATATATCACTGCAAATGCTTGCACAGCACCCGTATGTACTTTTGGAGACTGGTATCGGCGTGTAATTCTTGTCAATCCGATCTTTTGACAAAACGTAGTATTTTATTTCAATTTACTCCTTTTTTTAATCGAGAAAAATGTCGCCTCATTTTATGGCCAGCCTATGAGTGAGGTACTTGGCAAGGCTTGTGATTAATAACTGCATTTTCTTTTTTTTCTTTTAAGGAAATTGTTTTTTTGCTATGATTTTAGTGAGTTACTTAATTTTCAAGGAAATGTTTTTTTTTTGGTATGATTTTAATGAGGTACTTTGTTTTTGGCCTGAATTGAATGTTTTTATTTAATATACAGTACAGAGATTCCTACTTAATTTAAAGCTGTGATCGGTATAAAGTGATCCATTGTATAGACTTTATCTAAATATTCATAGATGTATTTGTATTCATGCATAGAAAATGAAGCTTTGTAGTGTCCAAAATTCTATCCAAGGTTATCAATGCAAACTTGATGAAGATCTCGTTCAGATGATTGTAACTTAATTAAAGGCTTTTCTAATAGCATAGAGTTGGAATAATCTTTTGAGATCATTTTGATATAGAAAACTGTATCATAGAAACAAATCATAATATTGCATTAAGTGCTCTGTTCCCTACTGATTTGTAACAGCCTTGAAAGGGGATCAAGAGACAATTGTTTTTGTGAGTAGCAGCTAGATTGTTTAATTGGGATTATTGCAGGATACAGTTCTATATTTGCTGAATTAGATGTAAAGTTTTGTATTCTTGTAGTTTTGTTGTGGAAAACATAGTGCAAGAATTTTATACTGTATGGTATGCCATATTGTATAATGGATATAAGTGCTTATATAAGAACAAAGTTTGGAGCAAATGAATATTGGTATAAATGCATTGTCTCAAAGTATTATATTTGACATGTAAAAGATTGAGTTAAGACTATTGATATTTATGGAAAACACACTATTGGTGTACAGTATTTTATAGGTATAGGTCTAACCAATAGGGTTATTACAATATTAAAATGGTTTTCACCATCTTGGTTATAACGCCGCAGACGGCGAATGCAATCGGATCCATGATGCTAGCGCTTGACAGTATCTGTTATCAGGAAAAGTACAAAACTTCACTGTAAAAGGTCTGTTGGCTCGTAATCTGTAGGACTGCTTCTTTTTATATGGCTGCATATTTTATGAAGAATTGCACATTTCACTTCCCCTCCCCCCCCTAGTTATTTTTTTTTTACATTGCACATAGTATTTAACATTCCCACTTATAAATTTGATGGAATTTACAATGCTTAAATATTAGTGGTACAGCATATTAAAAAAGTTTAACAATCTTCTATCCCTTTGAAGTTTTTCCCAATAGTACTCACCTTTGATCTAAAATTTCACCCAATGTTATTTTTTTATGCTCCACGTCCCTGATATACTGCATACGCCACTGTTAATGTTTACCTGTCGGAAAGCGAATTTGATGTATGGGGGTTTTCAAACAAGACGAAAGGAAGCTGAATGAAATATATAAATTTGTTTTTAAGCTGTCACTTTTCTTGCAGTTATGCATGTTTCAGCACTGAGTCAACTGGTAGCTTCAGATCACAACTTAGTGTCCTTAGGTTAAGTCATTGCTTGCACCATTTAATGAAGATTTATGTCCATGCAGTATAAGGTTTTATAATGTTATTTTTTTTTTTATTTCTCATCATTAGTAGTCTTTATTCTGTTGAGCATTATTAAGTGCTTTATCCAGGGAAGTTATAAAACATAATTTTTTCTTTTATTTTCTAGGTTGATCTGCATGTAGTGATCATTTTTATTTTGTTTTGTAAGAGCATGACAGTATATCAGTGCACCTGCATGAACCCCTTCTACTGTTGAATAAGAATTTAGACTGTGAACTTTATAAATCAATTGCATAGACCCACTGTAGCCTCTTATGATTGGTTTTGTCGTTTCGTTTGGTAGAACTGCAATGGAGTGATTTTTTAGATAGTGAACAATCCAGAAAAGTTCCTGTGAAACTCCTTTAGATTTTCATTAAGTTAAAGCGTTAGAAAAGTTTATTGATTGCGGAAGCTGCAGTATCATCCAGTCACCATGCCCGAGAGCAACTACTCAACTATGCCAAACACAGATAACGGAAGCGGACTCATTCTCCGCTGGGACATAAAGAATCTGGAGATAAAGACCAGATCGGTTGAAAAGACCTTAGAACCCCTTGTCATACAGGTAATGTTTGTATATTTAAATAGTGTGATGAATTTCTCAATAAGAAAGTTCCTATTTTTCTATGAAGTACAAATTGTTGCCTTACAATTTTTATGTGTTTTAGACCATTGCAAGATTTAAACTTCACTTTATTCGTCATCATTATCTTATGGGTGCATCTTCTCAGTGTGCCGATTTATAAATTCTTTATTTGGTTTCAATATCTAAATGTTTTGACCAGTACTACGTGTGATATATGGCCATTTCAAGGTGTCTTCATCTTTAAACTTGTAGTATCATACAGGATGTTATTTCATTGTCTGTATCATCTGTATTTTTATTACCAGAGGTATGTCTCCTAGCATTATGCGTATCAATTCCTTGCTTTTCATCATCCTCTTTACCGGTTTAGTGATGTCAGTTTACTTTACGTACCGTGTTGCAGCCATTACTGAAGGGTCTTTGCAGCATACTGCTGTCCTATAGTTACAACCTCTTTCTAGTTTTCCACTTTACTTTATTCTTGTATTTTATCTTGCTTTCCAACCTCTAATAACTTCAGAAGTTCAAACTTGCAGAGCATATTTTTATGTTGAACAAGCTGACATTAGTCTTTCCTCATAATTTATATATGACATATCTATTTTAACATTGTTATTGATCTTAAGATAATTTATGTTTCTTATTCATTACTTTTTATATGTATTTTGTTTCCTTATATCCTTTCCTCACTGGGCTATTTTTCCCTGTTGAAGCCCTTGTGCTTACAGCATCCTGGTTTTCCAACTAAGGTTGTAGCTTAGCTAGTAATAAAAATCATCATCATCATCTCCTACGCCTATTGGCGCAAAGGGCCTTGGTTAGATTTCGCTAGTTGTCTCTATCTTGAGCTTTTAATTCAATACTTCTCCATTCATCATCTACTTTGCGCTTCATAGTCCTCAGCCTTGTGGAGCCCAGCTGAATGTTTGGTGAACTAATCTCTCTTGGGGAGTGCGAAGAGCATGCTCAAACCATCTCCATCTACCCCTCATCATGATCTCATCCACCTATGGCACTTGAGTAATCTCTCCTTTAGTTTCATGACTAATCCTGTCCTGCCGTTTAACTCACAATATCCTTCTGAGGGCTTTGTTCTCAAATCTACCAAATCTATTGGAGATTGTTTCATTGCCATACAATGACGCATGTCCATAGAATAACACTGATCTCACTAAACTGATATGTAGTTTTTTATTTGCAATTTCAGGCAATTTGATTTCCAAATTTTACTTAACCCAGCCATTGTTTAATTTGCTTTTTTCAATCTCACTAAACTCTAATTCTAAAGACCCTGAATTGGAGATCATAGTTCCTAAATACTTCAATGATTCTTCCTCATTAATCCTTTCTGCTTACAATGATATTTCATCTTCCATTGCATACTCTATTCTCATCATCTCTGTCTTTCTTTTATTTAGCCTATCTTTAGCCCAACCTCATGTGATTTTTAATGCATTCTGGTAAGCAAGGGTTGTAGCTTAGCAAGTAATAACAATAATGATAATTTGACAGAAGTCTCACTTCAAGGTTTAAAGGTAGGAGGTACTTACCTCTGGTTAAAAAACAAAATACAGTATGATCTTCCATTGCAAATACAGTAAAAGATAGATTTTTGTAAGCAGTGGTTTGTATCTATGAAATAAGAATGAAAACTTCAGTAAAACTGTGGTTTGTGTGAAAAAAAAACTTGGTTACTGTTTATGTTTTGATATGTATGCAGAACAGGGTATTATTGTTTTTTTCCTAATTTAGGTAATTTTAGTGTTCTGTAGGAATTTGTAACTAAAGAATACTTCGTTTTCAGGGTTCTGGCAAATTTACTGTATCAATGAAATATTTATCTTTCCTTGATAGAAGGTATGCAAATGGAATATTTTTAGAATTTAGTACTGTATAGCCTCGTTACATTATGAGCCTTTGACTAATACTAGTATTGAGCAGTATTTACTGTAATAGTTTACAGTTATATCTAATAATATAAAGAGAACAAGTTAGAATACAGATTGAATTATATATCTAATAATGAAAAATTATAGAATGTAAAAGGTAATTCTATAGTCTTGAATAGTTTGTGCAATGGAAAATTATGTATCCTTTGGTTAGCCTGCTGTTTGCGGATGTGATCACATCTAAGTCTCCAACCAGAGGCTGATAATTGTGTATATATGGTACATCTAACCAAAAACTGGGTGAACCAATTGTTCTTGGATACCAACCTATTTTACTTCTCGTATGTACCTTGCGGTGCAGCTGATGTTTCATCCAGTTTGAGACTTCATATCCCATTTGGCAGATTTTGCCTTCATTTTGTTTTAGTTCTAATATTTTATCTATCTACCATGGAACTTCCCCCAATTTTTGGAGTTATCCAACATGAAAAATTATTTTTTGTCTGATGAGTGACTCAGCTGAGTTTGGTTGGTACTGCTAGGGTGCTACATTCCACCCTCCCCTGTCTTCCACCACAAATGAAGCTTCATATGCTGACTACCCTTCAGCCGCTACCTTAGCGGCCACCAATGTGACCCGAGGTAGCAGCAGTCAGTACTGCGTCACAATCACTTGCCATTAATTTCTATTTGAAGTGTGCTCTTTTGCCTCTCTCACATCTATCCTCCTGTCACCTAGGGCTTTCTTCACTCCAATCATCCACCCAAACCTTGGCTTTCCTCTTGCACTTCTCCCATTAACACTTGCATTCATCACCTTCTTTAGTAGATGGCCATTTTCCATCTCTATTTGACCAAACTACCTCAACATATTCATATCCACTCTATTGTTTATATTTGGATTTATTCATAATCTCTTATCTTCAGTATATAATTTTTTCTGTTTTCCTTTGAACTGTTTTAGCTACATTCTTATTTCCATGTGTAACTTAAGATCCAGTATTACTGAGTATTCTTAACTTCTTGCCATGGTTTTATATTGACTTTCCCATTGCTTCCCTGATATTTGCCTAATCAGCCTTTATATTTTGGTCCAAACCTAGACTTCTGCACCCTTTGATGTTAGGAACATTTTGTATTGTGGTTTTAATAAAGTGTGAAGTTACTATTTTCTTTTGTATTTGTTGAAACTGTGGCAAGGAAATGATAGCTCTTAATTGATTTATTGATCTGAGGATATACAGTAATTCAAATTCATTTGGACCCTCTCTTACAATTTACGTGAAGTTGCTGTTTACCCCTAGTATAGTATTTTGGCAAATTCTAATGAGTGTTTGTTGTTAGTATCAATACCTCTTAGGGATAATTTTTAGTTGAGGAAACCGGCATGATTCAAGGTCAACACAATGACTCCTAGAGAAGATATCATTATTTAGGCAATACCCTTTTTGTTTCCTATATCCTTTTGACTTGTTTGTGGTCAAACAGATGAGTTTTACCTTAAGGTAGGCCCATCTGCTGGATCAAGGCTTTGGTGTGACCTCATAAATCTACTGTACAGTACTACGATTATTTCTTGGAATCATATCCAAATACATACGTCTGTTGTTTCCTTTTATCCATTAATGGAATTTAATTGCTCTGACATTTGTCATAGCTGCCTGGCTCATAAGTATCTTCGTTTTGAGGGAAAAATATCTGTGCTTCTTTAATATCTTTATTTCTTCTACATAGTTGTTTATCCACTCCAAAATAATTTTTCTAGTATTATCCCTTGTAAACTGATCATAATAGTTTTTAACAAAGTTATCTTTAGAAAGAAATATATAGTTAATTTTATTTGATTAGAGTATCCTTTAGAGGTAACAGACTAAAGCTTTGATAAAAGACTTGACCTTCAACTAGCTGACTAAAGCTTTGATTGAAAGACTCAACCTTCAACTAGCTGACTAAAGCTTTGATTGAAAGACTCGACCTTCAACTAGCTGACTAAAGCTTTGATTGAAAGACTCGACCTTCAACTAGCTGACTAAAGCTTTGATTGAAAGACTCATCCTTCAACTAGCTGACTAAAGCTTTGATTGAAAGACTCGACTTTCAACTAGCTGACTAAAGCTTTGATTGAAAGACTCGACCTTCAACTAGCTGACTAAAGCTTTGATTGAAAGACTCGACCTTCAACTAGCCTAGCTGACTAAAGCTTTGATTGAAAGACTCGACCTTCAACTAGCCTAGCTGACTAAAGCTTTGATTGAAAGACTCGACCTTCAACTAGCTGACTAAAGCTTTGATTGAAAGACTCGACCTTCAACTAGCCTAGCTGACTAAAGCTTTGATTGAAAGACTCGACCTTCAACTAGCTGACTAAATCTTTGATTGAAAGACTCACCTTCAACTAGCTGACTAAAGCTTTGATTGAAAGACTCGACCTTCAACTAGCTGACTAAAGCTTTGATTGAAAGACTCGACCTTCAACTAGCTGACTAAAGCTTTGATTGAAAGACTCGACCTTCAACTAGCTGACTAAAGCTTTGATTGAAAGACTCGACCTTCAACTAGCTGACTAAAGCTTTGATTGAAAGACTCGACCTTCAACTAGCTGACTAAAGCTTTGATTGAAAGACTCGACCTTCAACTAGCTGACTAAAGCTTTGATTGAAAGACTCGACCTTCAACTAGCTGACTAAAGCTTTGATTGAAAGACTCGACCTTCAACTAGCTGACTAAAGCTTTGATAGAAAGACTCGACTTTCAACTAGTTGAGAATCACTCGCATCACTTAGGTGTCCATAAGATGTTGACCGAGATGATATTCAAGGTGGGTTTGTTTGTTCTATTACATCTTTGGCATTTTCTCTTGGGATTCTTAGTATTCAAATGGAGATCTGAATGATTCGCTGCCTTTTTAAAAGCTGCCTGATAACAACAATTAATACCTCTATATTTTTTAAAAAACTTGGTCCCTCATATTGTGATGATAAATGTATTATAATGTTCGTAAGTTTCTGGTTATCAGATAGTCATTGCAAATTATCCAATTATATCAGTCGAAGTGGGAGATTGTTTAATCGAACAATGTAATGATAATAGTGAAGGGAAATATAGTAGTGGTTCGCTTTTTCATCTCTTGATCTGTTGGTAATAGTGCATTAGACCATTAAATGAACAATAGTATGTTGTGTACAGGTTATTATTCCAGAATGATTGATTTTATATGAAGCTCAATTTCATTCTGTGTTTATAGTTCGAACCTATTAAACCTAAATGAAGATGTTGCATTTAAAATTCCTTTTACTTTGTATAGTTAAGCAATGGCTACAACCCTACATTTCTAAGGTTTGTAGAAATAACCATTTGTTATTGCTTAGGAAAATAAATATTTATTGTATGAAGGCATTTGAATGGAAATCTGTGCATTAAATCCATTATCTGAATGGTATTTAACTTCTATTTTCATTTCCAGTCATGATAGATTGATGAATCATGCCATAAATATAACGAGTTGAAAAAAAATCGCCGTCATTTCTGCAGCATTGTCAGTAGTGTTTGGTCAGTTAATAACTGAATACCAAACGTAATTGGTAAAGTACTATCTAAAAGCTGTTAGCTTTTTGCTGATGTGGGTGTGCATTGCAAGTAAAGAGTGTGTTGAATCTTGTCATTGTTATTTTATATGTTAAATAGGCTTTAATTTTTATGTCATACGGTGCGTTGTTGTACTGCAGAATATATTTATAAATACAATATTGATAGGAGAATTAATAATAAACTGCCAGTATTGGATTATTTATTGGGTAGGACTTGAAAGTCAAATTCCATGTCGCTTTTTTAGAGTTGATTTTATCGTCATTTCGAGTATCCTTAATCTGAACATTTTATGTTGCAAATTTAATTTAGGGGAGTTTTAAATATGTTGTACTTTTTTGTCAGTTGCTTTTACAATGATTTAATTTTGTATTTTTGCTATGCTTATGTGGATACTGTATTATGCTGAACATGCTTTTTATTTAACAAAATACAGGTACATTGTATATATCTGCTAAGCTGGTATTTAAGGTTAAGATATGTGTTCATATAAAGAAAGAACTTTTGTTTTACAAATATCTTTTGGGAGTTAAACCCAAGTTGTTCATATTATTAATAATCGGCTGAGGATAACTCACTCTTATTTTTTTGCTATTTGATCTCATCACATTTGCGGCCTTTCATTTACAACACTAGCAAATTATCTTTGATTATTTTACTTTTATTTTTAATTTATTATTTATCTGCAGGAATGTTGATAAATGATATAAATTTCTGTTTATTATATTATGTTTGTTGTAAGTAGTTAATTTTTGTGTTCATAAGTTAATTTTGTATGTGGGGTATGTTATTTTTGTGTTCAGTAGTCTGAACAAGAGTTTATTTTTTGATTGATGCTTTTGTAAATTTGAGTTGACTCTCCCAACACTAAATGCTGTAGTAGTTTGTATTAATTAATGGTGTCCAATGGGCCCTTGTAATTTAGACTCATTTTTAAATTTTCTTCCAGTTGGGGTTTTTCCACCATCTGCCATAAGTTTTATGTCCGTAGTGAACTGCTGGTCTACCTTTAATTGCCATTTCTCTATAGTTATTGCATACAATTATGTTTGTATAGAAAACATTTAATTATTGGTTAAATTATCAACTTAAGCACTTTGTTACCTCCATTTCCTTTGGTGGAATAGAGCATTTCACCTCATTTGAGTCTGATCCAGAAGCTGAAATATAGTTAAAATTACACATCTACTCAATTCTCCTGGCTAGTACAGTGGTAACGTGTTTGCCTAGCATTTCGCATGGCAAGAGATCGATCCCCGCCCAGGACCGGGAGTTTAAACTGTTTACTGGGGAGGCAACTGCTGTGGTAGGGCACCACAGTGGGGGGTTGGGCTTGCCCGGCTGACGTTCTGGTGAGCATCTATTTTGATGGAACCGGAACTGAAACCAGTCACCTTTAACCTTTTTAAGTGGCTAAGAAAGAACTGGGATTTCTCAGCCAACAGAGCTGTAGCTTATAGCCAAGAGACTTTAGGGTTACAGTACTTCTAGATTCTAATAAGTCTTTGGTAATTTGCCAGTTCTTCAAGACCTTTATCAGGCTCTTCCACACTTGCTAAAGCATCTTTATTTAAAACCATGTTTTGATAGTCCTGTTCTCTTTAAAGCATTAACAAGATTTTGTCTCTGGTTGCTTAGAGACTTAATTTGTAAACCTATCTCTTTTGAGTGTGAATTCAAACCAAATTCAGTATGGAGAAGTGTGATTTGATTGTACTATACACTTTAGATTAAAAAGAGAAAAATAGTTAATTTTCAACATTAGTGAGGTTTTAATGAGCACTATTCTGAGAAACACTAAAGAAGGTATCTCTGTAATTGTTTTTATCAACAAGTTCTAAAGCATCTAAAAGTACTGACCTGTCATACAAACTTTATGACGGAAATCTGAAACACTTGGTATGAGTCAGTATCACAAGCAAGAAGGCACTTGCAAAAGCTAGTTTAAACTAGGTTAGAGACGATTGCTTTTAGCATAAGCACTCGGAAGTTCTGCCTCTGCAGTATACTGTAAAGAAAAATTAATTATATGTAGTGTTAAGTTTATAGAAATTTAGCAGCTATCAAAAGGACTATAGGTATGACAGCCACATGTATGTAATGGAATATAGTTAGTAAATACAGGTAGTTCAACAAAAGGAAGAAAAAAAACTACTAGAAAACATTAAAAAATAATAGCTTGTAAGGGATCAGCTGTGTTTGCATGAATACAGACAAAAAATCATGGAGGTCAAAACCTTTATAAATATTGAGGTGAAGCTAAAGAATCTTTATTTCTCAGCACTGCAAAGGGGAAAAAGTCAGTTTAACTTCAGGAACACAGGAATGAGACATTAGGATTTTAATTTCTGTGCTCATTGTCGAATAATTTCAGTCAAGAAGAGTTGCCTTTTCCTTTGTATAGTAATAAGGTTTTTGGTTTAAGTTAAGGAATACAGATATTGGGGCAGTCCACGTTTCATATTCATGATTTGTAACGAGTTGTTTCTTTGATGGTAAAATTTTATTTTTTTTCTAGCAGATGCCTAAATTCTGGTCCACAGCTCTCAGTTGTGCATTGGAAATTGAAGCTAATCTATTCTTCATCCAAAGTCGATAAGCTTCTTGGATCTCCAAATGACTGCTTTATACAATTGTCATTAAACCAGGCTTTGCCCTCGATATGGCAGTTCAACACCTGAGAAGGAATATTATATGCATATCCATTAAGTTAAATATTTAAAAGAAGAGGATTGATGAACAAAAGTGTCAGTTTCAGTAATAATAATGAAAATCTTAAGTGTCTAGTATTGTATATTTTTATGGCAGTTAAAGTATTTTTTAGGTCACATTATTGACATGCCTTGTAATATGTTTTTTTAATTAATTCAGGTCACTACACTTGTTAATACCAAAGGACCTTCCAAAAAGAAAAAAGGGAGGAGTAAAAGGGCTCATGTCTTGGTTGCAGCAGTTGAAGCGGCTACGGCCAATTTCATTGAACGAGGAGAGGAAATCGCTTATGAAAATCCTGATATTCGAGGAGAAATGCTCGGGGCAGTGGAAGAAGTCAGAAAGACAGGTAAAGTTTTAGTTTTGAAATTTTTCATTCGTATTGTGAATTTATTATTTCTTTAAATTTAGCTTTTTCCACTTATATAGGAAATCATTATGATAACAACAGTTACACATTTCGACTATCTGTCTGTTCTAGCTTGTGCTCAAGTATTTTCCTATTGTCACTTATAAAAAGTGGGGTTTTCTTTTTACTTGAATAACTGAATGAAAGGAAAAAAGCATTTGACAGCTGATTTCTACCCGAACTAAGTACAATGAATTAAGATCTACTTGGTTTTTTTTAGCATTAGGAGAGAGTTTAGCGCATGTTTTGTCTTGTCTTTGTTTGGTTAGCGAGGACAGATAATTACAGAAGTAACATACAGCCGCCATTAATTAGGCTGGCTCCCTTTATTTGTCTCCTTCCGTCCCTTTCGAGTAGTCGAAAATATTAAGCTTTTAGGAGGATTGTATTAATCTTAATCTACTTCGGTTGTTGGTATAAATGTTTACTTTTAAATCATTTTTTTACTAGCTGGGGTTGGAATAGTTTAACCTTGGTGCAGCATATCATATGTTACTCCATTTAGTCTGTTCCTTCACAAATGCTTTTATAAGGACATCTTCGCTTATATGGTTTTAAATTAAATTTCCTTTTATTCTTTATAAAGAACAACATTCGCGTCAATGACCTTTAATGTCAGGAGGGCAGAAAACTCAAAATCAATCAATCAGTCTCCCCTCCCAAGGTTTTCTCACTATGATAGTATTTTTGTGAATGACATCATAGTTTGACACCGTTTCGGTGGAGAGTGAGAGGAAAGGGTAGGAAGTCTATAGAGTGGTATATTTTGAATGATCCTACAGTGATTGTGTATAAATGGGGATACAGATCCATGTAATGTAAACAAGCTTAGTTTTCTTTTTGGGCGGGGTCTATCTTCATTATTACAGGTATTTTATGATAGCATATACATATACAGTATATCTAGACTTACGTATATTTTGATTTGGGTCTCTGGCATATTGAATACAGTATTCCATAAATTCATAAGCCCATAGTAATTTTTATCATATTGTACTGGATGTGGCATATACATATGCAATAGACCCTTTACACTTTAACATGATTATTTTTTTTTATGATTTCAGACATACCTTATACAGTATATTTTTATAGTATGTGTATACATATATAAATAAATGTATAGATTCCAGTGTATATCTTTTCTTTTAGGATTATTGGTGATGTAGTGAATATTCTTTATATTCATTATAAAACTCTTCATTATCATGTATGATTTATTATGGGAACATTTATGATTTTATATACATATGTAAAGTCTCAGGTATATTCTGCCAGGTATAAAAAGTTCCGTATATATTCATGAAATTACAGACCCGCGGATATGTAGCAAAGTGTTGATATTCCATTTTAAGAATTTTACCCAGGATATTTAGACGTTCCCTCACTTGTGGGGCACATGTAAAGATTCTTCCTCAGCCTGTGACTCCCTAGGAAATTCTTTGATTTTCTGGCAAAGGCAGTTTTCAATAGCACGGATTCTCGTGGGTAGCTTACCGCGGACTTTTTGATAGTTCTGGGGCTGGGATGACTGGAAGATAAAAAAACACACTTTCTGATCAAAGTAGTGAAGACGAGTGTCCAGTCTTGGTGGTATCTGTTGCCGAGTATGGATTCCTAACCCCCCCCCTCCTTGATGCTATAGTTTAATGTTGATGAAAATTGTTTAAATGCAGTACTGTACTGTAAAGCATTGAAAATGGCTCATTTATTACGTATGATAAATATGTTCTTGATTCACATTGTTTTTTCCCCATTTATTCTATTTATTTGTTTTGAGAATTGTATAACATTTGTTCAGGCTTTATTGTAACAGACATAAAGTAGTTCTGCATCCTTTTTATTTCCAAGGAGATACCATGTCACGAGCAGCTCGGGAGTTTGCCGAGGATCCTTGCAGCAGCGTCAAACGTGGTAACATGGTGCGTGCAGCTAGAAACTTATTGTCCGCCGTCACTCGATTATTGATATTAGCGGATATGGTGGATGTTCATCGCTTGTTAAAAAGCTTACAAGTGGTAAGGTTTATTTTGTATTCAAGAATGTCGGGTTTCCTTGAGGACAGATACCTGTACACTTGCACTTTATATATAGAACTGTGCCACACATTTGGTGTTAATGGTATAGGTGTTATAGATAAGTCTTGAATAGATTACATTAACGGAGCATCAATCTAGTCAGAGATTTCTGATAGAAAATATTTAAAAGTTTTGAAGGTACAGTATACAAATACTTTCAATTTTGGAAATAGTATTGAATTAAATGATTTATGGTTGCAGCTAACTTTTATGTTGTAGACATGATTTTTTATCCTTTTGTCTGTATTGCAAAAAATTAGAATAGTATAAAATCAGGTGTAAATCATGTTTGAAATAATTTTTGAATTGCAATGAATATTTCAGCATAATGACTTTTTATATTTTATTTATGAAAAATCTATTTGAATATTGTTACTGCTCTTGAAATATCTTATTTTAATTGTTCATTACTTCTCTTGTAGTTTATTCATTTCCTTATTTCCTTTCCTCCTTTCCTCATTGGGCTATTTTTCCCAATTGGAGCCCTTGGACTTATAGCATCCTGCTTTTCCAACTAAGGTTATAGCTTAGCTAGTAATAATAATAAATGCTAATAATGAAAACTTTACAGGTTGAGGATGACCTAGAAAAGGTGAAAAATGCTTCCAGTCAGTCAGAACTTCTTGATAATTTCCGTCTGTTTGGTAAGAACACCAGCGACTTGATCAATCAGGCAGCTAAGCGTCAGAATGAATTGAAAGACCCTCGCCTGAGGGACGACCTGGCATCTGCACGTGCAGTGCTCAAGAAAAATTCTATGATGCTGTTAACAGCCTCTAAGGTAAGAGAGATGAGAATGAATGAATTGCAAAGAACAGTCACATTAAACTGTATTCATAAGCAACATCATAATAATATATGTATGATATGTTAGTTTTTGATGAGCAAATGACAGCTGAAGGTTTTGTTTTACATGTCTAGTTAGGCCTTGTGTATGACGAAGTGAGTAACATTTGTTTATGCTCTACGGTTTATTGTACAATTTGTTGGTTATGGATGCAGCTTATATCTGGTTCTTAATAGCTTTTAGCTTTAATGCTTTAGTTGTTTTATACATTTTTATATTAAGTCAACCCTAATCTCTTTGGGCTAGATTTCATGGTTTCTGCAAATCTTGGTTTTATAACTGTAACTCCATGTTATGCTTCTTCAAGTGTAACTCCCCCAATGTTCCTTAACAGAGCATGTGTGTTTTTTATTCTAACGTCTATATATCACAAGATCACATATAGGTCTCTATCTTGCTTATCATGCTGCTCTTGAAGTTTCATCTCTAATGGCATTTTAATCATTACCCTGTGTATTTTACGATTTCCATTTGTGATAGTTCAGATTTGTGTACGGCCATTAAACAAATTGCCTGTAAAAAGTTGTTCCTATGAAAATATTAACTGGTACAGTTGTGTACTATTTAGCTATCTGACATGCACAGCATGTTTTTATTCTTGGATGCTGGTAAATTTGCTTTACTAGAGTCATTAGTGTATTGGAAGGAAAGAAAACGAGAAAATTTCTTTATTTTAATGAGTAACATCAACATTCCAAGCTTCCAGAGACAAAAGCAATGTGAACAGGGGAGGGTTCACAAAATAAAAATGATTAAAATTCTGTTGATTTAAAAATTAACAACCAACAGCTAAGGAGGATTATATTTTTACTTCAAATCAATTCTTTACTTTTCGTAATCTGACCTTTACTCCTCCATTCTCACAGCTGTTTGTACATAAAAAAAGTAAATGTGACTGTTGCAAAAATGAGTATGATTATATTTACATGCATATGTTATAGCTTACCATTATTTTTTGTTAAGTCTTTGAAGTAGAAAGGTTCAAATTATGAATTGTATCCTAATGTTTTGAATATTATTATAGCTTAATTTTTTGGACAGCATTTTAGAAATGCCATACAAACTCAACATACTAAAATTTTGTACTTTCTACATGATGTGACCCCCTGAAATTAGGCTAACAGTAAGGCCGCAGAAAGTGATATAATCCCCGATAAAGGTAGTTTTATGCTCAAATTGATAGAGTTCATATGAATTTCAAATGAGTTCTTACATATACTATTCTTCACTTGGCATGGCTGGGTAGAAAATTCACAAAATGGAAACAAAGACACTACTGCTAGAGTGTCTGGCCAGACCATACTACATTGAATCCGCCTCTTTGGTTACGGCTCATTTTTCCTTAGCCTACACATACACTAAATAGTCTTTCCACTTTCTCTTCTGCCCTCATACACTTGACAACAATGAGATTACCAAACCATTTCTCTGTGCTTTGTTTTATGATTGATATACTTTTATGGAAAAACTTGAATTTGTTCATAATAAATTTTTATTTTGAAAACTTCAATTTCGTCATAACAGACCCACTATCTTATTGAGTCTGGATTCTAATTGAGCTAAGGGGATGAGCTGTTGAAGAGTCCCAGTCTTTATGAAGGCCTGATTAATTCATTACAGGGCTTGGGGACAGAATGACTTGGAAACTTAAGTTTCCACTGAACTGCCATAGGGTATTGTGAGTATTCAAAGACTCAGAGAGGCAGATGGTTTGAACTTTGTCTGCGAGTGTAGGTTCGGAGATCAGTTACCACTTCAGCCAAGACAAAGGTACCTAGATTTCTCAAGACCAGAGTGCTTATTTTGTGGTGATCCATAATAGAACACAAAAGCACCAAGCAACACGAGAACACAGGGGAAAGAGGTGGATGAAAGGATACAAGGGAATCGGTAAACACGCGGTAAGCACGTGTGGACACAAAGGGTCGGGGACACAAAGGGTTGCACGGGATGTGAGAGAGCGACGAGATGTTAATCACGCCGCGACCATACTATATATTTTAATGAGGTATTAATGCATGGAAGTCAAGAAAGCTTTGATGTGATTCTGTAACTCCCTCCCTACATAGCCCAGCCTCATTTCCTTCTTAGAGGGCAATGTTCCATGAAAAAGGTCAGACTTTGAAGTTCAAGAAGGGCTTTCAGAGGTTCTTGTACGTAATCCTTTGACAAACTGAAGCTCTAGAGTTTGAGAAATTGTTGATCTGTGGCTTAGATCATAGACACTGACCAAATCTTTTTGAAGAGTCAAGTAAATTACTCAATCTTTCAACATTGTAATGGTGCACCGAGTGAATTATTGCACCTTTAATTACATCCATGGTGTTAGAGGAATGGGGACAAAAGTCTGCAGAAATTTATTGTGATTGCAGCATTGATTTTTGATGACCTTAAATTTTGCTGTAAAGTTGCAGGACAACCATGTTAGTGTTGAACCTGTAGAATATGGAGCTGCTTTTTAAGATACTCCCAATTGGTAGGGATTTCATGGTTGAAATAGATTGAGACGTAGCCTAATGCGGCCATAAATAGGGAATAAATGATATCTCAAGCAGCTGAGGCTCTGCCTGATAAGGCTGAAAGGAGGCATAAACTATATATTACCGCAATTGTAAAATATTATGTCCAATTCCAGGCCACTGGAAGTTCCATACAAGAACTACCAGTTGATATATTAATTTTTTTTACCAAATTGAAATCCCATTTTCAACTAACATTAGAAGCCAAATAATCTTTTACCTTGTTGATTCCTGAAGTAGACCATTGTAATGGAATAGTCTGCTAAGATGGTCAGTGACAGCCTCTGCATGCCAGAAGAGCCAAGAAAACTGCTATTAGTTCCAAGGAGAATTTAGGTTACTTCCTGCTACTTCCTGTCAGCTCCTGGTTAAGTTTTTATTGTTCATTGACAGAATCTGAGCATATACTGTGAGCTATTCATTTGTAAAACAAATTATTTTGGAATTTGTAGACTTCAAAATACAGTACAGTACAGTGTGTTTATTTTTACATGAAGTAGATCTTATTTCTGAAAACTTTTGAGGAGGTTTTTGCATGGAGAGTGACAGGCATCAAATTTTAGTCACAGTTGACCAGTGCTATAAGAGATGCAACTGCAGGAAACCACCCAGAGGTGGTTGCAGGTAACCTATTTTGACTGATGAAAGAGGTTTGACCTAACAGACTTGTTTGACCTAGATGGAGGAATTGGCCTTTGTTGAAGGTTGTTGTTTATTGCAAATATATCCTTTACTGAGTGTCTTGAAGGGTAAATCAACGCAGTAAAAGTTTTGATTCTGTCTCTAAATATGCTCCAGTGTGTATTATCAAGTACTATAACTTTCTGGTATAGGTCACATAAATTATCCAATATTTATGATTTTTTTTTGCCATTGTATTAAGATCCTATTATTCTTTTAGATACCAAAGCAATTATGCTTTGTTTGTTCTCCCAGGCTACCCAAGTTAAATTGATTATGTAGGGCCGATCTTGGACAGGAAAATAAAGTAAAACCCCCCTCGGACAATTACTGGTACGCATTAGGCACCAAATGGAATGGGCTGTGAATGCATACATTTTGCAGATTCATTGATATCAGAAAGTCCTCCCAATGGGTTGCACTACTTCATTCACTAACCCCTTTAAGAGAAAGGCTGCTCTAGGGATTCAGTTAAAGGGGTTAGCAGTATGACGATTAATAGCTGCAGGAAGAGGCATTGGTTAAATGCTTAAGCAGCTAGAAGTGCAGCAGTTGACAGCAGAAAGAGGCCTCGTTAAAGAAACCATCTGTGCAGCAGGCCTGAGAATTATACTAGAACGACAGTTTGGAATAACGGACCAAACATATGTGCAGCAGATTATACTGGAGAAATAGAGACTCACAGCATAGTGGTAATATGAAAAGCAGATAGTCATACAGCATCAGAAAGAGAGTTAGGTGCAGCCACCAGTATACTGTATTACGAAAAACTGCTGCAGCAGTGTCACAGCAGACAGCAGCACAGTATAAGAAACTTAGTTGTAAAACTATACTAGCAGTAATAGGTAATGGTAGAGCAACAGGTCAGATGTAATGGAGCAGCAGAACAGATAAGGCAATAGCAGTGTCAAACAGAGCAATAGAAACTGCAAGCAAAGTGATGACAACAGGAGCTGTCATTGCTACAATTATAACAGACATTTGTGAAGGAATTAATGCAATGAGTTTTATGGCAGGCAGTACAAAATAAATCATAACTACAGGCAAAGTAGTAACAGCATAGGTAAAGTCCAAATATTGGGCAACAAGTAGGGTAACAGTAGCAACACATTCAGTATTGGAGTATTTTAAGTAACAAGAACAGAATTTGTTGTTACCATGACTGGATAAGTAGCTGGAAAATGCCAACTAATAGCAACCATAAGTGCAGCGAGCAAGGTAGGGGCACTTGTTGCTTTAATTTACCCTGTAGTGTCTCGCTCTTTGTTACATGACATGGATGATAAATTGACTTATCTTGGAGAATTACTTGGGCTATATGGAAAGCATTGGAGTGTATTCCAGTTAAAGACTTGCACATCAAAGAAGACTTTTATTAATTTTTTTATCATAGTATGACAAGTGAAGAAGTCTTGTAAAATTGAACCCAAGAAACTCACAGTATTCTACCTCTTCAGGCGCTTCCCATTCACTCTAGTAACCTCTTGATGGATTCCTGGGAACTAGTCCTTGTCTCATTTTATCTTGATTCATTGCTGTATTGTGGTTATGCCAAATAGTAGTGAACAGTTGGAACTGTTGTTTTTGTTCAGTTGGAAGTTACTCTTCAATCCACTTACTTTATGGTTGCCTCTTATACGGCTTGTGCGTTGTTGAGAGACTTAATTTCTAATTCATGCTTTATGTGGTTATATACAAAATCCCCCTTTTTGATAACAAATAAATTTAACAATCTAGTTAATGTACATAGTGTATTCTATCATCTACAAATATTCAGCATCTGTAAACAAAAAGAATTACAGGGAGTTTTCTTTCCTCCATCCACCAAGTATAGATTCCTCCATCCCCCAAGTTTGGAGCACAGAAATCTTGGTTAGTAGTAGGCAAGTTATGAGAGTTGATATCCTTTCATGAAGCTCCTACACTTGTCAGTTCCTATCTACTACTGTTATTAAAAGTTTGTTTTGAAACTGCAAATATACTGGAGCTAAAGTAGAGATGCAATTATGTGGCGATACGTTTTCTCTTAATTATAATTTTTTTTATTTCTATTTTTTGTTTTTTAGGGTCTACCTACTTGAGACATTACATTTTCTGTAGTTCATTTACAACTAATGGGAAGACAATTGTATGGTGATACATTTTGACTTTCTGCCTTTGAAGAGTATTAACATCATAATCCCCAGGACTTTCAACCATCACATCTTATATTTTTCTTCCTCTTTAAACAGTGGTGTTTTTAATTATTTAGATAAGTGTGAAATTCTGAAACTTATGTAACATTATATTGCACATAGGCAAATGTATTTTAGTTAATTTGAACATCTCCCTATTATTTTAGAATACAGTATTTAAACTTGATATATTTCATCCTAACCCCATCACATAGTCTGTATGCTCCTACTCTTACTCTACGAATGTCCCGTTTCTATTTGTTAGGCCTATGCAGCCTAGGCCCACAAGTAACCATTAATTACCTACTGTATATTTCATGAGTCTACAGCCCTCTTAAAAGCTATGTCCAAGACTGCTTAGATTGTTTTTTCAGTTCAGGATCACCTTTAATTATGTTTGTTCAAATAATTCTGTGTTATTTATGATCTAATTCATCTTTGTTTCATTTTTTTTAAGAATGGTAGTTTGTTCGCATTCTTTCATGTTTCTTGATAGCTTTATATTTATGTTATTTGTATTTCTTTGACATGGTTTTCTTTATTGTAATATCTTTCCTGTTTTTTATGTATTTTTCTTATGTCAGTTTCGTTTCTTAAATGTAGTATCTTTCTGGTTTCCTTTTTTATGTATGTTTTTTGGTGTTAAGAATGAGGTTAACTTGGTTGTGCTCATGATTGGTATTCTTTTCTGTATTGTGCTGTGAACAAAGCCTAAGTTTGGATGTCCTTATTTCATTGCATTTTATTTCTGATATTCAAGTAAATTTCCTAGCTCCTTAATTTTAATGTATTGAGTTGATTTTTCACTCAGTGCTACTAATTTGTTTTGACTTATTTCGGGTACTCCTTCCTGGTATTAATTTGTTTTATTTGTAGTAGACATGTTATTTGTACAGTACTTTTGTTTATTATATTTTTTAGCAGCAATATTTTGTCACTGTGATGATCATATGATTAGGATATTATTGAATCTTGAAAATTTTCTCATTAATTCTCAGGATATTTTATAGCAACCAGATCAGGCAGGGTTTCCTACTATACCTGCATAATTTTTCACAGTTAGTCAAGTGAATAGTTGTTGCACTTCTTCAGGATAATAAGGACATACAATATAAAGATATGTGGTTGGTGGTATTGGCTGTTCTCCAATTATAAGCCTACTGTTTCTAACTTTCGGTAAGCAACTAAGTCCTTGTCTTACCTTAAAAGGAATGCTCATCTCAGGACTACGCTGCAGTCGAGTCAAGCACATCCCAGCCCAGCAGTTCACCTGCCTGCTTTGCCCTTAACTCTACCTGACCAGTTATTTCCCTCCTTGCCTTCTGACCCCTCTCTTGTCTAATCCCATCCATTTGATTGGCATTCTGCCTCTCCATGCATCCAGCCATTCCATTTTTCTGAGGGTGACTTTTACCTTTCTTGCTTTAAGGAAAGCTTATTTTCTTATATGCAGGATTCAATGCAGCAGAAGTTGAAGCAAACAATGTCAACAGTGTACCAAAGTTTGGTTAGGGACAGTCTTATTCAGGGTAAACAGGTCCTTCCGTCAATGATTGTTTCAGCTAAAGATCCTAAAGGCTCTGAATCTTTAATTGGCATACTGCTAGTATAATGCTCAACTTAGCATGAAAACACATCCTTGAAGAGAGATGCAATGATGCATCCGTGGACTGTCCTGGCTGTGTATGTTTCTTACCTTTCATAGCTCTGGATGATCAATAACACTTGTTGCTCCCCTTCGCTGTAAGTAAGAGTAGTTGGCAGATCTTTTATCCAGGCGGAAGGAAAATATTGGGAAACTACCAGGCCTTGTAGCAGTTGTTCAGGTAGCTTTATTTCCAGAAGCAAACTTGAAATATTAGAGCTTCACATTTTGAGGTATAGAGGTAGAGGATTCTCAGTTGGAATAGCTGGAGAAATAAGAGAATTCAACTAAATTAACCTGCTAGACTAAATGCAATAGATTATGTAATTGGTACAGTGAAAGATGTTGTTCCAGTTATTACCACTATCCCAGTAATTGCAGATTTATTTAATTTCTCTGGAGGTAGAATGAGATGCTAGTTTCAGCTAATTATCCTAATTTGGCTGTAGAATCGGTGGAACATCAGAAGTTCAAACTTGCCGCGCATATTTTTATGTTAAACAGGTTGACGTTCTCTCATCATAGCATATATATCTTAGATCTGTTATAATGTTGTTACTGGTCTTGAAAATGTTTTGTATTTTTCATTTTTTACTTTTCATATATAGTAAATTATTTCCATATTTCCCTTCTTCACTGGGCTATTTTTCATGCGGAAGCCTTTGGGCTTGTAGCATCGTGCTTTTCCAACTAGACTTGGAGGTTAGCTAATAATAATGATAATAATAATAATAACAATAATAATAATGATAATGATGATGATGATTATGATGATAAATAATTAATAATAATGGCTGCAGCTCTGTCATCCTCAAGTTTTTAAATTTCACAGACTAGATTTTGGTTTTTCGGTGGAGAGAGGTTCATCTGCAAGTTTTTAGTGGTTTCTTAAAGATCATATAAATTCTGATTTGGGTTCTTTCCCTAGTTCGTAAGAGTTTTAGTAATCATCCATAAGAGACTGTGTGAGAAGCTGGGATCTTTCTATGGTTATTAAGAGTTTTAGTAACCCTCCATATAAAACATTGCAAGAAACCTCAATCTTGCACCATAAACAGTTTTTCCTCTCGTTTTCATCTTTGAAAAGGGTCAGCAAAGATACACTAACCTTCAAAGAAAGTTATGCATGTTAGTGTTTGGATCTCAGTTTGATACCCATATGTGCCTGACTCTTCACAGGAAAAAAATTGATCAAGTAACCAAACCTGCTCCTGAAGACTCTTTACCTTTCTCTTCCTAGTTCTTTCAGGGAGGATAAATAGGATCGTATATGTCCAGGATGGCTATTCTTCATTATGTGCAGAAAACGAGAGATTCATTTGGTAATGTCACCCGACTGTTCTGTACATAGGGAAATGCATGAAGCAGGTTATGGGAGACATGATCTTGTCTGAATAAAGCATGTCATACATACTTCAGTCCTACAGTAATGTTAAGGTGGCAAAATGAGATTAGGGATAAGTTGTACATACATACATACATATACCAAGGCACTTCCCCCAATTTTGGGGGGTAGCCAACATCAACAAATGAAACAAAACAAAAAGGGGACCTCTACTCTCTACATTCCTCCCAGCCTGACAAGGGACTCAACCGAGTTCAGCTGGTACTGCTAGAGTGCCACAGCCCACCCTCCCCTGTTATCCACCACAGACGAAGCTTCATAATGCTGAATCCCCTACTGCTGCTACCTCCGCGGTCATCTAAGGCACCGGAGGAAGCAGCAGGGCCTACCGGAACTGCGTCACAATCGCTCGCCATTCATTCCTATTTCTAGCACGCTCTCTTGCCTCTCTCGCATCATGAAATTTGGGACAATCTCTACTTGTGTTCCTTCTAGACCTATCATGGATCTAGCCAATGTTTTAAATACAGGCGTTTGGTAATGCTAATTACATTGGTAAGTTTGGTTTCAGATATTTGATTCCCAAACGGTTGGATATACAGTATAAGTATCCATTGAAATCTATAGATGTGGAAATCCAAGTTTTATCTTTGTGGAGAACCTAAGGAATTTCTAACTTAGTATATCCCATCATCCATTTATTGCTACCATTCCAGATATTTTAACTTTGAAGGTTATTAGGTGTATGTCTCACAGGAACTGAAAGTGTCTGCACTACCCCATTTTGAAACCTGATATGTTCAAGTATATTGCACTGAATAACAGGTTTGCCCCTAACATACAAAAACGTTCGGATACTAAAGTGCTGGTTCTGAGCTTTCCAGGTGTAGATATACTGTACTGTATACAGTACCTGTCATGGATATGCAGAATTTGAACCTAGCGCTAAATTATTGTTCAGCCTAGTGTGAGTGGTGAGTGTTATAATGAAACAAACCAAGATTTAGATTTAGATTTCCAACCTCACAGCATCTCTGATATTTCACCCTTCAGTTGCCCCTCTGATGGTCCAGCACTTTGCTGCAGTAGAGGGGCTTGAGTGTCTCAATGATGGGCTGGGCAATGGCGATGGGGTAGTTTATCCACCCTGGCAGGCTCAACCATACCGCTAAGGCCAGTTTTGAGAGACCAGACCAAGACTAGACCCCTATAGGCCTTCTCCTTTATTTCAGATAGGCAAAGGCTAGGAGAAGGAAAACTCCAAAATCAAACCAAACCAAACCAAACAGGACCCCAACGGCGGAGCTTTCCAGCGCCGGCGGAAGAGGGCAATGCCTGTCGGGCAGGCAACAAGGCGGGCCTTGACATAACAAGAACCCGGCAGCCCGATGCAACCAACATCGGAGAAGCCGCCTGTCTCATATGTCTTGAGCCGCGGTGAAAACGATGTGGGCCAAGTGTGTGTGCGTGGCCGTTGCAAAGCCACGACCACCCAAAACAATACAGTGAACCCTCGCTACTTCGCGGTTCGACCATCGCGGATTCACCACTTCGCGGATTTTTTCCATAACCCATATATATACAGTAACATATATACATATATATGTATGCATGTATTTATGTATATATGTATGTATGTATATATGTATGTATGTATATATGTAGGTATGTATATGTGTATACATATATATATATATATATATATATATATATATATATATATATATATATATATATATATATATATATATATACAGTGATACCTCGGTACTCGACCATAATCCGTTCGAGATCCGTGTTCGACCTCCGATTTGTTCGAGTACCGAATTTTTTTTCCCCATAAGAAATAATGGTATATATTCTATTCCGTTCCCAAGCACTCGAACAGGCCCAAAATATTAATAAAACGTGTACCTAAACAACAATAATTATCTAAATGTGTATGAAATTGGTCAGAAAATCCTATAAAACAATTTTAAACCATTTACTGTACTAAAATAAAACAATTTTAAACCATTTTCTGTACTGTAGTGAACATACCTTTGAGCAGCGGTTCGATGGCATACAGGGATGGATGTGGAGAGGATGGAAGGGGGAGGTTACTGCTTGGAAGGAGAGTCCCCTTCCATGATGTGGCGGGGTAGTTCTCCTTCAGGAGTTGTTTCTCTCTCCAATGAAAGGGTGGGCAGATCTATTTCAGGGGTTTCTTCTCTTCTTTGTCTCTTCTTTGGAGGAGAAACAGGCTTTGATGTAGCAGCTTTCTTTTCTTTTGTGAAAAACTGGTCTATTGTTAATTGTTTCTTCCTCCTCTGCAGTATTCTTCGAAAATGATGAATACCTGTTCTATTACGAATACCTGTTCTATTACGAAACTTTTCAAACCAACCCCTGCTCGCTTTAAATGTAAATGAATCACTTTCACTGGTACTCGGACTTTTCTTCACTAATTCTTCATAGATATGCAACGCTTTTTCACAAATGAACGCTTCACTAACACTTTCCCCGGCCAACTGTTTTTCTTTAATAAATATTAAAAGCAACTTTTCCATCTCCTCAATCACTTGTGGCCTTTGCTTAGTTACCGCCGTAACTCCCGTTGCAACATTCGCCTTCTTAATCATTTCTTTATGCTTTAAAAACGTAGAAATGGTCGACTTCGCCATTCCGTATTCTACCGCTAAATCGGACACTCGTACACCATTCTCATATTTCGCTATAATTTCCTTCTTCAACTCGATCGTTGTTCGCACTGTTTTCCTCTTCTCCTTCCCCTTAACACTCATTACTTTCTTGGGACTCATTATGAAAGCTAAAAAAGCAATTAAAAGCACTGAAAATCACTAAATCACAACGAATGCTGATCGCGCGTTGTCTGAGTGACGCTCTCGAGAGAACTGATGCTTCCCGAACAAGCGAGAGTGGCCGAGATGGCGCGATCATCACAAAGCCCATGCGGTCGTCACGTGTTCGGCTGGTCGAGTACCGAATTTTTGGTCGAGCACCGCAGCAAAAATTTCTCGAAAATTTTGGTCGAACTCCGAATTGTTCGAGTATAGAGTCGTTCGACTACCGAGGTATCACTGTATATATATATATATATATATATATATATATATATATATATATATATATATATATATATATATATATCTAAAGTAGGAAGATGTGATGTAGTTCTAAGGGAATAGTATGGGAAATATGTCTGGGTAATAAGCAAAGCTCTACCTCCAGTTTGTTTCTTCATTATGATCAGAGATAAATGTAAACAAAACATTGGTTGCCATTTTTTGACGTGCTTTTTAGCGTGTTTAGGAAACGCATGATATAAAATTGCCTTTAATATTTGTGCCTGTTTTAGTTTAGGGTACTGTAGTACATGCATTAAGTGTTCTGTACATTAAAGGGTAGTTTGTTAACAGTACTACATGCAAGGGAAGGTTTTAAAAGTCTGAATATACATGTTGAATAAATAGGTAAATATGGTGTCACTACTTCGCGGATTTTCACCTATCGCGGCCGCGTCTGGAACCTATCTACCGCGATAAACGAGGGTTCACTGTATACCCAGCTACTGGCATTCTGTCGTTTCCTCCACCCTTCTTCTGATAGGAGGCTGATGGCTAACGACAGAACCCAATACTCGGACACGAGTGGGCACCGACGATGATGTAGACAAGAAATAAAAGGAGATCTGTAATTGATGGCATTTCTTGGAAGTGTATATATCCTAATACTACCTGTGTTTGGTTTGCTAGATAGGGGAAAATTCTGGGAACATATTAAGAATACTAATGTGGCACATGAATTATTTCCATGAATCTTGTGGTGGCCTTTTGCAAACGTCCCTGCCTGACATTCTGCCGGACGGGAGATCGAGTCCTTCTCAAAATCGATAGTTTCTTGTAGTGTCTGCAACCTCACCGTCCTTATGAGCTAAGGATGGTGGTTTTGGAGGAGCCAATAGGTCTACCTGCTGAGTCATGAGCAGCTATTGCCCGGCCCTTCTGGGTCCTAGCTTGGGTGGAGTTGGGTCTTTGGCGCTGCTCATATGGATTTATGGTCAGTCTCTAGGGTATTGTCCCGCTAGGCCATTGTCACTGTCTCTTGCCTCTGCCATTCATAAGCGACCTTTAGAAAAAAACCTTTGTTCTCTAGTCTTGGGTAGTACCATAGCCTAAGATAATTTTCCACTGTCTTAGGTTAGAGTTCTCTTGCTTGAAGGTACGCTCGAGCATGCCATTTTATCTTGTTTCTCTTCCTCTTGTTTTTTTTTAGTTTTTATAGTTTATATATAAGAGATCTAATTTAATATTGTTATTGATATTAAAATATTTTGATTTGATTCTTCATGAGGCCTACTTCTCTTGTAGTGTATCTCTTTATTTCCTTTCCTCAATAGGCTATTTTTCCTTATTGAAGCTCTTGGGCTTATAGCATCCTGCTCTTCCAAGAAGGTTTTTTGCTTAGATGATGATGATGATGGGAGTGCCAACTTAAACATTCATAATGAAAATAGCTTCACTCAAATTTTTGTCTTCTTTTGGTAGTGATCCATTTTCTGGAAGGCAAGGCCAATCATGCTTTATTATATAGTGTACATTATTAAACTTGCCTTTTGTGAGGAACTAGTAATATTACGTGATCAAGACCTCACATAACACGCCTCACAATTGCCTACAACGCATAGTTTGAGATAGAGTGAGCTGAGGACATTGATGAAGTGCAATGCAAATAAGTTTCTTATATTTTCTTTTATCTCATGAGTATCGTGTCTCTTGTAGGATGTTTTGATAATTTTGAGAGGTGGGGAACACACTTCCAGGAAAGACCAGCATCATGAAAATAATAAATTTTCATAAGATGCCTTCATTTTTATGTGTAGGCAATTTTAGTTTGCTGTGATCAGTCTTTTGCTGCCTCATGAATTACTTTCTTGTGTGTGAAGTTACGCTGTATACAAAGTATTCGCACCTACCCATTTTAGCCACTATTCCACTAATAACCCTTTACTACACATTTTCACTTTCCGTTGATACAGAGCATCATGCTTTTAATGTTTGCTATGATGGAAAGCTATGCACTTTCCAACATGTGGAATTTCTTCGCAAGCATTCATATGCATTTTGGTAAATTCTCATAATTTTCCCTCAGTTTGTTTCACATTACTCACTTTATTTCTTTGACCCAAAGAAATCCCTTGGCATAGTTCAACTTCACCTTTTATCAATCTTGTGGTGGCCTACCTTCTGTGTGATTCAAATGCTTATGTTTGTTTCCATCCTCAGAAGCCATTGCTTGTACTAATATAACAATGTTTTTGATTATTTAATAAAAATATGTAAAGGTCACACAAAGTGACCTCAAAACAGTGATCATTATCATGTGGTTGTTAAAGTGTCCTTTTTGAGAATTGATCGCTCAGCTAAGGATGATGGCATTTCCAGTGATGGAAGAAAATGTGGAATCTATATGTTGAAGAAAATGTGGAATCTATATGTTGATGGGCATCCTAGGTCAAGGTATGTCTTTAATCAACAGATTCCTGATCAGCAGTACACAGGTGTTTAAATTTCCTCCTTAAAGGTTCCTATAATGAAGTATTCATTATAAGCGGACAAATTTATCTTGGAATAAACAAGAAAGACAGACCTCCACCTTTATGATTTGAGCCAAGGACTTGTGAGTCACTAGACCAACACTTTATCTACTCAATACAGAAAGCATAAAAAGAGGGGAACCAGTTATGTTGGTGAGTTAGTTAATTTCCAAGATGAAAACATTTGACGTATAAATATTCCGAGATAAGAACCAAAGTGTGCAATAAATAAAAATGTTTTAACTACTTTTAAAGGTATTTTATAATGAAGAAATAGCTATAGGGATTTTTTATGCTCATGTTAGCAGACTAAAAACGTTGTAGATAAAAAGATTTAAGGGTTATGAATTGGATGCCATAAGTTAGTGGAGTTGTATTTGAGAAATTTTGGATCTGTGAACTCACTCCTGGAACAGATCTCTTTCATATGTACAGTAGGTGACTTAATTTACTTGGAATCAAAGGGGATCTATTGCCCTATGCATGATAATACCCCACTCCCTTTTCTACAAGCTGGAAGTAAACATATTTATTTCTCCTTTAAGCGTGTTTTAAATCCCATCAGATTGTACCGCTTTTTCATTCTATGATTGAATGAATATTATGTTGACTTGGCAGCTTGAAGATCAGGGCTTAGATTCTCAGTGTGTTTTGTCTTATCTTGTATTTCAAGCAGATCTTGTCTGGTTATAAATTTATAGGGTTCTTCAACTTCAGACCCTTAAGGAGAAAAGGGAGCTAGGTGGTTGGGGAGGAGGTGCAGCTAGCCGTCTAGAATTTTAAGTTCTGTATGGGCAGCACCATATTTGGTTATATTTCTATGCCTTCTTTGGTTGTGTGTATATATGGATTGAAATTACCAAGAGGATCCTATTTTTCCCTTTGCATATGAAAATGCTATTCTTACTACTGCTTTACTCATTTGTATTATTGTTAGTGATGATGGTAATAATAATGATAATTATGATAACAGTGATCACATCACACATATACCAAGGCACTTCCCCCAATTTTGGGGGGTAGCCGACATCAAACAAATGAAACAAAAGAAGGGGACGTCTCCTCTCTATGTTCCTCCTAGCCTGACAAGGGACTCAAACGAGTTCAGCTGGTACTGCTAGGGTGCCACAGCCCAACCTCCCACATTATCCACCACCGATGAAGCTTCATAAAGCTGAATCCCCTACTGCTGCTACCTCCGTGGTCATCCAAGGCACCGGAAGAAGCAGCAGGGCCTACCGGAACTGCGTCACAATCGCTCGCCATTCATTCCTATTTCTAGCACGCTCTGTTGCCTCTCTCACATCTATCCTCCTATCACCCAGAGCTCCCTTCACTCCGTCCATCCACCCAAACCTTGGCCTTCCTCTTGTACTTCTCTCATCAACTCCTGCATTCATCACCTTTTTTAGCAGACAGCCATTTTCCATTCTCTCAACATGGCCAAACCACTTCAACACATTCATATCCACTCTAGCTGCTAACTCATTTCTTACACCTGTTCTCACCCTCACTACTTCATTCCTAACCCTATCTACTCGAGATACACCAGCCATACCCCTTAGACACTTCATCTCAAACACATTCAATTTCTATCTCTCCGTCACTTTCATTCCCCACAACTTCGATCCATACATCACAGTTGGTACAATCACTTTCTCATACAGAACTCTCTTTAGCTTCATGCCCAACCCTCTATTTTTTACTACTCCCTTAACTGCCCCCAACACTGCATCCTTCATTCACTCTCTGACGTACATCTGCTTCCACTCCACCATTTACTTAAACTGAATCACCTTCTCAAGTAACTCTCCATTCAACATGACATTCAACCTTGCACCACCTTTCCTTCTCGTACATCTCATAACCTTACTCTTACCCACATTAACCCTCTACTTCCTTCTCTCACACACTCTTCCAAATTCTGTCACTAATCGGCCAAGCTTCTCTTCTGTGTCAGCAATCAGTACAATATCATCCGTAAACAAAAACTGATTTACCTTCCATTCATGGTCATTCTCGTATACCAGTTTCAATCCTCGTCCAAGCACTCGAGCATTCACCTCTCTCACCACTCCATCAACATACAAATTAAACAACCACGGTGACATCAAACATCCCTGTCTCAGCCCCACTCTCACCGGAAACCAATCACTCACTTCATTTCCTATCCTAACACATGCTCTACTGCCTTTGTAGAAACTTTTCAACAACCTTTCACCAACTCCATATAACCTCATCACATTCCACATTGCTTCCCTATCAACTCTATCGTATGCTTTCTCCAGATCCATAAACGCAACATACACATCCTTACCTTTTGCTAAATATTTCTCGCATATCTGCCTAACTGTAAAAATCTGATTCATACAACTCCTACCTCTTCTAAAACCACCCTGTACTTCTAAGATTGCATTCTCTGTTTTATCCTTAATCCTATTAATCAGTACTCTACCATACACTTTTCCAACTACACTCAATAAACTAATACCCCTTGAATTACAACACTCATGGACGTCTCCCTTACCCTTGTATAGTGGTACAATACACGCACAAACCCAATCTACTGGTACCATTGACAACACAAAACACATATTAAACAATCCCACCAACCATTCAAGTACAGTCACACCCCCTTCCTTCAACATCTCAGCTCTCACACCATCCATACCAGATGCTTTTCCTACTCTTGTTTCATTTAGTGCTCTCCTCACTTCCTCTCTTGTAATCTCTCTCTCTCATTCTCATCTCCCATCACCAGCACCTCAACACCTGCAGCAGCAATTATATCTGCCTCCCTATTATCCTCAACATTCAGTAAACTTTCAAAATACTCCGCTCACCTTTTCCTTGCCTCCTCTCCTTTTAACAACCTTCCATTTCCATCTTTCACTGTCTCTTCAATTCTTGAACCAGCCTTCCTTACTCTCTTCACTTCTTTCCAGAACTTCTTCTTATTCTCTTCATATGAATGACCCAATCCCTGACCCCACCTCAGGTCAGCTGCCCTCTTTGCCTCACTTACCTTGCGCTTTACTTCCACTATTACTAATAGTGATAATAATGATGATAATAGTAATATTAATAATCATGCTTTAATGATTGTTAGGAAATATTCATACTTGAATAGAAAACAGAGCTAGTTATCTGTGGTACTGAATTTGTTTTTCTTTATTTAAGTTAGTGGTGTCATGCTGGGAGATGGCATGTGCATGCATATTTATAGCGATGAAAGATAATTACAATTACAATTAACCTAACATAAAGAATATGCTGGTAGATAATGGATATATCTTTATTAATAAAAAAGCACCATAAGTACATGTGCACATCCATATAGACCTGCTGAAAAATTAAAGAGCATGATTAATGAATTTTGAATGCTTGTTTTCTGTCTCCACTTCTGCTTGAATGTAATTTTCAGGAACAAAGCTGACATGTTTTAAGATTAATTTTATTTTGTAAATATATATATAAAAGAGCCACGTATTTATGCTGTAGCATTTTTGATAATCATATTTACATGCCAGTATTTATACATACATTACTATACTGCAATGACTTTTCCCAGGCCTACGTACGACATCCAGAGTTGGCGGCAGCGAAGGCTAACAGAGACTTTGTATTTAAGCAAGTTTGTGAAGCGGTTAATACAATAAGTGATGTAGCTCAGGGTAAGGCGACTGGCGCTGGTCAGATGCCTTATGAAGGTCCTGGAGAACTAGCCTCGGCTCTTGACGACTTTGATGTGAGTATAGAATATTTTTTGTTGTCTCTCATAAAAGAATAAAGTTATTTTTTTTTGTTTCTCATAAAAAAAGATGCGTTATTTTTTTCTGTTGTTTCTCATTAAAAAGTTGAGTTTTTTTTTCCATTGTTTTTCTTAAAGATGTTATTTTTTTGTTGTTTCTCATATAAAAAGAACTTATTTCTTTCTGTTTTTTCTCATAAAAATATGAGTTATTTTTTCTGTTGTTTCCCATAAAAAGATGAATTATTTTTTCTATTGTCTTTCATAAAAAATGAGTTATTTTTTCTGTTTCTCATGAAAAATTAGTTATTTTTTTTACTGTTGTTTCTCATTAAAAAGATGAGTTATTTTTCATTTCTTTTGTTTCTCATGAAAAAGATGAGTTATTTTTACTTTTGTTTCTTGTGAAATAGATGTTATTTTCTTCTTTGGTTTCTCATAAAAAAGATGAGTTATGTTTTTCTGTTTATAATAAAAAAGTGTTTTTTTTTTTTTGTTTCTCAAAAAAAATAAGAGTTTTTCCCCATTATATTTTTATCTTGTAATTATTACATTATATTTTCATCTTGTAAACAATTATTCTTTTCAGATATGGGTTGATATAATAATTTCAATAGGATCAAATGAAATTGCTAGCAAGCTAATGTAAATTAAGATCCCAGGTTTGCTACAAGGAAAGAGGATCTATGAAAAGAAGTAATTTTATTTATAAGACAAGGCAAACAAAATAATAAGTGTGAAAATATAAGATCAAAATATTAAACAGAAGTACATAGCAAATTTAAAAGTAGTGTTTCTAAGGTTTAAATCACCAACATACGTAGTGAAGTTAGGAAGACAACTTTGCTGTTGTCCAATAAAGGAAAAAATACCTTTCTTATTTTTTATGTAATTTTAACAATTGATTAAGCTGTCCTAATTTCTAGCAACAACAAATTTTATATATGTATAAATCTATCAAATTTTGCAAAATTCTAAGCGTAAACAATTCATATACAGAATTTGGTATTTGAAAAGAGAATAATTCCCGCATAATCATTAACGTAAATTCTTTTATCTTAACCGTATTAAATAACAAATATTAGTAGCTTTACCTTGTAAGTACTATATTAAGAATTTGAATATGGGACTGATTATTCTTATTAGTGATACTGTACTATGATAGTGAGAAAATGAAAAACAATGAAGATTGTTATGTTGAGTTATTTGCGGAATATAATCCTCCCTTCTACTATGTAATAAAGAGTAAGTGTTGGGCTATATATACTGTATAAATATACAGTATTTCTTTTCTGTCACGCTGAGCGGTCTCTCTCGATGCCTGGGGTAAGGGGATAGGTAGGTGTCATACTCTGGTGAGAGGTACGCTCAGAAACCACAGTCTCCCACAAATTGCTGAACCATCGGGTTGTAGTTAGGAAAGCGAGAGGTTGTGGAAGGGTTGAATGTGTGTGCAGTTCTAACTAAATATTTTGCTGTTACTCTATTTTTGAAAGGCCGCATATACTATACTCAATTTTTTTTAATGAGGCGCATTTGCTCCAACTTGCGGCCGTGCCCTTTTATCTCGGAAAAGTTTCCTGTTGTCTGATTGGTTAGAATTATCTCGTCCAACCAATCAGCGATCAGGAAACTTTTCCGTGCGAAAAGGGCACCCCTGGGAGTCGGTGCAAATCTGCCTCACTAAAAAGAGTTGACTATAGTATTAAGGTATACTTACCAATGATCATTTGCTCACTTTTTTTATTTTATCGTGTAAGGAAAGGGATAGCTCAGAATTATACCATTACTAATCTTTTTTTTAATTTCAAGGAACGCATCAATATGGATCCTTTAACCTACAACGAGGTGCGCACCCGTCCATCTTTAGAAGAAAGACTAGAATCTATTATTAGTGGGGCTGCCTTAATGGCAGATTCCTTCTGTACTCGTGATGATCGCCGTCTTAAAATTGTAGAAGAATGTAATGCTGTGAGACAAGCTCTTCAAGACCTTCTTACGGAATATATGGATAATGTAAGGGAATGAGGTTCTTTAGTATTACAGTATTATAATGTATTATAATAAATTTGATTCTTCCTGTAATACTTGACATTGGTGAAACCTATATTTGGGATTCTTTCTCTAGTTAAGGATCATGTGTGTTGATTTGCTGCTTGTATATTTGCTAAGTGTGTTTTGGAAGATCAATTCTATATTTGCTCATGTCTTAAGGGGTAATCACTTTACTTTAATGAAACTGTCAATTGTAATGTATTACTGTACTGTATATGTAAGAAATTAGTTGCTTCAAAAAATGTGATTGGACTAGTGTCTAAATTAGAATTTGAGCGCTAAACATGTAAAACAAAATTTTGAAATATTATTTATTTCTCCAAGGAATGATTGAGTATTTCTGTTGAATTTTGCATCAAAACTGTATTAATCTGTAAATTTATTTATTGAAAGTAGATGTATATAACTGATTTTAATTTTTATAGATGGGACGGAAGCAGCCATCTGAAAACCTTGACAAAGCTATTGACCATATGTACCGCAAAACCAAAGACCTGCGACGCCAGTTGCGCAAAGCTGTTGTTGATCATGTTTCAGACAGGTAAGTCATTTATGTTTAAGAAGTAAAATCATAGATTTTGTTGAATGTTGGTAGTTCGCAGTGGTAAGCTTAAGAATAGCTTATGTTACTTCATGAGACTTCAGCCTCTATAGAGCTATTGTTTCAAGTTCTTGTCTTATAGTCGTACCCCATGATGAGTCATTCTTTACTTATGGTTTCATTTTGCGTTTTGTCAAGCAATAATAGAGAAATCAGGTGTAAGGGATGGGGTTCATTCATGTTACAATTATGATATATGTTTAGTAGGAAGGCAATAAAAATTTTGAATGATCAAATGACCTTCGATATTACTGTGTATTAGTAATTATAAGGGGTTGCTTATAGGGTGCCTGTCAAGATGTTTTTTTAAGGGTTAATTTATCTAATGTAAGTCTTGGAATAAGTTAACAAATGAATCATGACTACTGTATATATTTTGAATTAAGTAAAGGAGGCTTATCATTTTATCTTTTAATGCTGTTTTGCTTTGCACACACATTCATTTGTGAAGAAAAGTATCTGATGATTTATATTTTAGTAACGTAGAGAAATGAATACAGTATTTTGAAGCCAATTACTATATTACAGTTACAGTAATTATGAAGTTAAGTTGGATATTTTAATGAAGGAAATAAGTATGCAATAGAATACGCTTATCAAAGTTAGATTAGATTAATGAAATTATCTTTGATAAGGGAAATTAGAAAAGCTGTTGAAGTCTTATCCATGTGATAAGGTGTGATAATACCCATTTTGAATAAGAGTTTGTTTGGGTGAAATGTGGTGGATAAAGAAACGGCTAGTGTACGTATGGTGGTGTATGAGAGTTAGGTTTCCATATAAAGTGCCAGTGTTCATTGCAAAGCACACTTTACGTGTCCCTTGGAGTTCTTAGCAGTATCCCTTTTGTCCCGTTTACAGTGCTTTCTAACTTTTACTTTCCATATTTTCCCATTGATTTCTTCTTTCTTAGTTGTCAAAATTTCTCACTTCTCTTTGTTCCAATTTCCACCCTCTATTTAGGATCAAACCTTTTGGTTGGAGCCTATGAAAGTCTATAAGTGTGACTTTGTGAGCCTTTTTAAACTTAATTTGTAAGAATAAGATGATGGAAGCATCAAGTAAGTAACATTATCATAATGATGTGCTGTATGTTGGGATATAATATTTAATTATGGCTGATGATGATAATGATGGTGATGACTATTCAAATACAGATAGTATTTTAATGTTTGGATAGTCGTGAATTAAGCAAAAACCAAGATTATATTAGTTTCCTCATCGGCAAAAACTCAAGGTTGAGTTTGATGGTCTTCAATTGCCACCTGTCATTATAATTGTAGCTTATACCTCAACAGAAGTTTTTAACTACTGTACATTTTTAATTTTAAAATTAAACACTTTTCTCATTGAGAGCTTTTTTTCAATCGATATGTCTATTTAATTTGAGTTTAGGCCAATGTGCAGTGTTTTTTTAAAGGATCTATTTAAGGTTCATTACATTTTTTTGTTTATTTTTAAAATGACATGTTTCAATTCTTGCAGCTTTGTGTCACATATACATGAGAAGCACTCTTATATTCCGTACTTTATATATTTAAGGACTTAGAATTCACTTGGCTTCAACTTTTTAACGCTTCCAGGAGAGAATGACTTGCTTGTGTGATGATAAAAAAGTTTTCAACATTAATCACTTGTGGGTGTATCAAGTTTCCCTTCAAAATTAGATGTTTATTTTGATTAACAAATGTTAGGGCATTTTATTTTTAGTTGATAAATATGCTGCTTTTCAAACATACTGAAAAATAAATTTGTTCTTTTCTGTTTTAAAGTTTCCTCGAGACCAATGTTCCTCTTCTAGTGTTGGTTGAAGCTGCTCGAAATGGCAACGAAAAAGAAGTGGAAGAATATGCTCAGGTACTTTAAACTTTTAAGTATATATGGAGCTGTTATGCAAAATATGGTACTTTTTATGATGATTTGAATATTTTTAAAAACTAAATTGTTCCAACACAGAGTACTTACCTAGAACTACTTTCTTAGGAGTTACTGGTAACTCTTCCCAACCGACCAGAATTTTGTGTAGTTTACCCTATTCCCATTTTCTATGGGTGACCTCAGGCGGAGTGATACGCGCCCTGAGGCGACCCGGGGTCAGAGAGCGTGCTAGTTCAGGTCGTGCTCCTCAGTAAGTTTCTGGTCGCGACGTGATTCACATCCCGCCGCGCTCTCTCTTACCCAGTGCGACCCTTTGTGTTTACCACGTGGTTCCTGTGCCCGTATCCTTACCCCTTTCCCTTGTGTCCTTGTGTCTGTATATATGGAGCTGTCATGCAAAATATGATACTTTTTATGATGATTTGAATATTTTTAAAACTAAATTATTCAGTGTACCGTAGTGTCCAATTTTTTTTTTCAGGTATTTACAGAACATGCAAATAAATTGGTTGAAGTTGCCAATCTTGCATGTACAATGTCAAACAATGAGGATGGTGTCAAAATGGTACGATATGGAGCTGCCCAGATTGAACAACTGTGTCCCCAGGTTATTAATGCTGCGTGCATTCTGGCAGCTAGACCAAAATCTAAGGTTAGTGTTTGTAATTAATTTGATATGTTATACTGACGTTATAGTTTTTTATGTTTTATGTAATCATTTTTGTTTGAACTGATTTATAGTTTTGATGTATTGAATTTTGTTTTATGTACTGTAGTAATAAGAAATTTTATCGGTGAATTCTGCTTGTCTGAATTCGGTTTTATCCTGTTATACCGAGAGATGATGTTCAAATAAAGTATGACACTCTATAGTCCATTTCTTTTAGCGATGCATATTTGCACCGACTCGCGGCGGTGCCCTTTTAGCTCGGAAAAGTTTCCGGATCGCTGATTGGTTGGACAAGATAATTCTAACCAATCAGCGATCCGGAAACTTTTCCGAGCTAAAAGGTGCCCTTTTAGCTCGGAAAAGTTTCCTGATCGCTGATTGGTTGGACAAGATATTTCTAACCAATCAGCGATCAGGAAACTTTTCCGAGCTAAAAGGGCACCGTTGCGAGTCGGTGCAAATATGCATCGCTAAAAGAAATGGACTCTATTTCTTGATATTGTATTCTTTAGTTATAACTAATTTTGTCTTTGCATTCTCTAATATACAGGTTGCACAAGAGAATATGGATGCATTTAAAGATGCATGGGAAAATCAAGTTCGTATCTTGACAGAGTCAGTAGATGACATTACAACTATTGATGATTTCCTAGCAGTTTCAGGTAAAGTGAACATACCTTAAACTCTTCAATAATCAATTCAAAGTTAGTTTAATTGTAATCAAGGAAACTTGATTATCTAACAAATATTTAAATGGATAGAATTTATCAGGATGACTCCTGTGAATGTTTGCACTTTAGTGATAGCAATGAAATGCGGAGTGGCACAAATTCATGGAGTTGCTGATTGGTTACGTCTCTGCCTGGTGTTTGCCAGTCGGGGGTTCGAGTCCCGCTCAGACTCGTTAGTGTCATTAGTGTCTGCAACCGTACCATCCTTGTGAGCTAAGGTTGGGGGGTTTGGGGGAGCCTATAGGTCTATCTGCTGAGTCATCAGCAGCCACTGCCTGGCCCTCCTTGGTCCTAGCTTGGGTGGAGAGGAGGCTTGGGCGCTGATCATATTATATATGGTCAGTCTCTAGGGCATTGTCCTGATTTCTAGGGCAATGTCACTGTCCCTTGCCTCTGCCATTCATGAGCGACCTGTAAACCTTTAAAACCTTTAATTGTAAATATTTTTCTACCGATTAAAAAAAAAAAAAAAAATGAATGAAAAAAATTATTGGTTGCCAAGTTTATGGCAGTAGTGCATTGCCCTAAAGGAATGTTTTAATTCTTTCATTCTACATTGTTTTGAGTATTGTTCCTCTGTCTGGTTTTCAGCTGGTGACTCTCCTCTTAATTTGTTGGACAAAAACTTATTGACTGTAAAATATCTCTGGGACCGATGTTCTGTTAGTTCTTTATGCATGTTACATAAAATTTTTCATAAATCTGGCCATCGTTTCCATTCAGATCTTCTCAGACTGTACCATCCTATAAATAGTAAGTAGGTAGTAGGTTGGCTAGGGCTCCAGCCACCTGTTGAGATACTAATGCTAGAGAGTTATTGGGTCCTTTGACTGGCCAGACACTACTACATTGGATCCCTCTCTGTGGTTGCGGTTCATTTTGTCTTTGCTTACACATACACGAATAGTCTGGCCTTATTCTTCCCACATTCTCCTCTGTCCTCATACACCTGACAACACAGATTACCAAACGATTCTTCGCTCAAGGGGTTAACTACTGCAATGTAATTGTTCAATGGCTACTTTCCTCTTGGTAAGGGTAGTAGAGACTCTTTAGGTGTGGTAAACAGCTCTTCTAGGCGAAGGACACTTTAAAATCAAACCATTTTCCTTTAGTCTTGGGTTATGTCATAGCCTCTGTACCATGGCCCTACACTGTCTTGGATTAGAGTTCTCTTGTTTGAGGGTACACTTGGGCACGATGTTCTATCTTATTTCTCTCCTATTTTTTAAAGTTTTTATAGTTTATATTTAATGTTGTTACTGTTCTTAGTATATTTTATTTTGATTGTTTATAACTTCTCTTGTAGCTTTTTTATTTCTTTGTTTCCTTTCTTCACTGGGCTATTTTTCCCTGTTGGAGTCCTTGGGCTTATAGCATATTGCTTTTCCAATCAGGGTTATAGCCTAGCTTGTAATGATGATGATAATAATGATAGTACTAGGTTTGCAGTTAATTCTATTAATCTTGCTTACTCCATCATAAAGCTCAACCTTGCTCATAGTTCTAGAAGTTTTATTCCAGCTGTGACCAGATTGTGCAATGATCTTAATAAAAAAAGTTGAATCTGTGGAACTTCAAAAGCTCAAACATGCAACAAATGTCTTTATGTTGAAAAGGTTGACATGATTCTCTCTTCATTGTTTGTATATTACAGATATATTTTAACGTCTTTTTTTATCCTAGTTATTCTATATCTTTATTCATTACTTTTCTTAAATGAGTATAGGCTATTTATTTCCTTCTTTCCTTTAATCACTGGGCTGTTTATCCCTGTTGGAGCCCTTGGGCTTGTTATATCCTGCCTTTTATTGGGATTGATAATTGTGACCATTCATGATTGGAGTGCTGATGAGAAACAATTCTTCATCTTTCTCTTGATCCACTCTGAGACCTGTTTGAGCACTTGTCATTTCTAGTGGGTCTTAAGGGACAGAATCCTTGTTGACTCAGCCCCCTGTTTTATTGGTGTATCTGTTATTATATCAATTATTGTCTCTTCTTTTTTATTCTCTTTGTGATTTTGCATGTTCTTTGCATTAGCCTAGCAAACTCCCTGTATTGGTAACAATTACTGTTCTGGTTAACACTGACTAGTGGATATTTATTTTTGCTGAGTACAGACGAAAGATTTACCATATAAACATTCAATCTCATATGGGTCATCACCTTATGTTACATTTCATAACATTTCATACTCTATCTTTATGCCATTTTAACAGTTTATAATTTGGCGAGAGTGGACATTTTTCTTCCCTCCCAAATTGGTATTCTGGCATTTTATAATTTTGCTTTCATAATGCTGTACCCAACATGTATTCCAGTACTGACTGTCAGTCTTGGTGTTATAGTCATACTTGCCTCTGCAACCAGTTTAGACCTTTTTGTTTTGACTCCACAACCTTTTTGTTTTGACTCTACAACCATTTTGTTTTGACTTTACAACCTTTTATTTTTTTACTCCACAACCATTTTGTTTTGACTCGACAACCATTTTGTTTGTTACCTTTTTGCACAACACAGGCAGTGCCACATAATCCATAAGGCTAACTAGGCTGAAGCCTAGGGACTTGCCAAAAGCAGGGCCTTACGCAACTTTTTCTTTTTAGTGTTAAATGTGAAAACTTTATTAATTACTTCAGTTGTAACATTATTGTAATAAATTTTATGAAAAGTGAGCGTGGAATATTGGGGGATGTCACAGGGCCCAAGGAAGCTTGAACCATAGGGGTCCTGTCATGGGTTAAATACAGCATTGCACAAGGGAGATGAATTATAGCCTTATAGGATGGTTAGGGTATGCACGGTAAGTCATCTTTTTCCTACTGCAAAAGGTTTGTGTGGCCTGGTTATATAGTCCTAATTTATAATGAGGCATCTGATGAATAATGAGTTTGACTTAAAAAAACTTATTCTGATAACACTGTATCTTCCTTATTATATTTATATTTAAAGTTTTTTTATCATAAGTATGTAGTAGAAATAGTTAATACTACAGATTTATTGCACAGATGCTGTAAAAAATATGTTGTTCAACCATCTTTAGTAAAATTGATATGATGAGCCATAATTTTATTTCCTGTTTCATTTTAAGTACAGTATAGGTATGGGTAGTGCCATAGCCTCTGTACCATGGTCTTTCACTGTCTTGGGTTAGAGATCTCTTGCTTGAGGGTACATTCATGCACATTATTCTATCTAGTTTCTCTTCCTTTTGTTATTTTCAAGTTTTTATAGTTTATATATGAAAGATTTATTTCAATATTATTGTTCTTAAACTTCTCTAGTTTTTCCTTATTTCCTTTCCTCACTTGGCTATTTTCCTTTTGGAGCCCTTAGGCTTATAGCATCCTGCTTTTCCAACTAGGGTTGTAGCTTAGCAAGTAATGATAATAAAAATGATAATATACCGCTGAATATTTTACCTAATTATTTTGTTTTTTCTCCACAGAAAGTCACATCCTGGAAGATGTGAAAACGTGTGTCCGTGCAATTAACGAGGGTGACCCTGATACTTTGGATCGTATTGCTGGTGCCATCCGTGGACGTTCAGCACGTGTCTGCCATGTTGTTGCTTCTGAAATGGACAATTACGAGCCTTGCATGTACACAGACAGAGTCCTAGAAGCAGTGAAAGTACTTAGAGACCAAGGTTAGGAATTATCTTTTAAAACATGGGAATTATTTGCAGTTATTTTCAGGTTTACTATTTGGAGTTTATACCAAAATAGTTTCTTAACAGTATGTGACTATGTGGGACGATTGATTTGATATGAATTGATATAAAGGGAGATCTTATTTATAGGAATTTAATTTTTTTTGTAGAATACAGAAGGAATGAATGAGCTGCAATGACTATAGATTTCTAATACTTTTTTTTCAGCTCTTGATCTCCTTACTCCATATAAGACATATGAAGTTTTATATGAATTAGCAACAAATTTCTCAAGCTATATTTTATTTTACAGTCCTGCCAAACTTTGCCCAGAGAGTAGATGTTGCTGTAGAGGCTCTGAGCAGTACTCCGGGTAAGGAAGTGGATGAGAATGAATTCATAGATGCCTCTCACCTGGTTTACGATGGTGTCCGTGAAATTCGAATGGCTGTTCTTATGAACAAAGCAGACGATGAATTAGATCCTGATGATGTTCTGACCGATGAATATCATACATTGGAAATTAGGAGTAAATGTAAGTGTTTTGTAACAGTCTGTGTTCTGTGCATTGGTTACAGTATATGTAAGTTCAACGCCTTGTCTTAAAATGCTACTGGTTCTTGGAGAGAAGTAAAGATTGATCATTTGAAAAATTCTGTCATTTAGTGTATAGAACTAGAAAATATAAAACACAATCGTGTAGACTATCCATTAAAATTGTATCATTGTTTTGTAATGATTGATATTTATATCAATGATATAATTGGTTTGCCAAGTTAATGTAGTAAAATTATGTTTTAATGGATTTAAAAAATGTTCTATTGATAAGATTTACCTTATTTCAACTGGTTTCAGTGATTCTAACTATAGAGTAGCCATACAGCATTCATAACATTTGATTGTGTATCTAACAATTAGAAATGGTAGTTATTTTAGAGCTTAACAAGTGTGTCTCTTATGAATGTATTAGTAATATTGCATTTGAATCATTTCAGCGAGTGCACACACAGTAGACACAACAATTGACGAGTATCCTGGTGTGAGTGGTATCACGACTGCTCGCGATGCTATGCGGAACTTGAGCGAGGAAGATAAGGATAAGATTGCTGCTCAGGTTAAGCTTATTTTTATTTTACATTAGTATGTCACTGCATGTTTGAAAATAATGCTGAAATTAACTTTCATGCAGTACACTGTAAAATATTGTATATAAACTGTGCTGCTAAACTTTTAGGCAAGAATAGATTCATTGTCATTTATCTGACCACAGGTCGAGAACTTCCGTCTTGAGAAAGTGAAGTTTGACCAGGAGGTAGCTAAATGGGATGATACAGGCAATGACATCATTGTGTTAGCCAAACACATGTGTATGATCATGATGGAAATGACAGACTTCACAAGGTATGTACTGATATATCTAGGTTCTTTTACCCTTGTCTGAATTGCTTTTTGTCCGAGAACTTTATAAGGTTGCCTTATGCTATTCTTACTTTGCAATCTCACATCTTCAGCTCTTTTGTTCCAGTTTGGGCCAACTCTGTGAGAGAAGATATTTTCCTTGTTCCAGTAATTAGATGACATTGATCAAATTCGTGGGAAATCCATTAGAATTTGATGTTTGTAAAATTTAGTCATCTTTTTATTGAATATACTGTACTTAGTAAATATGACCCTCGTTTGATGGTTAATAATGTAGATTTTGTTTGCATTTTACAGAGGAAGAGGGCCTCTCAAAACAACAATGGATGTTATTAATGCTGCCAAGAAGATTTCTGAGGCTGGTACCAAGCTAGATAAACTTTCAAGACAAATTGCTGATCAATGCCCTGAGTCTAGGACCAAGGATGATATGTTGGCTTATCTTGACCGCATTGCTCTTTATTGCCATCAGTTGAACATCACCTCAAAAGTAAAAGCTGATGTGCAGAATATCTCTGGAGAACTTATTGTATCTGGGGTAAGTGAAATAGTTGCATTTGTTGTTCAGAAAATTTTCAACACTGTATTTCATGGTTACACGTAAATTTAGGGATTTACTTGTCCTTTCTTTTTCCAAGGACAAGTAACTTAGTTGTTCTTTGCCATGTATTGCATCTGGCATATTAGTGGATGTGTATTTATTTCAATGAATCTTACCTTGGGTTACCTATGTTTCTTTGCCTAAACCTTAAGTGTGTATTGGTTTAGCAATGCCACCTTTGGTAGTTATCGACTCCACTCCACGTAGACATACCAACCTCTGTCAGCACAATTTTTATATTTAAGCATCATTTAGTGCCTTTTCATTTATTTCATAGATCTAAGCATATCCCGGTACTTTAGGATTTCTGCCGGTCTTGAGATTCGTGTATGTTCTAAATGTTCAGTGAGTAGGCTTCTTTTAGAAGGTAAAGATCCTGTTACCTATGTGTTTCGTGTCGGAGGTGACATTGAGTTTTAAAGCGTGAATATACAAAATTTATGGATTTTCCAAAAAGCTGATGGTTTGATTAAGTCAAAATAGTTTCTGCAAGGGTTAATGATAAGGGTTCTAAATGCAAGAGGAAAGACCATAAATTACGGGAAAGATCAGAACAGGCTAGACTTGTTGGTTTGGCTGGTGATATGAAAATTGCTGTTCAGGCAGGGAGTGAACAGATAGCTGTTATAAATGAGATTGATGGGCTGAAATCTCCCCTTACAGTTTTTATATAAGAAGGTTTCCTCTGTTACAATCAACTGTCCCTATTTTCTCTTGATAATGAATTAGTAGGTGCCTATGAGACTTCTACCATCAAAATCACTGGCCTAGCCTAATCAGCTTCTGCTAATAAGTTGCCTCTCCAAAACATTTTTGCCCTCTGTTAACCCTAATGATAATTTACAGCTCATAGAATCAGATCCTTCCTCACAAGCTTCATTTTCTTAATTTTGTTCAGCATCTTCTTCATACATTATTATGATTTAGTTGTAGGGAAATATCATTTGTTTTCTGGATCCCTAAGATTGAATAGTAGACCAAAATAGTTGATATAATGTTACCTATGAATAATTACTTATCTGCTTTGAATTGTGACTTTGACATTTTGAACTTTATAGTAAGTGATTATGATTTCTTTTGCAGTTGGATTCCGCAACTTCTCTCATCCAGGCTGCTAAGAACCTCATGAATGCTGTGGTGTTGACGGTCAAGTGTTCGTATGTGGCATCCACTAAATATCCTCGCCAGGGAACTATTGCAGTAAGTCTTATTCTGTATGAATCATTAAGGAGGGTCATAATTTCCTATTAGGTGAGATACGGGAAGTCATGATTTTTTTTCCCAATGCGTCAACTAAAATGTTTTCTTTTGTTAAGAAAATATAATACTCATAATTAGAGGACACCCACGCATGTCTTGGATTTCACATTCAAGTCTTTATTTTTAAGTATTAGAAAATCATCAAGGTCTCCGTTATTGATTGCTGTATTTTAGCAGTCGAACTTACGACAAATATAGAAGTTTTGAATTGTCTTTAGTATTGATGATATACAATACATACAGTATTAGTGCTATTCAAACTGCATGAGATTATGGTCAGTAGCTAAACCTTGGGGACAGCTTACTCTAATTATGAAATAAATGTGATGCTGGACTGATTAATAATGGTGTTTAAATTGTTATGAGTATTACCAGAGGTTATGTAATAGGTTAAAGAAATGAATGATTCTTTGAATCTGGTTGAAAACCCCTTATGAAAACAGGATGACTCCTTGAAGAAGGTGATACAGCTGAAGGTTACAATGTGAAGGTGAATAATTATAATCTTAATTCGTGTTTAGGAATCTTATGAAGTGTCTTTTTAGTAGTATCATTGTGGCTCGGCTCAGGAATATTTGAACTTTTAGAAATGGAGGTCATCTTTAATTTTGCTTCTATGTAATGGTATAGTACTTATTTTACTTATAAAGGTGTACTTCTTTCTGTTTTATTGTTTAGATAATCATACCTTTTAAATTACTGTTCTACCACACATAGTTATGTGTGGCCTCACAATTTTGGTAATCTGCATTGATAAGTCTAGTATAGTAGCGTCGCTTTGAGCACTTGAAAGTAATGTCTCGTTTTCTCTTATCAAAATTAGATTGAGGGATACTTGGATGCTGTTTAAGTTACCCTATAACTTAATCACTCAATTACCATAACTTTATTCCTAAACTTATTCATAGTTTCCAAACAGTGTTTGTATTATAAAGTGGGATTTTTAACATAACTTTTTTTATTTGTGCATTATTCATTCAAATTTGGGTATTTTAAATTTTAGAAAACCAAATTTTTTTTACAAAAAGTATAAAATTCTATTGAAGTTTCTAACTTTTTTTTCTAATATTATGTAGAAATGTCTAAATGCGTACTCTTTGGCTTACCATTGCTGCACGAATAGAAGAAGTGATTTGTGCTTACCACTCATATAGCCACTGTTACCAAGTTACAAGTATTTTAAGTAATATTTAGTTGTCCGTTAGTGTACAGGTATATTGAATAGTGTGCAATTGAAAATGTGCTTATAGTCTTACTTATATTTTGCATATAGAGCCATCCTTGCTTGCAGGTTTACAAAGCTTAATAAATAGTTTTACCAAAATTTCAAATATAAGAAAATTTTGCTAAGGGATTGCCATCAATTGACATGGAGGAACCATTTCTCATTTTGATAGATCATACATTGTCTCATTGTAAGTTTTTGTTTTAACAATCTTATTTGATTAAGTTCCAGGTTTTGAAAAACTGCTACATCTTTTAAAGCCTCCCAAGAATACTTGCTTTAAAATATCTTTAGTTTGCTGTGTTATTAGTTTAGGCTTTAGACTGTTAAGCGTGTTTTATTAAAAGCAAAGCTTTATAGTGTAAGATAAATCGAGGCATTACTCTACGGCACATGTGAGACTCGGGAGTTGTCCTAAAAGCATAGAGATTTTTTCTTTGTATTTACCCTTAAATCTTTCCTATTTCCTTAACATCCAGCCTGGAGGACGTGCAGCAGTAAGTTCATTGTGCTTCTTGTTCCTGCACATTAGACTATTTATAGCATGTTCAGTGAAAGCGAGTGTCGGTTTCACTTGCAGAAATTTTCAGTGTAAATTATTTTGTGTTTCAGGATTTGTAGTAGTTAATAGTACACATACGTGTCTGTCCGTGTTGTTTGCAAGTCGAACTGTTAAAGCCCATTTCATCTTTGTGTTAGCCATGCAGAGATTGCTGTCGTCATAAGTGTTGTGAGTCCTGTTTAGGCATTTTTATTTTGGTTCAAGAAGGTAATGTGGTTTCTGTTTAAATCAGTAGTACCTTCGAGTACTGGAGTAGTATGATAAACCAGTGATAAATGATCGTCTGTTTGACTGTGTCCTTCATTGATGTTCAGGTTATCTTTTTTGTTGTTGTTAAGAGGTCTGCTTGTGAGTGTTTATGGTTTTTACCCGGCAGTGTTGATAAACTTTGATTTTGAAGATTTCTTTGGATCGGAATAATTCAAACATCTGTATGGCCATGGAATTAGAAGGTACATATGTGGCTGCAAAAAATCTTGATATTGGTGGTTTTATGTTGTGCCTGTATGAAATGTCATTTTCTACTTTAAGGAAATTAAAAGAATATATGTAGTGTTTTTCTGGCTTTTCTCTCGTTTCTCTGTATCTGGTAGTTTCTAAATCTCTAGTACTCTTCTAAATTTATATGAAAGATATTGGACACACGGCATGGCAGGAAGTCCTATGGATGAAACGGCTGGACAGTACCACTTCCCTGATTATTATTATTATTATTATTATTATTATTATTATTATTATTATTATTATTATTATTATTATTATTAGCTAAGCTACAACCCAAGTTGCAATAGCAGAATGCTATAAGCCCAAGAGCTCCAATAAGGAAAACTAGCCCAGAGAGGAAAGGAAATAAGTAAATTATATGAGAAGTAATGAATAAAGAATATGAAATATCTTAAGATCAGTAAGAACTTTATGAAGAGACTTAATTTAACCTTTGCCAAGTGAAAATGAAAATATGGATGTTGATGGCCTATTATTCTTGGAAGAAGGTGATGCATGTTGATATTGTACTAACAATTCCTTCTTCATTCCTCACATTGCCTGAAAAGGATATAATAGGAGGCAGTAGGAATTTATATGCAATCACTTCAAATTACTAAAGATCAGAAACAATAGAGTGATTATAAGTTATCAAACAAATTATACAACTCTCAAACAAATGTACAAGTAGATTTATACATACACAAATAATTACAGTAGTTATTGTATTAACCCTTTTACCCCCAGGCTATTTGGAACTTTCCAACCCTTAACCCCCAGGGGTTATTTTTTTTCCAAGCACATTTTGCAGTATATTTTTTTAAAATTGCTCTAACAGCCTTAATTTTTGTCATAGAGAGGTTAGGTTGGTCTCATTCTCTTGGAAAATGCCTGAAGTTTCTCAAAAAATTATCAAAAATATGCCAAAAAATTATAAATAGCAGTTTTTTGCAAGGACGTACCGGTACGTCCATGGGGGTAAAGGGATGAGTTTTGTGAAACATACCAGTACGTCCTTTGGGTGTAAAAGGGTTAAAGCATTACAACTACCTGTATAAACATTAACTTAGTCACTTTGCTGCTTACTACATCCAAATTGTTAACTATACATTACACAATCATTTAGTAGAGTCCCTAAATATTAAAGGTATGGTTTTTTTTTTTTATGAAAAGTAAATACAGTACTGTAAAGTGGAGATAGATTTCAGACAACCTTTGTTTTGGTAGCAATGACTGAAGAGTCCAGGGGCTATGACATCGCCGTATGAGAGTCTAGCAATGTGACTCGGTTGCCACCTGTAATGACTTTATTATAGTGTACTATATTGTATTGTAATGAAAATCATAGTAATAATGTTGATAATGATGATGATAATATGATAGTGGAGCATCTTGGATACATGTTTGATTAAACATAGTTGCAATATCTATAGTTAATTATATAATGAACCTTTTCTATAGATCTAGTAATTTTCACTTCAGTACTAAGACATTGTGCCAGTAGTTGAAAAAAAAAAATTATACTGTACAGTATGTCTGAATATATAATGATAATACTAATGATAATGATATCTCGTAGGTGTGTTTCTGTCCTCTCATTTAGATATTAGATTATTTTTTTATGACAGTTATTTAGACTGGAAGTCGCACATAGGACTCTTGAGTTTGGGGTTCGCAATTGGGATTGTGATTTCATTTATTTGCTCCAGAGACTCATGATACTATTTTAGTTATAAATTTTTTTTATTACGGCCTTCTTATGGTGACCCCTTTGTCTCGACCGGTACGCTTTTTAATGTTCTTTTGCTTTTCACCCTTGCTGTTCACAAGGGCTTAAAAATTAATGTCTATAAAAGTATCAGTCTATCCTATTTTGTTTTTTTTTCTAATAAAGTTAAAAGCTTAATTTTGCGATTGTAAGTAATATATTTCAATCTTTTTGTTATACTTACAATATTATTTTTCCATATCCTCTTTAGTCTCCTTAAACTAGCGATAGAGTTGAGTTTCATCTTTACTGTATTAGGAAGGCTAAAGAGGAATAGGAAAAATTGTAAATGTAAGAAAAATGTTGCGATATACTCCTTGAAAGAAAAAGTTCACATTTTATTTTTAGCATAGGAAACAGATTTACCTTTAGCTATAGGAAGTACAGTAAATTTTTAAGCTTTAGTAATTATTGATGTTTGCTGAAAGTCAATTATGCAAAAACAGTGGTGACTGGGTTAGGGTGGTGAGTAGTCTTATCAGAAGGGCACATCCATTTTTTCAGGGACTTACAGCATTCCGTGTGTTTTTTGTCCTAACCCTCGCAATTGCTGAGGTGCAACTGTACTGCTATCTAGGTAGTAGAAGGATTAGTTTCCAAAAACAGAAGGTCCTTAACTTACAAACATTTGGAGATACAAACATTTTGAACTACATACATTTTGAACTACAAACACAAATCCAACTGAAAATAAAATATAGTATAAAGAAATACTTAATAAAACAATATTATATTCAATACAATAAGCAAAATGACATTTGTCATAACCTGATATCTATTTCATACGAAACCCGACTATTTGTTGACTTCTTTAACTGGAAATTATAGGCATTGGATTCAGATTAGGCCTATAAAATTTAACAAAATTCGATTTACAAACAGCCTCTTGGAACCAATTAAGTTTGGGAGTTGAGGACCTCCTGTGTGTACTATATGCTGATATAATTACTTTTCCATTAGAAGTCGACTGACCAATAGAGTTTACCATAGAGAACCACAGACGGTGTCCCAAATCGTAACGCATTAGAGGGGAAAGGCAATTTAAGTGAAGGGGAGAGTAGGAATTATTTTAATTCTTTAATATTGAAGGTCATAAAACAAACGGTTATGGTGAGGAAGCTTGTTGAATCCAGCTAAGTATGGAAATAAATCTTATTAAAATTCTGTTTTTAATAGTTATTTGTGGCGTGACAAGACTCTTCTATTATGATTTCTGCTTCTTTTGAAATTAAGTAGAGAAATGTAAACATTTGCAATTTTTTTTTTTTGTGGCATGAAGGTGGCTGTGCAGAGTTTAAAGCATGTAATTGTACTGACTTTAATGTGGTTGTCAGCTAGGAAGTTGACTAATTTCTTACTGACTCAAGATCGTACTGTATATGTAAGTACATTAATACAGCATCCAGAAAAAAGTTCATGGAGTAATACCGTATCTTCATTTTCTTCATCATAAGCTGTGTTTGATGGAGAAATTAGTGTTTTTTCACGTTTTCGTTGAGTGCTATTTTGGACACAGTCAAACCATCCTTCTACAGTTTCTTTCAAACAAATTTGGTGGAGTATTATGATGACCTTACTGGGTACCATTTATACATAGGGAATTTAATTTGTATTACTGTTCTTTGCATTGTTTTTTTGTTGTTGTAAAATAAATAGAAATTTGGTATGGGAATTATTATTGCTGTACTATTTCATTGTACTTTGTGATCGTGCTTAATCAATTTATAAATAATTTTCTACCTTTTTCAAGTGCAATACACAATCCCTCTTGTTTTACATATGCTTAGTATTCAGTTGACCATTTGAATTGAAAAACCAATGGTTTGAACATTGATTTTGGTTATTACTTGGAGAAAAGAAGATAAGCCACTTTTTATTGTGAATAGTTCTTGGTTGTTTTTCGGGTTAATACAAATTTGACGTATCTCAATAATTCAAAATTAAATCGCAGAAATGTAGCTGGAAGCAAATATAATAATAATTCTACAGCAATTGCGGTTACAAAAACGATGTTAATATTTTTGGGTGGAATTAATCGAAATCCTCTATTTTCAATATTTAACTTAGCCGGTGATTATATAGCTGCAACTCTGTTGCCCGACAGACAACTCTACGGTAAAAACTCGCCAGCGATCGCTACACAGGTTGCGGGTGTGCCCAACAGCGCCATCTGTCGTCCAGATACCCAGTACTCAATGTAAACAAAGACTCAATTTTCTCTCTGTCGAGCTATCGACAAGACGTACTTACTCGCTGTTGCTAAACTGGAGTTTTTCACATCTATTTGGTGAAGTACTATATTCTAGTTTTGAGCTTTCGCTATGTAGGTGTTTTATCTTCATCTTAAATCTTGAACTCGTTTTGGATAGATTTAATTATGGTGACAAAGAGAGTATGGACTTTCTTTCACTTTTAAATGGCCGACCCTTCCCTTAGACGGAAGTGTGTTTAGACTTTTAGTAATTATCTTATCACGTTATAGATCTATATATTTTATATCTCTCCGCCTTTATTAGGCCTTTTCGCTTAACTTTCCATTTATTATAAACATATAAAAATAAATTTTAATGTTTTGTTTATATGCGACCTTCCTGAGAGTAGGCGGTCCTAACTTGGAAACCGAAGTTAATCAACGTTGAGCCCTTTATATCGTAATTAGCTTTTAAAGAGCTAAGGATTTAAAACTTTTTAAATGTAATATTTTATGAAAGAATTTCTTTGATAGTCTTCGTACTGTTTTCAAAGATGAACTAACGTTTAGTTTATTTATGCTACGCAGTTGTTGACGTTCAGGACGTTCAACATGCGCTCTATCGTTACGATAGAGAGAGAGTGTATCACGGTTTCACTTTGCAGTAAGAGTAAATCGATTCTGACGTTTTGTTCATTCTTTCTTAGCTTAAATGTTTTAAATTCTATTTTAAAGGAACTTTTTATTTGAAAAACCCCTTTCAGTGTTTTCCTTTAGTCAAATAACATGTTTTTTTGACGAAATATAATTGGGCTCTTCTCTTAGGTGCGAAATCAAGAGAGAAAGAGAGAGAGAGATAGAGACGGAGGGAGAGAGAGGAGAGAAAACGTTCCGTTCAAGCGGGTAACGTTGTTCTCGAGTTACTCTCGTCCCTAGTCGCTGTACGGGGAGGAAGGATAAAACGTTTTTAGTTTTTTATTCTCGTCCCCAGGCTATGTGCGGTGAGAGATTGAAAACGTAGTTATATGAACTAGTGTTTAGTCTCTTTCCCAGCCACTGATTTTTTTATCTTAAAATATGTTTTCTGTTTTTTGCTGGTATTAATGAGCTTGCATTATACAACTGATTTCGCAATTACTACCTTTTAATGAAGGGTAGAATTGCGTGTTTCAGGTAGAAATCAGTAAAATTTTCGATTTCAGTTAAATAAGTGCAAAACAGAAAATCGAAGTGATAAAGTGATATGCGCAAAGTGTTACAGTGTTGCGTCCGAGGGTTCGTCTGTTCGTGCCTGTCGTTCACCTAGTCCGGGACCTCTTGCATGCTCCCAAGCCCAGGGGAGAAGTAATGTCAAACGACTTATGGGTTCGAGAGGCCTTGATCAACGAACAGACGTTTTCCCTCTATGGTATCGGGTGTATCTTACCAAGATCTCCCCTACCATAAGACGAGAGAGACGTTTTTTCTCCTCGTCATCCGAAGGCTTTTCGCATAAGAAACCTGTCACAAGGTTTCGAAGCCCTTAAGCGAAAGTCAGTCCTTTCAGGACAGGTCCAGCGTCCTGATTACAACCATTAGGACAGCTCTGACCCTATGCAGTCATCGGATAACTGCTCGCCGCCTAACAAAAGCGTAACACAGACTCCGAGAGTCTTTTTTTTTGTTGGCAAAGTGTTGCGGTCACAGACGTTACCCTCGTCTCTTACCACAACCATTTCCGTTGATCCTTAATGGGTTGTATGGCAAGACATGCAGTATATGCTTGCCTCCCTTATGGAAGACTATTCTGCCGATTAGTCCGTTGAGTCTAGCCGTTTATCTCATCGATATCCTGGCTTTCAGCCAACCTAACGTTCCTTTGTGCTTACTGTTGACGTTGGCGTAGCTTAGTCACGTCAGTCAGGTTGTTGAGAACCACACTCGATGCGGTCTCGTGTGGTTTTTCAGCCGCATTTGGACGTTAGGCCACTTGCTGATGCTCCTGTTGACGTTCAAGACGTTCACTAACAATCGGAGTTGACTTGTTTTGACGTTGTGCGTCAACCTCCGCATTCTAGAGTTGTTTTGACTGCTCAGTCTAGGCAGTCAAAGCAGTCTCGAGGACGCTGTGCGTCCTCACGCACCTGTTGTGGTTGACAGTTCAGTTGTTGACAGTTCACAGACTGTCAAGCAGTTACATGACGTTGCGTTCTGGTCCGCTACTAATGCACCAGTGAGTGTGGACTCTGCTTGTAAAGCATTGCCACCACGGTAGGTCTCTCCCTTGCTTGAGACTCAGCTTTTATCGGACAAGGTTCCTGTAGATGAGGAAGTTGCTGTTCCCCCTCCTACTGATATTCCCTTGAGGACTCTCTCAGATGGAGAGGAGCCTAAAGCTGCTTAGCCCCCTATGGACTTTAATTAAATCATGATGATTTTTTTAATGATCTTTGTCCGGATCTTTTTGTAACTGCTGCTCCTCGTTCGCCTAAACGTCAGAGCTTACACTAGGCCTAGCTACTTCGAAGCCGTTGTTTTTAAGCTAGTGCTCTCTCGCTCTCCTAGAGAGCTTTACGTTGGCTAGGCGACTGGTTTTTCACCAGGAGGAGTTTGGGGGATACAGCCTTTGCTTTCCCTTCTTTTAAACTGGTTTATAGAGCGAGAGTCTGATATGACACGAGAGAAATTCTTGGCTTGGGAGTTCATGCCTCTGCCCAGATAGACTTCTCAATTCTCGTAGCCTCTCCCTGGTGCCTGGCCAGGAGACGCTCCAAGTTTTTTACAGGTCAACCTCACAGCTGTTTTCGAGCCTTTGAAGTTTTGCTGTACAATTATGTCATGCATAACAAGGCTTTCAGGGATGGTAAGCGGTACCTCCTCAGTCGCTAACCCCGTCTGTTGCCGCACCTGCTCCCGTAGACCCTAAATGGGCTTTGCTGCAAGACATGCAGTCCAAGCTTGCGTCCTTGATAGAGGACTTTAATGCGGAGAAGGTTGCTACCGAACCTTCTGGCCAACAACCTTCCAACCGGTCGGTTGTGCGCCCTGTTGACGCTGAGGTAACCTACTCGCGTCTGCCAATTGAGGTGGTTCCTCCAACGATGCGACCCAGTGTGGGTTGCCAGCCGCACGTTGACGTTAAGCGACGCTCGGAGGTGGTTGTTGACGTTCAGGACGTTCAACAACCAGCAGAGGTGACTTGTTTTGACGCAGTGCGTCAACCTCAGCAACCTGGTAGGGTGTTGACTGCACAACCCAGACGGTCTAGACAGTCTCGGGTTGACGCTGTGCTTCCTCGCGCACCCATGGTTGTTGACAGTTCACAGACTGTGCAGCAGTTCCATGATGTTGTGTCCGGCTCCGTCATGCATGCACCAGTGCGACCGGACTCAGCGAGCCAGACGTTGCCCACTCCGTTGCCGTTTCCTCATCAGTTTTCGGATGAGGAACCCTCTGATGAGGACGTTGCTGAACAACAAGACGATCAGCCCCCAGAATAGATCAAGCCCTGCTATCCATCCAGAAGATGCTGAAGAAGGAACGCAGCTCAGTCAGGCTGTGGATGAGTCTGGTAGGGACGCTGTCATCCGTGGAACATTTTGTGTCACTAGGAAGACTACACCTCCGTCCTCTTCAATACCATCTAGCTTTTCACTGGAAAAAGGACAAGACGCTAGAAGCGGTCTCGATCCCGGTTTCCGAAAAGATGAAGTCTTGTCTGACTTAGTGGAAGGACAATATCAACCTAAGAGAGGGTCTTCCCCTGGCTGTTCAGACTCTCAACCACGTTCTCTTCTCGGACGCATCGGACGTGGGCTGGGGCGCGACACTAGACGGTCGGGAATGCTCAGGACTGTGGAACTCGAGTCAGAGGAGCATGCATATCAACTGCAAGGAGCTGTTGGCAGTACATCTGGCCTTGAAAAGCTTCAAGTCTCTCCTTCGAGGCAAAGTGGTGGAAGTTAACTCGGACATCACCACGGCCTTGGCGTACATCTCCAAACAAGGAGGTACCCACTCACTGACGTTGTACGAGATCGCAGGGACCTGCTCATCTGGTCAAAAGGTCAAGACATCTCCCTAGTAACGAGGTTCATCCAAGGCGACTTGAACGTCATAGCAGATTGTCTCAGTCGGAAAGGGCAAGTAATTCCAACCGAATGGACCCTCCACAAGGATGTGTGCAAGAGACTTTGGGCCACTTGGGGTAAAACCATCCATAGATCTCTTTGCAACCTCGCTGACCAAGAGGCTTCCAATCTATTGCTCTCCAGTCCCGGACCCAGCAGCAATACATATAGATGCTTTCCTCCTAGATTGGTCACATCTGGATCTCTACGCATTCCCACCGTTCAAGATTGTCAACAAGGTACTGCAGAAGTTCGCCTCTCACGAAGGGACAAGGTTGACGTTAGTTGCTTCCCTCTGGCCCGCGAGAGAATGGTTCACCGAGATACTTCGATGGTTAGTAGACGTTCCCAGTAGTCTTCCTCTAAGGGTAGACCTTCTACGTCAGCCACACGTAAAGAAGGTACTCCAAAGCCTCCACGCTCTTCGTCTGACTGCCTTCAGACTATCGAAAGACTCTCGAGAGCTAGAGGCTTTTCGAAGGAAGCAGCCAGTGCGATTGCTAGAGCAAGGAGAGCGTCTTCCATTAGAGTCTACCAATCGAAGTGGGAAGTCTTCCGAGACTGGTGCAAGTCAGTTTCTGTATCCTCGACCAGTACCTCTGTAGCTCAAATAGCTGTTTTTCTCTTATACCTGAGAAAAGGACGATCCCTTTCAGCTCCCACTATCAAGGGCTACAGAAGCATGTTGGCATCGGTCTTCCGGCATAGAGGCTTAGATCTTTCCAAACATAAAGATCTGCAAGACCTCCTTAAGTCTTTTGAGACCACGAATGAGCGTCGTTTGGCTACCCCTGGATGGAATTTAGACGTGGTACTAAGATTCTTCATGTCAGACAGGTTGGAGCCCTTACAATCAGCCTCCCTGAAAGATCTCACTCTTAAGACTCTTTTCCTGGTATGCTTAGCCTCGGCTAAAAGAGTCAGTGAGATTCATGCCTTCAGCAAGAACATCGGATTTTCGTCAGAAAAAGCCACTTGTTCGCTACAACTTGGTTTTCTAGCCAAAAATGATCTGCCTTCTCGGCCTTGGCCTAAATCTTTCGATATCCCCAGCTTATTGGAGATCGTAGGCAATGAACTAGAAAGAGTCTTATGCCCTGTTAGAGCTCTTAAGTTCTATTTAAAGCGTACTAAACCTTTACAAGGGCAATCTGAAGCTTATGGTGTTCAGTTAAGAAACCATCCTTGCCTATGTCAAAGAATGCTTGGTCAGACTTTATCAGATTGTTAATACGAGAAGCTCATTCACATCTGAGTGAGGAAGACCGAACTTTGCTTAAGGTGAAGACGCACGAAGTTAGAGCTGTAACAACTTCCGTGGCCTTTAAGCAAAATATATCTCTGCAAAGTATAATGGACGCAACCTATTGGAGAAGCAAGTCAGTGTTCGCGTCATTTTACTTGAAAGATGTCCAGTCTCTTTACAAGAACTGCTACACACTGGGACCATTCGTAGCAGCGAGTGCAGTAGTGGGTGAGGGCTCAACCACTACAATTCCCTAATTCCATATCCTTTTAATCTGTCTCTTAAAATGTTTTTTTTTTATGGGTTGTCCGGAAGGCTAAAAAGCCTTTCGCATCCTGGTTGATTTGGCGGGTGGTCAAAGTCATTTCTTGAGAGCGCCTAGATTAGGGGTTTGATGAGGTCCTGTTGTATGGGTTGCAACCCTTGATACTTCAGATCCTAGGGGTCGATCAGCATCCTAAGAGGATCGCGAGGCTCCGTAAGGAAGACGTACTTAAAAGGCAGAGTAATTGTTCAAGTCGACTTCCTTACCAGGTACCTATTTATTTTGTTTTTGTTATTTGGATAACTTCTAAAATGAAATAAAAACTCTTAGCTCATAAAAGTGTAAACATATATTGCTGGTCTCTACCCACCCCCCTGGGTGTGAATCAGCTATATAATCACCGGCTAAGTTAAATATTGAAAAATGTTATTTTGATAATAAAATAAATTTTTGAATATACTTACCCGGTGATTATAAATTAAATGACCCTCCCTTCCTCCCCAATAGAGACGCAGTGGGACGAGGAGAAAATTGAGTCTTTGTTTACATTGAGTACTGGGTATCTGGACGACAGATGGCGCTGTTGGGCACACCCGCAACCTGTGTAGCGATCGCTGGCGAGTTTTTACCGTAGAGTTGTCTGTCGGGCAACAGAGTTGCAGCTATATAATCACCGGGTAAGTATATTCAAAAATTTATTTTATTATCAAAATAACATTTTTTAGGACAAACATCTATCCTTTTTACAATATTCACTACTAATGGAAGGCCATTGATTGCTGTACCTTCTCTTGGTATTCCCATTTAAGAACATCTCACTGACTGTCATTCATTATTGGGATATTGAAACAAATCGTAGATGGCTAACTGGGTGGCAATAAAGCAAAACAGAAATTCATTGTTGTGTGTCCCAGTTATACCAGTTATAACTGTTTACAATAGGTATTAGATTTTTTTCTTGGCACATTTCTTATATTTTTTTTTTAGCAAGCCTTGCAATTTGTCCTACCACTGAACATAGAGAGAATGCCACACAGTTATTAACTGGATTCATGTGCTTAAATCAGAAGAAAGATTAAAGATATTTTACCCTATTCATTATTTCAGACATAGTACAATATGTTCATATTTAATGTATGGGTTCTCTTAAAACATTTTATAACAAAAATTAACAGCAGTATTTCAGATCTCACAGACACACTTAGTCTCTTCAACTTTTTATATAATTATTATAAAGTAGCCAATCTGTAAACAGAGGTTTTAAGTTGAAGACACAGAGAAAAGGTCTGGTATTTTAACTATTTGTTTGGGAAGATAATTGTGCTACAATGCTGTGTTGTATTGTGTCTTGTGAATGAAAAGGCATGGATAGTAGATTTAACTGCATACCTAACACTGTTCGGTGTATGGTAATATTTATGCTATTAGTTTGGTAATAATAATGCCAGGAATCCTTCTGGTTACATAAGAAACATAACAGTCTTTATTAATGTTTTCATGACCAAGCCTAGAGTTAAAAAACCTAAACAGACCTTTTTCCTAAGGCTTTGGTAAGATTTGTTTGAAAGGAGTGATAGGGACATTTAAAAAGAGTTACCGTACACTGTACAGTATATAAATCTGTCGGCTACCACTGCCGTTGAGGTAATAATTTTTAATAGTCAGTCTTCCGCCTAGGCAGCAAAGAAATGGCTTGCTTAAAGCACACTGTTGTATTTCTGTTAGAACATTTTACAATTCCGACCAAGTATCCAAGTAATCACCATTCATTTTTCAAAAGTGAATGTATCAAACAAAATAACGATAAGTTAATGAATATGGTGGATGAAAATAATGAACTTCATTTAAGTTGTCCCCATCTTCCTTCCCTTGAATCCTAGTAACCTCACTTGTTTTTCCAGCCATAGGTTTATTTAGTAGATTTGGTCTACTTTTCTCAATAAGAGTATCATTATTATTATTATTACTAGCCAAGCTACAACCCTAATTGGAAAAGCAAAATGCTATAAGCATCTAGATATGGTTGTGCTCATTTAGAAAACAAAAATTAAACTTGTACATGGTGCATTAGAATAGTTTTCTCATATCGGAAATGAATTGTATCATGCTTTGGTTTCTAGTTTAATTTAATTACAGTTGTATAAGTATTCTGCCCTTAGGAAAGAAATTCAAGACTTGACAATTTATAATGCACTGTTTTAATCCACACTTAATTCTAGTTTCTGTTTTTCTTTTAGTGCATACATCACTTTTATTCTAAGCCACAATATTTCAACACTACTGTATATGAAGTTTTATGAATTGTTTGAACAGAATTTCCCAAATTTCATGTGAATCAACATTACATTCATACTGCATTTTCCTTCTACATTTGCAGGGTAGCCAGCCAAAGTTCAAAGTAACTAAAAGATTGCCCCCCCTCTTGTATGTTAAATGTTTGGTTAGCTTGTTTCCCCAAGGTGTTCACCTTTTCCTGGCAAGGTGTTAAAGTACCCACATTAATTGCTATTTCACACCCACTTATCCCAACAGTGATATCTTGAGGGTGTCTTCATACGAGCTTTTGTGTTTATATTCTAACTTTTCAGCTATTTTTGTCATTTTTTTAACAATGTATTGGTGTAGCCCACTATGAAGTTGAAGTTGTGCTATGTCTTGTAAAGTCTATTTTCTATCATCTCTGCTTCCATTGTGTCTGAATTGATCATGTTCAGCATATGATTTCAGTAGCACTTTTACCACATATTTTTTTACATCACTACAATATTACTTTATAGTCGCATTTTCTCAATTACTTTATTTGAGGATGTTAATTGATAGTACAGTAAATAAACTGCACCTTCATATTGAATTCTGGGTGTTGCACCAATTGTTGATGAGCAATTCAAACTTTTTAAGTGTATTTGTGTGATGCCTTATAGCCCTAATGAGCAGTAGATGAATGTCTCTTGAATTTCTCGAACTCCGAAACACGAAGCGAGCCCCGGTGTGAGGAAAAGAGGCTTTATTTACGCTTGGTCCTCACAGTCCAGTAAACCTCAGAGGTGGCTCGGAAGTCCACCGTCAACATTTGTTTCCTCAGTAAGAGATGATTGTCGCTGTTTATCTGCTCCCAGTACCAGAGCCCATAGTGACCTGAAATATTGCCCTATCATCATTTAATATACTGTATCTGCTACATAGTCAGTCTAGAATGGTTTTGTGTGTGATTTTTTTTTTTTGTGTGGTTTTCAACAGTTAACAACATTACTAACATGTAATACTTTATCATTTTGTTTCTGTGTTGATGTTTTTTTTCAGTTTTTTATGTTTCAGTGTACACCAAGTTAATTCCTGATTATTTTGGACATAGTTTTCTTATCACCTGAAATCTTGTTTTGTTTGGGGGTTTCCTGTTGTTTCTTTATTAGTTTTACATTTTTTTTTTTTGATACTGTAGTTATGAGGGAATAAATGAGAAATTATTTTTGTCTCAAGTTGTGACAGCATAGGTGTGAATATGGAAAACCTTGCTTTGTCAGATTTCACCAAGTTGGTGAAATCTGACAAAGCAAGGTTTGCCAAGTTGGTATGAATCTGACAAGTAAATCCATTATTGCAGTCACATGGTTATAAGATTATTCAATTTTATATGCCATTTTCCAATTTTTGGTGATTCATTATCTACCAAATAGTTGGCAAAAGGATAGAGAAGGTCATGTTATCAAAAACAAAACTCAATTATTCTATACAGAATAAGTAAAAATCAAAAGTTGTGAGACAGATTTGTGGATTTTTTAATTTTCCGTTGGGGAGTTCAACCATGTTATCTAGGGCCTGTCACGGCCCTCCCCATTGATGAAGGGATTATCTAAATGGAAGACAACCTGTGAATAGTGGTTTACACACGCCTTTGTTTAATACACGACACCTACAAGGTGTTCGAGCGAGGGTTGTAACCTCTGCATTCCATGCTTTTATCTTTCTCTAGTATATTTGGAAGATTTATATTAGGAAAGGTATAAGGAAGGACCTTTCTCACCGGACGTCACAGGCCTCTTCCCAGAAATAGATTTTTCCTTCGTCAAAATCCCTTAATTTTCTTAGCGCAGCAGTATATATAGTTTGTGGAATGCTCTTGTAGTTGAGAGTGAGGATGGTTAAATGTATTGATTTTCTTTTTATTATTATTATTATTATTATTATTATTATTATTATTATTATTATTATTACTAGCCAAGCTACAACCCTAGTTGGAAAAGCAAGATGCTTTAAGCCCAAAGGCTCCAACTGGGAAAAATAGCCCAGTGAGGAAAGGAAATAAGGAAATAAATGATGAGAATAAATTAAATTAACAATATATCATTCTAAAAACAGTAACAGCGTCCAAACAGATATGTCCTATATAAACTATTAACAATGTCAAAAACAGATATATCGTATATAAACAATACTTTGGAAATCGTTACTCACTATAGCCTCTTTCCTCAGTCGTGTTCTCTGTTTTTGCCCTTTGCTTTTACAATGCTCAGGGTACTGTTTGGTAGATATCTAGGATTGCTTCTGGTGAGTTGGAAGAAAGTTCTAATTGCTAATGAAAACATTCTTGTTAAAAAACAATTAATTCTTTCTATTTTATGTAGTGTTACCAGATGAGCTTTTCTTACATGTTGAAAAATCCTTCATCCAAACTCTTTGTTAGGAGCTAATAAAGAAACTTTTCTAAAATTATAGAAAATCATAGAAAATGGATGATAATTAGCAAAGATGTAAATTATTAAATGTTCCAAAGTTAGAGGATGTTTATAAATTATGAATAAAATGCAATAAATCAAGAAAGACACAGAACAAGGGACTTTGCCCTCTCTTACGTTTTGCTATCATTTTAACCATCATGTTTCTCTCTTTCCTGTATGTGACCTCAAAATATGTTTACTCTTTCTCGTGTAGGTGGACTTCTGAAATCTCTATTGTCTCACAGTAAAAGTTCTTTTATCCCACTAACTATTGGTATTTTCACAATTTCATCTTGACAATGTTATTGTGTTTCATGGCTCCTTTAGTAGTGTTAGAATTTGTAGAGTTGTACTTTTCTCTTGAGAGAAATTGGGAAGAAAAGGATGATATCCAATTTGCATATAATTTACACACTTCAAAGAGCTATTTAGACATAATCTTCATGGATTGTGGTCGCCTTCTGAAGATGTCCCTTCCTAGCATTCTGCTGGACTGGGGTTTGAGACTCGCTCATGCTTGATATTTTCTTGTAATATCTGTAACCTCAACATCCTTGTGAGCAACGGATAGGCGGTTTAGGGGAGCCTATAGGTCTACCTGCTGAGTCATCAGTAGACATTGTCTGGCTCTCCCTGGTACTGGCTTGGGTAGAGAGTGGGCTTAGGCATTGATCATAAGTCTCTAGAGCATTTTCAGTGTTCCTTGACTCTGAATGACCTTTAAACCTTTTATGGGAAGTACTGTCACTCTTCTAAGTCTTCCTCATTGGACTTTTGTCATTCAGTTTTTAGATTAATTAAAGAAAGGTTTATTTAGATAACACTGACCATGTTTAGCTATTGCAATATTTTATTGTCTTTACGTGTTATCGATCCGGCCGGCAGAGATGAACTGAAGAACAGAAAACGGGAATGATTCCTCCTACCACCCTTTAACGGGTGTTACCACCCAACCACCACAAGGCGGTTGCCTAGTTTTAGAAAAATTCTGCCGAAATAGAGATAATTAGCTATGTATATATAACTGCCAGGTAAGTATTCACAAAACTTTGTTTTATCATAAAAACTCCATATTATTTTTTTTCAATATTATTTGATAATTTTATGAATGATTAGGAAAGGGCAGCAAGAATGGCTAATAGTGGCATTGTAATTTAATTCTTGACCAAAGAACAAGTGATAGTCTTTAGATGAAATATTTAATAAAGAGGGTTCTATGTGCTTTTTGTTTCCATTTCTAAGCAAAAGGACAACTGGGTCTCCTCCCACTTTTGTGGGGGTATTCAAAGCCTTATATTTATGGTATAAAATGCAAGAAATTGCTTCTGAATTCACAAAGTTGTGATTTCCATATAGGTCTCCCATGAGACCTACTGAAGAATGACTCATCTTTGAGCCTTTCCGTCACAATGTAACTTTTCTCTTAGAAATCATTGTTTTACACAAAAAAGAAACATTTTACTTCATCCGTGTTATGAAGGACTGTATTGAGGAAAGCGGAAAATTCCCTTTTTTTATTTTTTTATTTTGATTTGTGTTTTGTGAATTGAAGGAAATTTAGATGTTGGCCCTTGGCCATCCTTTACATGCTGTACTTCACTGAGCATTTCTTTCATCTGAGAGGAGAGTAGGCCACCAAAAATGTGAAATAAGAAGTAAGTACAGTAAAGTCAGAATTGATTGCATTATTATTAAATTTGCAGAAGAATATTATAGCGCCATTATTTGGGTTTAAGACAGTTGAACACCATATCTTTGGGGCGTGGTTATTTGAAAAAAGAAAAGAAACTAAATTCATTCCTCAGGTAAAATGGGGGAGGTTTAGAAATATTTTCAGCCTTGAGGTTATGTGACGTTGGTACTCTTGTACATCAATCACTTTTTAGTATTTTTTCAAGGTTTCCTGGAGGAAAATTGAAACATTACAAATCATATTAAATGAAGTAGCCTGAGTTTGGTTTGGGAAGTGTCTATTGTTTTTTTAATTTTTTTTTTTTTTTTTGAGAAAAGCATAGTTTCTTAGAGCTTTGTCCTTTACTGTGTAGGAAGATGGTATGTTTTTTTCACATAGACCTTTGAGCTTAGTACAGTAGTGTAAGTAGAATACACCATATTTTAAAATGTTATTTTTTCCAGTAATAGCAATTGTTTTATTATTCTTTTCTAATGCCCCTTTTACTTTTTCTGTATTAATTTTTATATACTTTGGTGGCCATTGTAACATTAAAGACTATCCTGCATTTTAACCAAAATTCTCTCTTTAATTTACTTTTAGTCGCCTATAGTCGTTTGGAAGATGAAAGCCCCCGAAAAGAAACCCCTCGTAAGGCGAGAAAAGGCAGAAGAAGTGAGAGCTAAAGTTCGCAAAGGTAGCCAGAAGAAGCAAGTGTCAGCGCTAAAGGCCCTTGCGGAGTTCCAGAGCCCAGCGGATGCAATTTAAAGTAGATTTACTTTAATTATAAGTATATAAATCTAAATAATTCATGCCCAGTATGGTACAAAATGAAATTGATTTGACCATTCAATGCATTACTACAATTTGAATAAGTTAGTGAATTTTATGAAGGATAATTTATTTCTTGGTGATTTAGTCGTTTTTATATCCAGAGTTCATTTAACTAAAAAAATTTACATTTTCAATTCCACTGATTTACTTGATAATCATTGTGATGTACTGGGTTCTAAGGTATAATATCACAGTACCTCATCTATGTAAGAACTAAGTTTTAGCTGTATATTATTTACATAGGCAATTCAACATTCCTGATAATATAAGATGAGAATCCTAGTGCTGTACTGTATAACCAAAGCATGAGGGACTAAGAGTCAAAGTACTAGGTATCTGGAGATGATAAATGTAATGAAATTGAAGTAAGTAATTTGCATATCATGTTCATGAGCGACAAAGTAATCAATTTCATGAAGTCTCTTGGCAGCGTTTTGTAATTGTAGATTTAAGATTCAAGATGGGATCACAGTGTAGCAAATGGCACCAAAAACAATAGTACACCAGAATTATACTTGACAGTTTGTTTACTTTGTTAAAATGCAAGTTCCAAATACTTATTGATTATCTTTTGGATTCTATTTGCATGCCAATATGAAGTTGGTTTTCATATGATGCCTTCTTTTCTTAGGGGGTAGAAGTGGAGAAAACTGAAGGCTTTTAATTTTTCCCAAAGAAATGAAACTCCTTTAATTTTTATAAGAAGGAGAAGGGAACTATAATTCATTTCACACTTACAGTATACAATATACAGTTCCTTTGGACTATTTGGGTTTAAAATAGAGTTGCATTTATTTTCATATAAATTATATGGAGTAATGTTGCATGTATTGTTGGAGTACGAGGTCTGTTTTACTGAAGATATGATAAAATTTTATTCCATGAAGGGTTGGCAACACTTTTGTGTATGGTTAGCATTGATAGTTTGGTCTGATTATTATCTATCATATATTGTTCTTATGCATATCTGAACATTTCATATGTACCTTCTGTTATTCCTCGTAATGTCCCTTTCATGTCTAATAATTATCACCGCAAAAGAATTATGCTCAACATTTTGTCTTCCATGGTATCAGTATGTCAATAAACCTAACTCATTTTGGTGGGAATTAGGCATAATCCTTGCATCCTTAGCTCTTTTGCATTTTTAGGCACCTTCTGTAAGGCAATAAGTATGTTTAGGAGATAATTTTCATTGTATGAGAAAAATGCACTTTTGTACCTTGTTTCACCACCATGGTATTTGATACTAAGCTTTTGTACAATACAATATGGGACATGGTTGTCAGTCTGCATAGTGGAGTAATGGACTTGTCCTGTTATTAACATTCCATCCACTTAGGATTCCTGGTGAAAATAGTTTTTTACTCTACATTAAGCACAGTCCTCTTCAGTTTGCTTTTGCTAGCCTACATGATAGTCACATATCTGCATATATGAGCCAGGATTGATTTTGTGGAACAAACTCACGAACTAGTATGGCAACAGCAGCTTTATATAGCTGTGCGTGAAATGTTTTATATTTGAGCACCCTATTATTTGCATCACATGATGGTTGGTTACTATAGCAGAAAGAAGTTTTATTTCATTCAGAAAAGGAACACCCTTCTCCTTCGTTTTTATAGTTTATTGAATTATGTGTAGTTAGTGAATCTTGGGAACATGACTAAACTCTTCAGTTTTGTTTTTAAAAATTGTATTGACTAGTTATGTTTGCAGAATTTTTAATATACAATATAGCAGCTTTATTTGATACAGGAATGTATTTATCTAGAGTTCATTTATACGAGAGGTACTCTATTAGAAAATGTATTTTGCTTACATTCCGTAATCACAGTTTGCAGTACAGAATGTATTTAATTTATTCATTTAATAGCATTTGTCAAGTGCTAATCATTCCTCATACTATTTATGTCAGTGTAATGTGCTGTAGGTGCCAAATACATTACTGTATAGAAGAGAGTTTTTCTTTTCCTTAATAAGAAAAAGTTAATGTTATTAACTTTTATGTTTTATGAACCCCCTTTGAACTGTTTTGCTAGAAATTTCCTTACACATCACATAGTTTTCATTGCAAAATGTTTATGAATTTGGTGTTATAAATGTTTAAGTTGTATACTATGGATCCCTTCTTATGTTAACATGAAAGGGAATTGTTATTACCATTATTACTAGTACGGCACCTCGTAGTATCGGGGGATATTGAGGAAGGAGAAGACTAATTGGTAAGGGACCTCTGGTTGTGGTTCTAACTCGCCCCAGTTTCTATACCGACACCCTGTAAGGGTGAGCAAGCTGGGTATATTCCTGGCATTCCATGCAACTTTTTCTCAGGTATATCTAGCAGTATTTATACCTTAGAAATGGTGCTTTAAGGAGCATTTCACTGGGTGACACAGGTCTCTCGCCCAGAAATAGATTTTTCCTTTGTCAAAATCCCTTTACTAGTCCAGTTTTAACTTGTTGGAAAGGCAGAATGCTTCGAGATATAGGCATAACTGAGAAAACTGCTCATCTATTCACCACAAAAACAGGGAAGATATAAAGCTTCACTGAGTACATTACTGTATTCATATTAATAGATCTAAATATCTTTGGTGCAAGTTTGCTGCAACATCTTGTAAAGTTTCCATTAGCTATTGAGGTACCTTTCAAACAAAAAATGCCAACTGTATGATTATTGATGTTGGTATGTTAACACAACAAATCTTAACATGCAGCACTAGCTAGTACAGTATTATTTTGTAAGTTTTCTAAAGATTGGTATAAATGCTGGAAAATGCATGAATCTTCCTGAAGCATGTATAAAAGAGAGAAATTACCGTGAGCTTACTAAACTAGTCACTTTTTACCAATAGATAAAAAATGACTTCAAAATCTTAACACTATTTTGTGTGAGGTATTGTCAGGGCAACTACATAAATGCAACATAAAATTTTATCTGAATTAGGGATAAAATTGTTGCAATAATTCATACCTAGGAGTCACAGTGCTAACATTTTAAAATCACGGGCTTTTCAATCAAAGAAACAAACATTTTTATGTGCCCTATATTTCACCTATTCGGTTGTTTGTCTGGCACTCGATCTCATCAGGAAGGGGGCAGACGTTCCGAGGTTATGATATGATCCTGTGTTTGCCAGCATCCCAGAACAAGCATACTGTGACCCATACAGTATAGTTATCATCAATGTTGAGGTGTAAAGATGACTTCATAACAGCTCTCCTTCTGAGTTTTTAAAGTGAAAACTTTTTGTAATATTATTTAGAGCAGGATTTGAAAGGAATGTATTCTTTCACTTCTTAAAATAAGCTTATGAAAGAAATGCTCAATGTGCTGGAGCATTGTCAAAGGGTAGCAAGACCTTTAACTCTATGCTTTTTCTGCACGAAACCATTATGGATCCAATTGAGGAAGAGGTTTCTTATCATCCACACCTTGCATTGTATTCATTACTCTAGCAGGAAGTTTTTGGTGAGGTTCTAGAGTGCACGCTGGATAATGTTACTGGCAGCATTTCCACACAAAATCAATATATAAGAGACAAAGTAAAATACTATAGAATGGTGTTTAAAGAATGTGTGTTTTATAAAATGCACTATGACAGAATAGAAGTACTGTATTAGGAAGAAATGTGGCATTACTGTACAGTATAGTAGTTTTATCAGATCCTCTGAAAAATAAAGTAATTTTATCCTTTGAAATCAAAGAAAGAAAGTGTATGAACTGTCAACTTATTTGTCCTTAAAACCAGGAACACAAAATTCTTATGACAATCAAAGTGTTAAGGGTCTTCTTCCAAACAAACCTTTCAAGCAATAAAATAGATTGTTTGTAGTTTTCATATTCCAATGCTATCATAACTGTACCAGAGAAAATAATAATCTATGGTGTGTAAATTTTTGTATATACTGTAAATTAAAGAATAAAAAATATCAGTCCCTCTAGGCTACCTTTTCTCTGTGTTGTTCTCACGAAGCTCCTTGGAGAAAGATTTTGCTGTCTCGTGGTCCTCGGACTCTCTAGTCATGTTGATGTTCTCAAGTGAAAAACACTTCTTGAACTTCTCAAATCATCCCTTGCTGGCTTGAAAAGACAGTCAGTGTAGAAGAGGGGCCTTGACTGGTACTGGTTTGTTTATTTAGGCTAGGAATGGCTTAAGAGACTTTTTTTTTTTTTTTTTTCTCCATAGAATGTTTAGAGTACAAAGCTACTCCTCTTCAGTGTCGGGCCATATTTCTCAATTTTTCCTTAAGGAATACAAAGGGAGAGTTAATCATAACTTAATTATTTATGATAAATAGGTGAAGAATAATGTTGTGAGAGTTGAGAGTTGCTTATTGTACATGTACGTGCTAAGGTATTTTCAAATGCATGTCGTGAGGTGTTTGTTACAAAATCACTACCTCACATTGTTTTAATCAAATAAACCTAATTTTTGCCTTATTAAGTACCAAGATGTCTATATACTTCAGCTAACTTGTGAGACAATGTCTTTAGTTAAACAATATCTGCTGTGTGTGTAAGAGGTGCATGTGGAAAATTCAATAATTTCAAGATTTTCAAATGCAAAATCAACCCTTAAGCTATCAGGGAAGACTTCTAGAAAGGTTTGAGAAAGTAAAACAATTCACAGAATAGGGGAGGGCCAAAGATGGTTTATACAAAGAAGAGGGAGTAGGGGGATTAAGTGTTTGTTATAAAATAGTTGCATTAGAAGTTTAAAAATGAAGAGAAAATTTATATATGACATTCATAGGCCTTGAAAATGCTTGTAAGGAACTAATAGCAAAGCAATGCGGATGTGGTTTGAGATTACATGATCTAAAGGATATGTTGTTGAGAGAGATTAAAACTTTGAAATGTAAGTAAAGCATTTGTTGGAATATCTAGCTAGAAGAGTGACTGATTTGTTATGAAAGGGAGTCTGAGACAAGTATAAGCTACATGAGAGGTCAGGGAAAGAAGAACGTTCGACAGGATGTGAAGCTATGGCATAAGTTGTGAGGAAAATGTGGGCTGGTTGATGTTTGCAGATAGTAGACTACTCTGCAGATCGAGGACAAGAGAAGAAACTGCAAAACATGGGAAAAGATATCGAATGAATAAGAGCAGGAATAAGGTAATGGGGAGGAATAGAAGCTTAAAGATGGAACATTGAATGTTAGTATAGACGAGGGAAGAATTAAGTACAGTACTATAGTTGATTCGTAGCCTACAAGTTTCTGGGGGTAACCCAATTTTGAAAATGGAAATAATGGACACCTAAATTGGAGAGGTAGTAGAACAATATTGACACACATTGTAGGTGAAGTTACGCTCTTAGTGATGCCGTGCAAAGTTTTTCTCAGCAGGGTCCAGGGTGCTTTCATTGTAGATTTTATTATAAACAACTGTTCATTACGTGTCAAAGCATTACAATATGCAATCAAGCATGCTTTACATCTTTAAAGGCTATTATAACTAAAATTCCATTAGCATATTGTATTATTTCCAAATATTAAAAATACGGAAAAAAGTTATCGCGGGGAGTGTGACTATGGGACATGTGACAATCCCATCAAATACGGGACGTTTGGTCACCTTGGCTGTGAACAGCCTCACAGACCCCAACCCTAGGCTATAGATCTCAAATTTATCAGTTTGTGAAAATCAAACTTTTTGAGAAAGGTAGGTGACTATACATTACAGTCTGCTTGGATATTCTTAAGAAAAGTTCTTAACCCTCATCAGGTAGGCCTGCAGTAGCCTACACTTGTAACCTTATCGCAACATCAGGTACTGTATTGAATTTACTACCGATTTGAAAACCAAAAGCTTGTTAAGGTGACATGCACTCTATCAGGTTAGGTTAGGTTTGGTTACATTTCGTTAAGAAATTCAGTGTTAAGACTGAAAATTTTATGAGTAGCCTTTTGCTGATGCTGTCTACTTTCCTATTAAATATAGACTCAAAATTATTAACCTTATTTCACAAATATATTAAAAATCATAATGGCTATGATAGAAATAAGGATGATGATAAAATTACATAAAAAACACAATAAATGAGTTTCTCACTCCTAAAAGAAAAAGTAAGTTATGACTACTGAAGGGAAAATGTCTGTAATTAATAAACATTTGAAATAATATCTAAAAGATATGATAGGAAAACATTATTTTCAGGCTACTTAAATGTCAACTTTATGTATTTAAAATAAATTAGGATGAAAGACCCTTAGCAAGAGCATTTGAATTAAATGACTCTTGTAAATGCCCCAGAACACCCCCTTAAACAGAAAGCAACAACCTAACACTCTTAGTTAGAGAGATTGAACTAAACATGTAGCGCGAATTCAACTCGTTCGCCAACAGTAGCCCATAGTAGAAAAGGACCCTCACACCTTATGCACTTCCTAAGCGGGAAATATATGACGTATCATTGGTTGATTCTTTCTCAGCTCTGATTGGTGGTTGTATGTAACGTCATCCAGTCGAATTTTTATGAATGAATGTAACTGGGTAAGGGTGAAACGCCTATTCTTATTGCAGGTAAATTACGGCTACAAAAATTATAATTTTCGTAGATTTGAACTTAAAATGGTTATTAGAATTATAATTAATATATAATAGATCTTGTTGAAGTGTATAAATTGAATGAATACACCATATTCGAAGGAATAATTGATAGTTATGGCTACGATGATAAATGTACTCGTGTGTGTGTGTGTGTGTGTGTGTTGTTATAGTAAGCGAAAACAACTACCAATAACAGTTGAAGAAATAATAGCCAATCAGAGGATTGGAATATTCTGGTAAGAGAGAGTTCCGAGGACTTATGGTTTGCCGTTCGAGAAATCTCCCCGAATTTTGATATAATAGCTTTCAAATGCTCTAGCTATATAAATGTGGGGGGGGGGGGGATGACCTGGAAATTTTGTTTTTGTTTTTAATGGAATTAAAGATATATGTTCTTCAAAATATATAGAAATATTCCCCTATGAGATGTTTTAGTAACATATTTTATTAGAGGGATGGATTTTGATTACTAAATCATTATTTTTATTCAGATAGTACGTCTTTATGACGTCATCAAGAGTAGGATGAAGGTTACAGCTTGTGGTCGTCTCTCTGCACCGTGCACGTCGAGTGCTGTACAATGGGACAATAAGGTGACATAACTAAGGTAATAGTGTGACATGTATTTGGTGCAAAACTTACGCATCTGCATTATATGGTGAAATAGTAAGTTTCTGTTAATTTTTTTGCATGATTATATTCATTTCAAGTATAGGCCTGCAATCACTATGGCTATTATATCGAGCATAAATAATGAAGTAATTACGTTATTTTTATTCGTATTTTGTTACATTTCAAGTATAATGTAAAAGCGAACAAATGATTACCAAATCATATATGTTTATTAGGAAATAAATGTCGTCATAGAGGGTAGTGGTAAAATACCAACAGTTATAGGCTACACACTGCAATTAAATGGTGACTTAAAAACTATAAATTTTATGGAAACTAACTAAATTAATGTAATAAAATGTGCATCTCATTTATCTATCATCTTTGTATATTTGTATAACTGACTCATTTTGTCAACAGCAGCCTATAAATCAGATGAACCCTCTCGTCTTAAGCGTTTCGTTATCGGGAAATACATGACGTCTCATTGGCTAATTCATCCTCTGCTGTGATTGGTGGTTATATATGACGTCATGAAATCGTGCATTTTTATGAATGAATTCAACTTGGTAGAGATAGATTACTTATACTGATTGTAGATAAAACAAGACTTAGAAATTACAATGTTTATATAAACAAACTTAGAATATTATCAATTCACAATTTAAAAAAATAATGGATCTTGTTTAAAAGCGTAAGCTAAATGAAGGTGTAATTTTTGAGAGAAAAATTACTTGAGTTCTGGCTACGATGTTAGATGTGTGAAATTGTAAACAAAGGCAGCAACCAATCATGGCTGAGAAGATACAGCCAATCAGAGGCCTGGAATATCACACCTTTAGAGAGTTCTGTTGACTTATGAGATGCTGTTTGAGAAACCTGCGAGAATTTCTATCAAATTGGTTTTAAACGCTGTAGCTACGGGGACGAACAGATAGATCTTACATGATTGGTTTGTTTGTTTTTGTTTTAAAGGGAATTAATTGTAAATGTAAATTTCATATATATATATATATATATATATATATATATATATATATATATATATATATATATATATATATATATATATATATATATATATATATATATATATATATATATATATATATATATAAAGTTTTAATAACATTTTGTCATGGAGATACCTTCTACTTAAAAAAAATAATTATTTTTTAAGAAAAAAAAAATACGGCTCTGTGACGTCATGAAGAGTAGGATGAACTTTAAAGCGTGTCTAAATGACTGATTAATTCTGTTTTCTGGTTTGATTTAGTTATTAAGTGACAGGTGACTAATAATTTATATCCAAATCAATACTATTTTAATAGAGAGAAGGAACTTCAGTACATGACTGTACTTCGTATAGTGTTACATTTCAAGAATAATGCAAAAAAAAAATACCATGCTAAATGTGTGTGTGTGTGTGTGTGTGTGTGTGTGTGTGTGTGTGTGTGAAGCTATAGTAAGCAAACGCAACAACCAATCACAGCTGAGGAAGTTATAGCTAATCAGAGGATTTGAATATACCGTCATGCGAGGGAGTTCCGAACATTTATGTGTTGCTGGTAAAATGAAATAACTCGAATTTCGAGGAAATTTCCTTTGCACGCTATTTTCTACAATATACGTTAACAGATAAATAAATTCTTATTACCAAATCATTAATTTTATAGAGCATAATGCGCCTTCAGGACGTTTTAAGGAGTAGGATGAACTTTACAGTTTGTCTAAATGACTGAATAATTCTCTTTGCTGGTTTCAGACTCAGTGAGGTATCGAGTAAAACATGGTTAATTTTCGATATTCAAATAGATTATCATATCAAGCTTAGATAGTGAAGTCGTATTTTGTTGAATTTGAAGTATAATGTAATTATTCGAAGGAATGATAGAATGTTTTGGCTATAATGTTTGATAGGCAGCATGACGAAAGAAGAGACATATTGGATGTGGATTCCAAAGAAAGACACCAGGAAGTTGGATGAATTGTTTGTGGAAATCGAGGTTGGAACTTGGAAAGGTATGGTGAAACTGCCAAACAGCTCTTCATTGTGGAAGTGAATTTTGGGTGTTGAATATGAATTAAAGACAAAGATATGAGGTATATGTGATATACCTCCAAATGCCCATATTTGTCACTTGTTTACTTGTTTTATAGTAGCCTAAGTTGTTAGGAATTTGTTTCATAAGGATAAGTGGCTTTATATATATATATATATATATATATATATATATATATATATATATATATATATATATATATATATATATATATATATATATATATATATATATATATATATATATATATACACACAAGTGAGAGTTCTTTGAAAATACATTTCTTCTAACTGTATGTAGCTAATATTGTTAGTCTGTTTTGCCGTCAGTTGTAGTTCAGTACCATCTTATTAAAGAGATTAGGTGTTTCATTGTTAGTGTACAAGACATTTTTTTCAGATGTGGTAAAAGTTTTAACTTAAGTATGTATCAGAGTAATTTGTAGTAGGCAAGTCATGACGAAATAATGAACAATATGTGGGGGGGGGGGGGAATAGCGTAGCATATATTTCAGAGTTTTGCTACTGTGCAGTAGGAAGAGAGGAAGGCTTTGAACAAGTTGAATCGAGGGTGAAAAAAGACACTTTAAAGGTAATGCCATGACATCTAAAAAGTAAGAGCTCTGCAAGGAGGCGAATGGTAGAACGTGTATGGAAAGCATCTTAAGGATATAATTTTGCGTTTAATCTAGGAATTATTATACATAAAACGCATCTTGTTTATCATATAAAGTTAATTTCTCTTTCACATTACAAAAGTCCTTTACAATTCTTTCATACGACTCACAATATAGAAAACAAAGTCTGTGTTATTCTTTCCATATAAAAGCACATAGACCTAGGCCTCCTGCACCTTGCTCAGTTAACGGTAAAACCATATTGTTTAAAATGAATTAGATACTGAAATTGATAGAAATAATAATAAGAAATTCTCTACGCTAGCGATAAAGTGGCCGCTGACCGCCACTAAAATCGACAGAACAGGCCCGGCTATCCGGATAGCAACACAGCAGATGCACAAACAATGAAGCTCTCGCAGATTGACTCTCATGATTTATAAATGTTCTCCATTCGATTCGAATTTCCAGTTTCCAATCAGTCGAACCTTATCATTCATTCGCTGTTCTGGAATAATTTCTTTGATCCCAATTTCTAAAGGATAAATAGAGGTTTATGAAGTTAGCAGGTAGGCCATAGTTCTTCTTCCATCGTCATTGGCAAATGCTGTTTCCGATTTTATGTTTTTTTTTTCCTTTACTGACAAAGATGAACACCTGATATTTATTTACTTAACTTTATCCACCCAAAATTGAGTTATCTCTCTCTCTCTCTCTCTCTCTCTCTCTCTCTCTCTCTCTCTCTCTCTCTCTCTCTCTCTCCATTGTATTCTCGGAGCATAACCAAGTTTTGAACGTTCTGTTTACATTTAACTATTAATCCGTTTATGTTTATCTTTGTATCAATAACTAAGTTTATCTTCTAAGGGACTTTCATAACTGTTTCATCTTTGTCAACCTTCCAGATTATCGCGGCAAGATAACCTGGAAGGTCGACAAAGATGAAATAGTTATGAAAGTCCCCTAGGAGATAAACTTAGGTATTGATATAAAGATAAACGCTGACAGGTGAATAATTGAATATAAACTGAACGTTCAAGACTTGTTTATGCTCTGAAAATACAATGAGAGAGAGAGAGAGAGAGAGAGAGAGAGAGAGAGAGAGAGAGAGAGAGAGAGAGAGAGAGAGAGAGAGAGAGAGAGAACTCAAGTTTAGGTGGATAAAGTTAATCAAGTAAATAGTAGGTTAACAACGAAACGGGACTTATTTCAACCCGGTAAACCATTTAAGCAATTTGATATGCCTCTTGAATTTAGACACAATTCCTGAAGCCAGATATATCAGAAGTAGCAAGGTGCTGGCGATGACTTTTGGATGTAACTATATCAGATTTATGTTCTCATGAAGATGAGATATTTCAGTATGAGAATTATAAAGTTACTGTTGCAATTGTTCACTTTAATTATTGGAATATGAAAAGGGCGTTAGCCTTAAAATGGAATAAACAAGTGAATTTTAGCAATACGCTAAGCTTTTGCCAATTAGGCCTACATGATTTATTATGTAAAAAAAAAAAAATGAAAACAAACGGGTGTTGGTCTTAAAAGTGGTTTTCTATGATAACCCAATGAATTTTAACAACATGCTAACCCCAGGCTGTTAATTCTTTACCGATTAAGCCTACACGATTCATTCTGTGGCAAAACACTTTTCACAGAGGCAATATTTGATGTTGACTGCCATTTAATAGTTCAGTACTTAAAAAAAAAAAAAAAACAGTCTATTTCATTAGGAAGGCTAATGTTGTTTGTACCATCGTTAGGACTGTGTTATCATTATTTGATGCCAAAATATTCAATGTCATGATATTTTAGGGATAGTTTTATGATATCAGGATATCTTTTATTATTTTTTAAAGAAGATGAAATGTAGTAAGCCAACCTGTTCGTTCATCTTTTAACTCTCTCTCTCTCTCTCTCTCTCTCTCTCTCTCTCTCTCTCTCTCTCTCTCTCTCTCTCTCTCTCTCTCATACACTCAAAGAATGCGCGTAGGCCTACATATTAATTGCAAAGCGGAAAATATTTTGAAAGTTAAGGTTTATCATCTTATAATTTCCATTTGAATATGTTTTGCATTCACCCAATATCTGACATTTAACTGTGTTTGCTAACTGTAACATTTTCTACATGTATGTTAATATACGAAAAGATCACCTGTCTTCCCATACAACTCAGTACATGCCAAAATAATGTATGCGTCAATTTCCATAACAAACAGCAGGTAATGGATACATCAAAATATGAAGAAATCTCCCCATTGGAATAAACCAACAAACTCTCACACACAAAAGCCATACAGAGCAAGTTACAAATACCTTCAAATAACTCGCATA
>NC_090740.1:119030027-119100027 GCF_036898095.1 Palaemon carinicauda | reverse complement strand
AAAAGGAGAAAAATACTTATTACAGGCTATTTGAGTTTGATAAAGATGACTTTTAACTTTAAAAATCCGTTACTTTTTTTCAATAATGGTAGGCTAGGCTACCTTACAATTGAATTTCGTCCAAATACTTCAGTATACCGTAAAAATTTCGTTCTAAAAAACGGAATAAAAGTATATTATATAAAAGAGAAAAACACATTGCAGAAGAATCTCTTAACCAGAGGCCTACAAACTGCACAGTACATACGATTTGGACCTACAAAGGGTATTATTGTACTGCACTACAGGGTAATGTAACCTAGGGAAAAAACTGCTTTTTTTCTATAGGGAGAGGTCTGCTCTCTTTGAAAATGACACTCGTTCCTGTCGCAATTGAATAGTTTCAGAAATATATATATCTATATCCACCAATAATGGGGGACCCCTGTGGGTACTCAGGGTTTTGGGTGGGGAACTCATACGGGGGAAACGGTATATAATGGTGAAACAAGCCTCTTCGGTAAATGTGTAGGAGAGCTCCGCGGAAGATCTTGAAGAATTTAAACACCTACAATTCACTATTATATCATATAGAACGCTTATATAATAGTCAATATATGAGCAGCTTCTATTTAACGAAGATATTCGTGTGTATAGTTATGTTTCACTTGGATTTTTTCTAAGTGTTTGTTTTTGTTTACTGTGTGATATCTTGGCTAAAATGAGCTGTTTCACCGCCTTACTGCGTATGGCAGACTAGTTCTCAATGCTATTCTAACCAATAACAGGTGTTTTCTTGACGTCACACTGTTTGAAAACCAATCATGGCGGTTTTTACAAATCTAGCCAATGCTGACAATTATTACTTCACTTATCCCTGCTATTTTTCCACCAGTTACCACAGTTTACGTGAAGTTCCGCGAAGGAATATTTTTGCACGTCTCGAATCTCCCTTCAAACTGAAAAGCTCATTTTGCCGTGAAGTATGGAGCAATTAGCAGGACCTTCATCCCGTTCCGACTGTGTCACTTGTGACAATTGCTTTATTTCTTATGGGGATTTTTGTGTACATTATTCAGGGAAAGTTGATTTGCTAATTGCATTTGCTCAACGTCATGGTTTGGTTTTGGCAGAGAAAAAGTGCCCTAATTGTGAAAATGTGTGCCGTATAGATTACAACAAATTAGCATTCCGGTGTGATCGTAGTGTGGTTACTCGTGGGAAAAGGAAGAGGAGGTGCAATTTTTTCGTGTCTTGTTTCAAAGGTAGGCCTAGGTAGGGGTACAGGGCCCCATAGGCTAGGTTAGGTGGGTGTTTTAGGTTCGGTGGTGGCCTGAAAATTACTGTGGCCTTAAGGGGGGGTCGCAGGGGGGGCGGAGCCCCCCCTGGTAGGCCTAGGTAGGGGTACAGGGCCCCATAGGCTAGGTTAGGTGGGTGTCTTAGGTTCAGTGGTGCCCTGAAAATTACTGTGGCCTTAAGGGGGGGTCGCAGGGGGGGCGGAGCCCCCCCCGGTAGGCCTAGGTAGGGGTACATGGCCCCCAGGGTAGGGTAGGTAGTTGTATTAGGTTCGGTAGTGCCCCGAAAAATCACTTTTCTCCTCCTCCCCCCACCCAAAAACCCCGCTTCCCACTGGGGTCCCCCATAATTGTAGTAGTAGGTTTATGCTTACATTTTCTGTGTAAGAGTTAGGTGGTTGTAGGAGGATTATCTCACAGTTTCAAGGTAACTGTAGCTCTAATTTACTGTTTTCTTTCGTTTTCTACTTTTAGAAACTTTTAAATCGAGCGCGGAGGTCTCCTACACAATTACCGCCTCTTCTTCTCTATACGTTACCTTCTTGTATGTATAATAAACCGATGAAAAAATACAATAATTATACATATCCTATGCTAACGGTCCCATTTTTCATTTATTTGTTGACATTCTACGGGCGGTTGTAGTAGCTCCCGTTCGTTCGTTTGTACATAGCAGGTTTCGACCTTCTGCGTATAAACTCCTCCCACCTGTGCATAATCTCCGCCTCTACCAATAGGATTACTTCTTCTCTACCCGCCACATTCAAGTATTCGACTTCACCCGGTTTATTCAAGTATTTGACTTGATCCAGTATAACTATACCATTCCTTTTATGTAATACCCACGTGTACATGTTACGTTTGACCCAAGATTACTCTTTTTATTATGCGTTATCTTATAAAATCACCGCATTTTATATTGCCATTAAATATTATTTATCATACATTCCATTTTATCTTGCTATATTACTTATATACATTTTATTACCTTATCACGCCCAGATTTCACATAAATACTTGCTCTGGACAAGTTTCCCATTCTGGTTCATTCATGTTTACTTTCTAGACTCCGTTGCTTTTCCATTAACCAATCACGAACCCATACTGATGGAAAGTTTTTACAGGGGGGTTAATAGTTCCCAACCCCCACCTTCCAACAAACCCTTTTCTGTGGAAACCTTTGTCCAAGTCAGGTCTTTGTTAGTTTAAGTGACGTCTTTTTGCGTATCTTACCATGGATGTTATAGAAACTTGTAACGACTGCAGTAATCCATACTTGAAAGCATTTTGGTGAATTCCAATGTTGATAATTTTCTTAAATCTCATAATGTAATAGCCCATCGTTTACACTGTCTCAAGTGCAGTACTAAAACTAAGATAGCTAAGACAAAGAAGAAACGGCGATGTAGATATACAGAAGTTAAGACGTCACAGTCACAACACCCCGGTGACCCACAAGTTTCGTCGTTGCGGTCATTAAAGTAAGTCATTACAGTGATGCCTCAGGATACGAAATTAATCCATTCAGGATGCGGTTTCGTATCCTGATATTTTCGTATCCTGAGTCGCGTTTTACATGTAAATAGCCTAATCCGTTCCAAGCCTTATAAAAAGTCACTTTTCTTTCATAAACACGCTAAACTGTAGTAATAAACATGCAATGCAGCCATTTCTATCATTCAATAATTAATACAACCGTTAAAAACAGCCTAATCCATTCCAGAAACCACTATGAGATTATTCAATAATGTAGTTATAGCCAAGTTATTCCCCCCCAAGACCAAAGAAAACGGTCCGTTTTCTTTACTACTGTATAAAAGTTACGGTACTGTATGTACAAAAAGCATTTAGATCAGTGAAGGTGTATTGTTACCTGTACGTACACCTAAATTAAGGATTGATACCTTTACACTGAGAAAAAGGTTACAGTTAATTAGTGTAACAAAAAAGTTGAAACTTACCTTTTGATTGAGACGATGTCCGATAGCGAAGTCGCGGCAGAGGAGGATGGCATAAGGCAGAAAACGTAACAAGTGACAGACTACATACAGTAATTTACACACTTAACACATTAACACTTAAACTTTACGAAATAAAAAAATGGCAGAAATAATTGTAAGGACACCGATCCCTTCGTCGTCCAGAAAATCGACAAACTACTTATTTATTTAAATTCTCTCTTCGCCACACTGTGGTTTCCTATGTATATATATTCCGCTCTACCAGAGCTACATTTTGATATATGTATCGTTTCATGACATGTTTTTGTTAACCCATAATTCATATATTTGTAAGTGTAAGAAAACACACATATTTTGGCGGGCACTTCAATCTGACTTGGCGCCAATGTGATCCTACGTTTCCGTCCGCACCTTGTTATGTATTTCCGTGCGCATTCAAATAAAGTATCAGTTGATCTTGGTGACGCTTGTCTCACTGTCCTTACATAATTAACACTTAACATTACGTATGGAAAACTATAAAATGAAAGAAAAATTACTTTAACACTTAACGGTAACATAAAACTTAAAATGAATTTTTTTTTTTTGCTTTTTTTATAACTTTACGTTTTTCTTATTTACTAAATCTCTTCTACTTCTTCATCACTTTCTTTTTTCTTTTTCTTTTCTTTACTTTCACCTTCTAATTCTTCATCCCTTCCTCTTTTCTGTTTCTTTTCTTCACTTTCACCTTCGTCTTGGCCTACTAATACCGCTGGCCTTTTTAATAAGAAACTATCCATTGAAGCTTGTTTCTGCCTACTTTTCAACACATTTCTAAAATGCGTTAGGCAAACGTCATTGCAGTGTTGAAGCGCACGGTTGGTATAAACTTTTTCTGGATGTTCCTTTTCGACGTAGTCTGCCATTTTATGGAAACATGCAAGAATTTCCTTGATGTCTGCCGTTTTCAAAGGTGCAACATCCTCCTCATCACCGCTAGAGAGCTGCTCTTGAAAATCACTCACTTGCATCGTCTCCAACTCCTTCAAGTCGTCCGTCGTCAACTCCTCGTGGTGTTCCTCGATAAGTTCATCGATATCTTCCGCGCTAACTTCCAGCCCCATGGACGTACCAAGATGTACGATGTCAGCCACCTCAGACTGCTGAATTGGTTCAGGATCGTCAACGATCTCGGCTTCTCCTCCAGGCTTCCCGAACCCCTCGAAGTCTCGTTCAGAGACAGCATCAGGTCACAGCTTCCTCCAAGATGAGTTTAGGGTACGCCTCGAAACTTCCTGCCAAGCGAGATCGATGAGTTTGAGGCATATCACGATGTTGAAGTGATCTTTCCAAAATTCACGCAGAGTGAGGTTTGTACTCTCTGTGACTTGGAAACATCTCTTGAAGAGATGCTTCGTGTACAATTTTTTAAAATTAGAAATAACTTGCTGGTCCATGGGCTGGAGGAGAGGGGTGGTGTTAGGCGGAAGATACAGGACCTTTATGAAGGAATACTCGGCCAGAAGATATTCCTCGAGGCCAGGAGGGTGAGCTGGAGCATTGTCCAACACCAGCAGACATTTCATAGGGAGGCGCTTTTCTTCCAAATATTTTCGGACAGTCGGACCGAAGCAGACATTCACCCAATCAATGAACAGTTGCCTCGTTACCCAGGCTTTTGCATTCGCCTTCCACATCACGGGAAGGTTCTCCTTAATGACTTTGTGGGCTTTGAAGGCTCGGGGATTTTCTGAATGGTACACCAGCAGGGGCTTTATCTTGCAGTCCCCACTGGCGTTTGCACAAAAAGCATGGGTAAGCCTGTCCTTCATAGGCTTGTGTCCGGGTAGCCTCTTCTCCTCCGCCGTGATGAACGTCCGATGAGGCATTTTCTTCCAGAAAAGCCCAGTTTCGTCGCAATTGAAAATTTGCTGCGAACTGTAGCCTTCCTGCAGAGTCAACTCGTCGAACGTTTTAACAAAGGCTTCGGCGGCCTTCGTGTCCGAGCTGGCTGCCTCCCCATGCCGTACCACTGAATGGATGCCAGTCCTTTTCTTGAACTTCTCGAACCACCCACGAGAAGCCTTGAACTCTGGGGGTTCCTGCTGGGATGTTCCTTCTCCTGCTCCTTCTTCGGCCTGAGCACGCACGATATCACCGAAAATGGCGGAGGCCTTCTGGCAAATTGTAGTCTCAGTGATGGTGTCTCCTGAGATCTCTTTGTCCTTGATCCACACAAGAAGCAGCCTCTCCATCTCGTCATGCACGTGCGTTCTCTTGTTGGAGAAAATAGTGACGCCCTTAGAAGGTGTTGCTGCTTTGATGGCCGCCTTCTGCTTCAGGATGGTGCCTATCGTAGACGGATTCCGGCCATACTCCTTGGCGATCGCACTTAAACGCATGCCAGACTCGTACTTTTTAACGATTTCAAGTTTCGTCTCCATCGAGAGCATCGCCTTCTTCTTCTATCCTTCGGCAACATTCTTGGGACCCATGGCTACAGTAATACGTAATATAATACACTACGTAACGTTATATACAGTCTATGTATAGTAAACACTAATACAGTACAGTGCACAGTAACGAATGTTTATTAACGATAACACGTGGCGTACGAATGTACTGTATATTAACACTTAAGTCAAACAAGCGAAAGCACACAATGTCTGTTAACGATACCGCGGTCGGAACGAAAAGCTGGGATAGTTGCTGACCAATAGGAAAGCAGGATCTTATGGCGTCAGCCTAGCGTCTGAGTAGGGAGATAACCAATGGGTGAGCGGGAGGCTGTAAGTGAGTCTACCCAAGTTCAAAGTCAGGCGGCGCGCTCTTTTTAAAATTACTCTCGGCGAAGAGTTGGGATCTCGTAAGGTTTTCGTATCCTGGGGCATAAAAATCTTCGAATCACTTTTCGCATCCTGAATTTTTCGTAAGCAGAAACTTTCGTATCCAGAGGTATCACTGTAGTTTCTTTAATTTTAATGTGTTAGTTTTACTAGTTTGTTAGCATGCGCAGCTCAACATTACCGCTTGCCAGTACATACGTGCTTCATGTTTTATTTTCCTGCAAGCGTAAACGAGCCAGTGGCGGAACAAGAACCATTATGTTTCGTGTTGCTAATGTTATCGTAACAGTGCTAACGTTAGCGAAACATAGCTAATGTTAGTGTGCGTAGCTCAACATTACCTTTTGATGTTTTTGTTTTCTGGTGAGCGAAGCAATCCCGAATTGGAACAATACCCATTATATTTAAACATTTTAACAGAAAATATGTTTTCCTGTAGTAAATAACGTGATTTAACCGGTTTTCACCTTCATTTTAACCCCAACGTCAACAACCAGTTCGGCTTCTTAAAATTAGTCGAACTGGTTGTTCTGTTTGTTTGCGGTTGAAATGAAGGTCAAATTCGGTTAAATCACGTAAGTTACTACAGGAAAACATATATATAATGTTTGAAATGAGAATCTGTAATACAGTAAAACAACCCTATCCCATATAACAACAATCGAGAGGGGATCTAAGTGGAAAATGTTGTCATTGGTGGATAAACCCCACAAGCGATTGATTTGCAGCAACGATAAAAATACGGGACAACATTTCTAATAGATAAACACTTTTTCTACTGTAAATTATGCTTTCAACAAATTTGAGCTTCATTTCCAGAAATGCATATTAAATGCTAGATAACTACTGTAGTTGGAAAAATGCTATTATTGTACTGTATTACAGGGCAGTGTAACCTAGGGAAAAAACTACTTTTTCTATAGATCTATAGAAAAGGTCCGCTCTCTTCGAAAATGACATTCGTTCCTGTCACAAATTAATAGTTTCAGAAATATATACTGTATATATATCTATATCCACCGATAATGGGGGACCCCTTGTGAGTCACTATTAAAGCAACGCCATTACCTATAATTGATATCGCGTCCTTAGATGGTGTTTGCTCTGCCATTGCGCGCTCTGCTTGCAAATAAGCATAATCTCACAGCTTGGATATTACGGTAATGTAGTTACTGTCGGGGAAACCTTTCCCAATAAAAACCAACTTTTCCCTGTAGAAAAACGCCTGTTTCTTTGAAAATGCTTATTTTTGTCGCAGGTTTCTACCTTCTGTGTATAAACTCCTCCCACCTGCGCATAAACTCCGCCTCTACCAATATATACTACATTAAGTAGTATATATATATATACTACTCAATGTATATATATATACTACTTAATGTATATATATACTGTATAGGCATTACGTAAGCATCTGTATTTGTTCGTTCGCCACTAGCTGTGCGTGCTGTATATCCTTCTACCTTATCTCCATTATTGCTTCCTTACCTATTATCTTACTGTCTGCCCTCTTCTATAACTAAGGAATACCTTGTAGGTTCACTTTGGCATTTGGTGGCCTTACAGGCCCCCAGTGTTGCCCTATTTAGCCCTAATTCATGAATCCAATCCATGGTGTGCAGTAAGATTAATGAAAGGAAAATATAGAATAGCAACCTCCAGGCTGATATATAGTTGCTATGCTTTGCCCCCCCCCCCCCAAAAAAAAGGGTAAATAAAAGGGTAAACTGCAGGGATAGTTACCTGGAACTAGAAGGGGAAGCTTGGTTAAGATTTTTAATATACCAATACAGTATTGCTAGAAATCAAACTTTTTCTCAGTTTTATGATCGTTTAGAAATATTTACTGTATAACTATTTATAATTTGAGAGGTTTATGACAGACAACGCTAAAATACAAGCACCAGATGTTATTCATTAAACTTTTTACTTTGGAATCTAGTGTTGCTGTTAGGCTGTTTACCTTTAGTGTTTTTGCTGCTGACATCATTGCCACTCCCCATCATGCTTTGGCAACAATGGTTACCTATCATGCACTGTCCAGTTGTGTGGATGCAGAATTAATGTTTGTTCCAACAGGAATACAAATCTTTGTCCTTTAATAGGTCTATGCTTTCAGCGAAGCTGGAGACGGCTGTTATAGCTTTCAACAAGGTGGTGGTAGTTACTGCCAGGTGGCTGGCAAGCACAACCCATCTAACAGGCCACTAGGGTCATACTTTTTCCACTAGGGTCATACTTTTTTTTGGCCAGCAGAGAGTATAGATGTACTTCCAGTGCCCTTATCTGGTTTTTTTTTTTTTTATATGAATGGTTTTGACATAATTGTGTGGAAGATATTTTAAGGAGACAAACGTTTTGCAGTTTGGGCATCTTACCAACTTCATGTTCTTGTTGGACAGCATGACTGTTTCTTGTCTTCCTCACTAGTATGGCTGTATGACGACAATGATAACAAATCCTCAGGAAGGGGTCTACTCCTGAGCTTCAGTGTACTGTACTGTACTTCCGTTGAAGGAAGCCACTGCTGAGTGTGATGTGAAATGGTACTACCCATCCCCTTTCTGTCAATGTCTTCCTGAGCCTGGAAAGATACTAAGGACTCGCATGTTTGCTGTCTCTCTTTTAGAGGTCCTGTTTATCCCTGCAAGTGTGTCATCAGTCTGGGCAACCCTGTGAAGGCAAACTTCAAGTTCTTCCCTCCTTGGGCTCTCTTTTTCTGAAGCCTTCTTTCCAGAATAATAATGTTCAAAAAGTTCAACCGATGTTACATTTGCTTGACTACTATTTCTCTCCCCTGTGACAGTGCGCACATTACCAGCCTCCTGTGAGTGCCAAATTGTCTATCATTGGTAAGAAACATTGGCAAGAATTATACTGTAGAAGATTCCTGGGTATACGAAATAGGTGTTCTCGCACCCATTGCTAGGTCTCATTGTGTCGGTAGTGGTGGTATCATCCTCATGCGATGGATCCTTACGAGCTAGATCTCTACTCGCTGAATCTTCATGTTGTTGAAGAGGAATTCAGATTTTAAGTAAAGAAAACTGATAAGTGGTTTGTTGGATAAATCTTTTTTTAAGTCCGCATAATTTTCATGTGATATTTCAACTCTAAAAATTTTAATTCAATCTTGATCAAATAATTGTAACAGCTGCTTTAGGTAATTCATTATTTATTAAGTTTAGCTGCATACCCAGGAAACATCACATATTTCATTAAATGTTTTATATTACTGATAGGTTTGTATAAAAACACTACAATATTAAAGATATCTCTGAAAGACGTACTTCCAATTCAGTAAGAGGAGGGCAGTAAGAGACTTGAGTCATGGTCCTAGGATGACCAGGTTTTCAGTTTGATATTGTTGGATATGTTAGTCCATAGATGAAGTATACCTAGTTATTTAAAAACAAAGTTGAATAAGCTCGTCAATGAACTAATCAGGACTAGATTAGTGTTGGTATGTACGCTAAGTTTTCCCATAGTTGAAGGCAAGATAAAGTGACAAGGTGAAGATTGGTAGAATAAGCTGGTTCATTGATTGTTAACCAAGAATCCACCCATATTAATTGATATAATAAGATATCTGAAGTTAATTGATGGAGGATCCATACAATATACTGTATAATGAAAAATTGTTTATCATTTAATTACGCGAATGGTACATTTGCTTGGTAGATTTTAGTAGTGGCTGGTCATCTTTTCTCTTTTTAGGAGTGTGACAGCAACAAAAATTATCCTCTTACACTGCACTATGCTCTTGTATAATAAGTAATATTCAACTCTTGAAATTATTAGTGTCAGTAAATCATATTTTTGCTCAGAATTTATACATACCTCTGGTTTAAGGTACAGTAGTATGTTTTATTCAGGGAATTATGGGTTGAGTATCTCTTGAAAACACTTGAAGAATAGAGCTCCTGTTAGTAGGTAAATTTCCATAGGCCAGTCATTAGAGTGTTGTAGTGAAGTATTTGTATTTATACATACCTCTGTGGTTTAAGGTAGTATGTTTCATTCAGGGAATTATGGTTTGAGTATCTCTGGAAGACCATTGAAGAATTAGGGGAGCTCCTATTAGTAGGTAAATTTCCATAGGCCAGTCATTCGAGTATTGTAGTAAAGTATTTCCTTGTTAGGATTAAGAGGAAATATTTTTCCGCTTCACAAAGTATACTTTCGGTTGTAATATTTGCTCTTATAAATGTCATGGACATGTCTAGATTTTCATTATTTCTATTTTATATTCATTACATTAGACTATTTTATATTTATAGCTTATCCAGCAGAATATTTTACTAGAAGTATAATCTTGTTATTGAGGTGTGTAGCAAAATATTAGTATAAGACATTTATCTGTACAATTAACATATTTTATTTATTTTTCAGATTAGAATCAACAAAAAATTAAACTGCAAATATACTGTACAGCAATTATCAGACATTCCTGATGACATCAAGACGACGATCAGCAGCGAAGAATCTGGAATTTACATAGAAAAAATTCAGGAAACTTTGCAAGGAGAAAACAATGGATTTATTCAATTTCTGATCTCAAAAGATATACCGAATCGTCTCGACTGAAGCGGCCACTCTATCATCAAACTTTTCTGTGCTATTGAAACGTCATTATGATTAATTATATAGTGGTACAAATGTCTTGGAATGGTCAACTGACCAGAGTTATTGAGATTTTAGGGGGTTGTGTGTCATAATGGTGTCACTGTTAATACTGTATCCCTTAAGTTCAATAGCAATCACTAACTAAAGATAAAAAAAAAAAATAGGAGTTAAGTTACTGTAAATAAATAAAATAAATTTGCTCTACCTCTTTACTATGGATATATATTTCAGCAAAAGCTGAAACTAGCCATAAAACTTTTAGCGAGGTATAACCGCCTGCCGCCAGTTAGCAGGAGCCGGGTAAACCAGCCACCCCGCTGGCTTTATTTTACTACTATTCTTTTACAGGAGTGCAGGTGATACTTGAGGGTCACTACTATGGAGGTTTATCCTGATGTGGAAGGTTACCCTTCATGTCGGCCTCAGAGACTGATCATGTCCTTTGTCATGCGTGCAGAGGCCATTCTAGCTAGCAGGAATCACCTTGTAATGAGTGTCAGGAGTGGCCATCCTCCCAGTGGGGGCAGTTTGGTAGGCAATGGAAGGAGAGGTACAAAAGGGATTCTTCTCGTCTTCCTTGAAGGCAAAGAAGTCCCAATTTCTTACTCTGACGTTGTATTCCCTCACTGTTAAATCTGCTTGTTCGGTATTCTCTGGAAGAAGTTCGATCAAGAGTGATCTCCATTTGACCCCTGGATCAGGGGACTACGTTTCCCTTAGCAAAGTAATGCTGCCCTCGGCTGTAGTGGAGTCTCCGTTTTTGTAGGTGCCGGCTGTAGTGGAGTCTCCGTTTTTGTAGGTGCCGGCTGTAGTGGAGTCTCCGTTTTTGTAGGTGCCGGCTGTAGTGGAGTCTCCGTTTGTGTAGCTGCTACAGTTAGAGGTGCATACTGACCTTCCCAGGGGTTGACTACGGTCTTCCTCCTCGAGACTCTGCAGTTGGTGACCCGCCAGAGCTTCTCGTGTCCTTAGCTGCAGCCACCTTTGCCTCTGCTCTTCCACCCTTCGTTCGTGCAACTCCGGCGTATAAAGGAGAGCAGTTGCAGACTAGTACCCCCATGGGTTACTAGTCTGGGGAATCTTCTTGAGGTGAACCCAGAAGCTGACTTAGGTCAGTCTTCTCAGTTTGCAGATTACGTGGCGCGCCCTCAGAATGAGCTTCAGCGTGCTGATGGAATGCATAGTATGAAGCACCAAGCTTCTACGCCTTTTTCGTCGGCGAGCAAGGCCCTCTCCGACCGAGTGGTCACCCCTGTGGCATTTAGGGAATGAGTGCTACATTCTTCCATGCCTCATTCCAGCTCTTTGGAGCAAGTCAACAATGGGGTATGGAGACTGTTTACAGTTACCGCCCTTCACGGTCGTGTTCAAAGTGCACAACAAAACATATGAGGCCAGGACTTTCGGAACTTGCGTCTCGGGCTTCTCTCTCTCACGAGGAAGAACCAGTTTTTCCTATTGCATGTCGGTGTGCAAGGATTCCTCCTCGGCCTTGCTTGCCACCATGAGTACTGTAGGAGCATGCAAGGCTACTCACCAATCTCCTGCTGGAGCTCTTGTAGGCGCAAAGCCCCTTGTCTCGCGAGGGAGTATTGTGCGCACTACCAGTAAGTGTTTGCGAGTTTTAGGGGGAGAGCTCCTCTTGCTGATGCAGGTCTGTTGAGCGCTTGTGGACTCATAGTTTCCAGCAGGTTCGCAAGCTCCCCAGTGTGCTATGCTTCGGTAGTGCTAGAGCATTCACAGACGTGCGCTACCTTGGTAGCACGCTTGCTCCCCATTGTGCTATGTTTCAGCAGTGCTAGAGCAAGCAGTCACAGGTAAATGCCACCTTGTTTGCACACCAACGATTACCTACTTGCCCTACTGTTGTGCACACTACTTCGGTAGAGCGCCCTCTATCACCTGTTTGTACTACTTTGGTAGTTTGCCAGAGCGCACCTGTTTGCAATACCTCGGTAGTGCGCTCACTATCCCCTTAGGCAACCAAATCTTGCTAGCAAGCGCAACAGGACATTGGTCGTGGGCGCGCTTTTCTGGGTACTCCTAGGAAAGAACCTAATCACACTCACTCTTGCAGCACCTCAGTTGGTGCCCATTTTTTTTGAAGGACTAGTTCTTGGATCAGTCTCCAGACCGATCCCATATCACCTGTCACACCCTTTGGAGGTACCCCTTGTATCCTTCTCGATGTGTTAGTCCTCTGGGAAGGACATTCCTCCCTTAGACCCAAGACCTATTAGCATTGCCACCATGTTGGCTCCTTCCTTCTTCCTGTCCCTCACCCTCCTCCTCACAGCAGTTGTCCAGATACCAACGGTCTCGGACTGTAAGGCCTCCAACACCGGTCTCGACCCTGAGTGGGAAAGGTTGGGATTATTCAAATCAACCCGCAAAAGAAGATAAGGAGGCAACGGCAGCCAACGCCTCTCCAAGGTGATGCTCTACACCAGAGGACCAGCAGGGTCTTGAGGTCTTTCAGAGAGATCTTGTTTAAAGACACTTATCAGCTATTGCAGATCAAGATTGTCCAGTTTGAACCATCCGCTCCTCTCAGAGGCCATAGTTCCTCCCTATCCCTAAAGGTTTCACGACTAACGGAGGTTATGAGGAAGGAGTCATCCTCACTCCTTGTGGCTTTTACAACCCTTCCGCTTAGAAAGGAACGATACGAAGACCCTTTCAAAGAACTGGACCTTGAAACCCAAGGTTCTAGATCTGCGGAAGGGCATTCTTGGTTTGGCACCAGCCTTGGCAAGACCAGAGGAATGCAGTCAACCCTCAGGTCTCAGGCTCCTTCAAGGGACCTAGCCGACGACTTTGCCCCACCCTACGCTCCTATGGGTGCGAGCTCTGTAGTGGACGATCCTCCTGATGACAGATCAGATTGTTCTGATGACATGCTGCCCTTGTATGCCAGTTCTAAGATCTCGCCCTTGGAACAGGAGTTAGATCACGTCTTCCTACAGGTTCTGTCCTGTATCAGGAAATTTATTTCCATAGCCAGTTTAAATGTTTAAAGACTGCTCAGGAATTGCCGAGGCAAGGAACAGTGACATTGCTCTATCAAGCAGGACATTGCCCTAGAGACTGACCATATATACTTAACAGCACCCAAGCCCCCTCTCCACCCATGCTAGGATCAAGGAGGGCCAGGCAATGGTTGCTGATGACTCGGCAGATAGACCTTATAGGCTTCCCCAAACCCCTTATCCTTAGCTCACAAGGATGGTGAGGTTGTGGAAACCAATGGAACTAACGAGTTTGAGCGGACTTCAACCCCAGTCTAGCGATTACCTGGCAAGGACGTTACCAACAGGCCACCTCTAACCCATGTACCTTCCAAGGGAAAGTATACAGTCCTAAACCTCTTCATAACACCCCCAGACCTACAAAGACACTGGTACCCTTGCCCTGGTCGAGGAGGGTTATGGGAGCCAAGAAGAAGGCCTTTGGATCCAGCTATGCTGGCTCTGATGCAGAATATGATAAAGAAGCTGGCAGCATTAGTGGTGATGTTCTCAGTAGCTGATGCCGTGAACATGGAGAGGGTTGCAAAGTGTTTTATGCAAGCCTCTTCATGGTTGGACTATTGGTTGGGATCAATTGGATATCTTCCACAATGAAGATTTTTCCTCTTAGCAGAAAAGGGTGGCAATAACCAACTTTTTGCTTTCTGGTGCAAGGATGGTGGAGTTCTTGACACACTATTTGGTAAATCAGTGGCCCAACTTGATTTCCGAGGAAACGAAGTGACTCGTTTCAAGATTCCAAAGGCATTAGCCGAGGAGATAAGGACTTATGTTTCTCAATGCGTCAATGGAGGGTCCTTCCGTCTTCATCACGGAAGGCAGTGATGCAGTTGCTGAGCGCTGGTGGAAGGGCTATGGTATCATTCCTTTACTCCTCAGAACCACCCCGCAGGGAGCATCTCCGGCAAAACATCAGGGGGCATAAGAGAGGGTCAAATTTCCCCCAAACAATCCAACTCTAGGAAACCAGGCCCCAAGCAGCCCTTTCATGCTAGAGGGGCAGAGGAGGTAGACGTGAACATTCTCGGTAGGGTAGGCATTCCTCCTACCCTTCCATCGGTGGGAGGATACCTAAAAAGCAGCTGACAGAGGTGGATGAGACAGTTGAGCCTTGGTTGGTCTCCCTCCTCCATTGGGGCTACCACGTTCCATTTACACACACTTTGACTAGTCATGCATTAATGTTGTGTTCATACATGAAGGGATCCACAAAGTAACAGCCCCTTCAGGCTGAAGTCCAGACCATGCGAGAGAAACACTCCAAGAGGTGCTAGACAGGTCCTCAGGCTTGTACAGTCGACTCTGTTGTAGAACAAGTTTGTTCAACAAACTCCATTCAAGATGGAGAAGGCAGAAACGGTCAGACTGGTCATGAGACCACCAAAGGACTTCATGATTACACTGGACCTGAAAGATGCATACTTCCAGATCCCAATGCATCCATCGTCAAGGAAGCATCTAAGATGCATCCTGAATGAAAAAATTTACCAATTCAAGATGCTGTGCTTTGCCCTGTTCACAGCCTTCCAGGTGTTCACAAAGATCTTTTCCCTTTTATTGACCTGGGCTCGCAAGAATGGCATTTATTTATGTTATTTAGACCATTGGCTGATTCTAGTAAACTTGGTTGAGAAGCTTCTACACTCAGACAGACTTCTCAAGTTTTGCTTTGGTCTGGGGATCATTGTAAATCACAAGTCCTCTCTGCAACCATCTTGGAAACTGGTATATCTCGGGATGCAAATAGACACCCAACTAGGCAAAGCCTTTTCGTCTGAAAACAGAAGAGAGGTTAAAGTGTGCAGCACACCCCTTTCTGATGCAAGACACTATCAGCACACAGGTGGCCTTGCCTGTAGGGACACGTGACCTTGGAGTTCTTGGTGCCCTATACTGTATCCTTCTTTTCATCCAATCTCTCCAGTGGCAGATGAAGACGTTTTGGTCCTAGCACAATGACTCCAAATCTTCAGGTTCTGGTGGGGCCTGAGCAAAAGAGAGACCTGCGTTGGTAGGTGCTAGACACTAACCTCTTCAGGGGAGTAGACCTTCCCCTAGATTTGATGCTCTTTGCAGATGCATCCAAGTAATGGTGGGGGCTCACCTGTTGCTATACACAGTCTCCGGATAGCGCTCAGAGTCCAAGGAGCATTGCCATGTAAATCTGGAAATGAGATCGCGCTTTTTGGCTTTCAAGCAATTGCAGTAGTTCCTTTCAGGACACTGTGGTGCTGATGAGTGACAGCACCACGGTAGTGGCGTATGTAAACATACAAGGATACCTTTTCATAGCAACTATGCCATCTAGATGTAGAATTTCTAAGATGGACGGAAGACAACTCTGTAGCCCTATCAGCCCATTTTATCCCAGGCGAGAAAAACGTCCATGCAGATAATCTGGGCAGGAAGACTCAGATAGTTGGCACCAAATTTTCTTTGAATCATCAAATAGCCAAAAAAATCTGGTTCATCAATAATAGACCTGTTAGTGACATCCCTCAATCAGAAGCTTCAGGTGTGCTGCTCACTGGTACCAGATCCCCAGACATTTTGGCAAGATGCCCTCCAACATCAGTGGGATAATCTAGACATCTGTTTTTTCCCCCATTCTATCTAGCTAGGCATCATAAGATCTGTATGTACCTTATAGCTCTTGATATATCAACATGCAGTATGGTTTCCAGACCTTTTACATCTGCTCACAGAAGGGCACTCCCTTCACTTCCAGATTTACCGGAAGAACCACACACAAAGATTCACCACAAGACAGTGGCTTTGCTGTGTCTTCATGCCTGGAGGTTACCCAGCATCTCCTCTTGTTGAGAGGCTTTTGCAGGCAGTCGCGAAAAGGATGTCTAATACCTCCGGGAGTCATCTTCCGCTGTCTACCAGGCAAAGTGAGTAATCTTCTGTGGTTGGTGTTGTGGAAGCGGTATCGCTCCTCTTCACCCCATTATCTTGGTGATAGCGTAGTTCTTATTATGTATTCGGGAGGAAAAACTTGCTTAGTCTTGGTGGAGAAAGGTTACTGCTCAGCATTAAGCCTCGCATTTAGACATAAGCGGGGTTGACATGTCCTCATCAGCGGAACACACACTCCTCATGCAGAGTTTTGAGTGTACTTACAGGAAGTCAGACCACCAACTTGAAACTAGTTTGCATACTATAAACCTTGAAAGGAGCACCTTACGAGCCAGTGGGTCAGTCATTATACCACGATTGAAGCCCCTGCAAAGAGAGTCCTCGAGTTTCGTGGTCTTTCTTCAACGTCGCTTGTTCAAGAGGATGGGGGCAGGTAACGCTCGACTTCGTCCCCGAGTTAGGTGCCTAACACTTAATATCTGGCTGTAGTGGATCCTAGATTTGTGCCCTTCTGAGTTGAGTCTCCGTACTGTAATTGATGACCCTGATCAATTGTCACTGTTCCCTGTGAGGGCTCTTGAAGAAATATCTTAAACGAACCACAGGATGTTGCCCATTGTCAGCAAATTGTTGAAGAGTACAGACAGGGTCTAGAGGAGAGCCACCAGGAATACGATCTCTTCCTTGATTTGACTGGTCATAAATTGGGCCTTGAATTTGAACTCTCCACCTTCCACTTCAAGGTGGTAGACCAAGAACTCATGATGTTAGGGGCATCATTACATCCCTAGCATTAAAAAAAGAACTACACTAGTGGTTACTTCAAGCGTCAAGACGACCTTCACAGCCCACTATCTACAAGGCATTACCCACAGAAACCTGGATACTTTCTCCATAGGACATGTGGTGGCTGCACATGTGGCTTAAGACATCTCGGATCCCTTCTAGGACAAGTGGCAGTTGTTTGGCGGCAGACCTACCACGAATTAGTCTTGGAGGAATGATCGAGTGACTGGTCTCATCGTTCTTCTATCTTCATCTCTTAGGGTAAAGCACCTAAGGAAAACCATATCCCTTGTGTAATTTGATATTTGAAATATATTTGTCTCCATCCTCCCTGGGAGGGCAAGCTGAGTAATGTCTAGGTTAAGTTATCGGAGTATACCACTTCAAGAATCCGTACCTGACCAAGCCACAATGCTTATTTCTCACAGAATCACACTGATTGCTTAAATCCTTCAGGTCATGTGCATATTTGAGTATTAGAGAGGTGTTAGAGTCCCTCTTATTAAGCTCGTGCAAATCACAATCACACCCTGGGTCAAGGTACAAGGTTTCACCCACGTAAGGGAGAGGCTTCATACTAAGGAGTGAAAGGGGTTGTATTAGATGTTGGAACAAATGACAAATTTGAAAGTAATTTGTATTTTTTCTAACCATACTAACCTTGAGCTCTACTCATACTTGGCTCATCACCTATCACCGTGCAGTCCTGTCTACAATCAAAACACCAGTGTGAGTTCGGGTGGCTGGTCTACCCCTTAAGGGTGTTATACCTTGCTAAAAGTTTTATGGCTAGTTTCAGCTTTTGCCGAAATATATATCCATAGTAAATAGCTCAAGGGTTGTCTAGCTATGAAAAATAATTACTTTCAAATTGCTTATTTTTTACAACAATGATATTACCAGATTATTTAAAGTTTATCAAGGTATTTTTATTTCTGGAAGCAGTGAAATTGATTGTCAAAACTATTAATGATTACTTAGTCTAGTAGCCTTTACCGTTATAAATTCAGTGCATATAAAGTTAATTTTAATGAGATTTTAATTCTACGCATCTTTGTTAAAATGCATGTGACACTTTTTTCTTGTAAAGTCTAAACATCTAAGATTCAACTTGAAAATTAGGTCCAGATCTACAATTATTAGCTTCTTTGACTTATTAATTAAAATTCACATTGCAATTTCTTAATCCTCATTTGATATAAAACTAGCACAATAATTTGTTGAGTTGCCTGAAAACTAATTATTCTACAAAATTATTGAATGATGTTGGATTCCTTAGAAATTTGGTGCTAATGTTTAAAATTTTTGTTGATTATCTGTTGAATGTGTTGATTTCATCTGGATCTCTTAACATACTTAAAAATTTGTATAATTTTTTGTATTATGTAAAGTACTGTAAACAAGTTTTTTAAATTTGTGACCGAGGGGAAATTGATATTAATCATCTATTTGACAGGTTTTTAAATTTGTGACCGAGGGGAAATTGATATTAATCATCTATTTGACAGGTTTTTAAATTTGTGACCGAGGGGAAATTGATATTAATCATCTATTTGACAGGTTTTTAAATTTGTGACCGAGGGGAAATTGATATTAATCATCTATTTGACAGGTTTTTAAATTTGTGACCGAGGGGAAATTGATATTAATCATCTATTTGACAGCCGATTCATTTTAGTTCTACAATCCAGTTAAAGTACATTATTTCCATGTCAATATAACCTACTACTAATTACATAATATTATTTCGTCTTGTCTCTGTGTACCATTTCATCTTATTCAACTTCTAATTGTAATAGTCACTTTCATTGAATTTCCTAATACACAACGTTGAATCTATAATAGGCATATGTTCTCTTAAAAGGTATAATCAAATATGCTTTAGATAGTAGGTATTAGACAAACCAAAAATCTGGCGCTCTAATTAACAGCAACTTGCTATTACTATTGTCACTTTTTTCCTTGAGATGGGGGAATGGGAAGAATAGTTTATTATATTCTAGATAACACATAAAAGTATTGGAATTATAAATATACTAGAGAAGTAAATTAAATATTAATAGATTTTGGCTTATATGTTTCAAATAAGTCACATTTCCTTCCTTCTTGCAATGACATATACTAATTGACTAAAATTTACATGTGAAGCCCCAGTACGAGAATTAGTTTCCATATGTTTCAGTTTAACAAAGGGAGAACCAAGTATTCTTATTTAAAGATTCAGTGTTTTATTAAATAGGTTTACATTTTGTGAGCAACTAATTCATTTAGCTTGTATAACAGGAAGCAAGGAGTCATAAATAGTGATTTTGATTATTTGTAAAGGTAATTGCTTTAACAAAAGTCTTAGTACTGTACTGCTAAACATTAGAAGGCTGATATGATTCTCTCTAGAAGGCTAATATGACTCTCTCTCTCTCTCTCTCTCTCTCTCTCTCTCTCTCTCTCTCTCTCTCTCTCTCTCTCTCTCTCTCTCTCTCTCTCAATTAAGGATATATCCACAATATTTTAGAGGTTTTGAAAGGTGTTTGTAAGCTAAATTTCAAAATTCATTTAAAATAACTTTTCATTTAATTTTTTCTCCTAAAATATTCATTTTGATTTTTCTGGTCACATAAAACATTCCAAATGCTTGTTTGTAGTATATCCTATTTATTTTTCTTCAATCTAATGAATGGATATTTCTGTCAAATATTAAAATGACAAAATTGTTATGAAAAGGACAAAATCTTGTGTACTGGTTTTAAGCTTTACATATTCTTTAAACAAAAATATGCAATTAAGTGCGTATAGCCTATATAGTTATTAACGGTTGTAGGTTGGAGCATTTAAAAAATTAAATATATATTGAAAGGTTTTATGAAAGAAATAGCAATTCAATTTATGGTAGGCCTAGTCTTAAGAGAACGAAACCATCAGTGAAGTGATTTTAAGTAAACATTTCACGGAATATGTAGGTGATGATCAAAGGGTGGTTTTAATGTAAAACTTCAAGATTATTCCTGATACTTGAAATACTTTTTACAAAAGTAGTAAAGCATGTGTTAGGATAGGAAATGAAGTGAGTGATTGGTTTCCGGTGAGAGTGGGACTGAGACAGGGATGTGTGATGTCGCCGTGGTTGTTTAACTTGTAGGTTGATGGAATGGTGAGAGAGGTGAATGCTCGAGTGCTTGGACTAGGATTAAAACTGGTTGACGAGAATGACCATGAATGGGAGGTAAATCAGTTGTTGTTTGCGGATGATACTGTACTGGTTGCAGACACAGAAGAGAAGCTTGGCTGATTAGTGACAGAATTTAGAAGTGTGAGTGAGAGAAGGAAGTTGAGAGTTAATGTGGGTAAGAGTAAGGTTATGAGATGTACGAGAAGGGAAGGTGGTGCAAGGTTGAATGTCATGTTGAATGGAGAGTTACTTGAGGAGGTGGATCAGTTTAAGTACTTAGGGTCTGTTGTTGCAGCAAATGGTGGAGTCGAAGCAGATGTACGTCAGAGAGTGAATTAAGGTTGCAAAGTGTTGGAGGCAGTCAAGGGAGTAGTAAAAAATAGAGGGTTGGGCATGAATGTTAAAAGAGTTCTAAATGAGAAAGTGATTGTACCAACTGTGATGTATGAATCGGAGTTGTTGGGAATGAAAGTGATGGAGAGACAGAAATTGAATGTGTTTGGGATGAAGTGTCCAAGGAGTATGGCTGGTGTATCAAGAGTAGATAGGGTTAGGAACGAAGTGGTGAGAGTGAGAACGGGTGTAAGAAAGGAGTTAGCAGCTAGAGTGGATATGAATGTGTTGAGGTGGTTTGGCCATGTTGAGATAATGGAAAATGGCTGTCTGCTAAAGAAGGTGATGAATGCAAGAGTTGATGGGAGAAGTACAAGAGGAAGGCCAAGGTTTGGGTGGATGGATGGAGTGAAGGAAGCTCTGGGTGATAGGAGGATAGATGTGAGAGAGGCAAGAGAGCGTGCTAGAAATAGGAATGAATGGCGAGCGATTGTGACGCAGTTCTGGTAGGCCCTGCTGCTTCTTCCAATGCCTTAGATGACCGCGGAGGTAGCAGCAGTAGGGGATTCAGCATTATGATGCTTCATCTGTGGTGGATAATGGGGGAGGGTGGGCTGTGGCACCCTAGCAGTACCAGCTGAACTCGGTTGACCCTTGTTAGGCTGGGAAGAACGTAGAGAGTGGAGGTCCCCTTTTTTGTTTTTGTTTCATTTGTTGATGTCGGCTACCCCCCAAAATTGGGGGAAGTGCCTTATTATGTGTGTGTATGTAATATTGATGTTTTGTAATGAGAATGCTCAGACACAACTGGTTCTTGATATGCAGGTTAAACTTGAAGGAATTTAGGAATTTCACCTAAGGCATTCATTCTGAGAGCAAATTTGGTTGTAATTAGTTATTTAGGACAATTTGAAAAATAATTACATCAGTATAGGGAAGCTCAAAGGAAAAAATGCTTTCGTAAAAAGAAGCATTTTAAAGGATTGTAAAACTTGGTAATTAAAAAGTATATTCTGATTTAGATGTTTGAAATTTTCAATTGTAATCAAAATATAAACCTATCAGAGGTAGTTTCATAGGGAAAATTGCTTTGCAAATTAAAATTTCAGCCAGATAAATAAAATGTGAATTTAAATTGATGAATAAGCACTTATTAAATGCTTAAAACCAGTTGCTTTTTATATACAATAAGAGTTTTGTCATTCAAGATTTTATTTGATGCAAATATTAATCATTAAAATTTAAACATTCGAGATGCTTGTATAACTCATAAATGTACATTGGTTATAATTATTTTAAATATTTTGTTGTAAACAATTTGTGCTAATTGATAAGATCTATCACACAAGAATAATTGGTGTAGACGAAAATACTTCTAGATACAAGAACGAGTTCTGAATGGTAATTTATGGCAAAAAAAGAGAAGAAAGAAAGACAAACTTGTGCTAATGATATAACTACATATAATAAATGATTAATGGTTGAGCTCAGTTGTATTTTAATTCTGAAAAAGCAAAATCTTAGGCTTCACCATTCATTTATGTGGATATTAAGTAATAATGGCCCCTTGCTAAACCCTAGAATTGCTCCATTTAATTAGTCTAATTTCCATTACAAGTAAAGAAGTTTATTCTAATTAACTGATCAAACATCATCTACTTAATATCAAGAATGAACCCTTTCCAGCTATAGGCTAAGGAACCTAGAATTGACGTAAGTAGTCAATAATGCCTATAATATTGACGTCAGAATGTGTGGCCATCTACCTTATTCTATTCAATTTGTCCCTTTTAGCCATCAAATTCAGGACCCTAGCTCTTGTATCTAAAAGCAATTTTGTCTACACAAATTATTCTTGTGCAATAGATCTTATAAAGTAGTGCTTATTTTTAACAAAATATTTAATAATTTTCACTGTTTTATCTTGAAATGGTTTTTTTGCTATTTGATGATTAACAGTACAATCTTATCTTATTCCTGGACCCTGTTAGCAGTGTGTCCTAGATCATGTGCAATATGTTTTAAATGATAATACCATGCTAAAATATTGATAAATTGTCTATTAACCATACTAAACAATTTTAACAACTTATGAAATTAAAAATAAAATGCATATAAGAAGTATTACACTTTTTAATTTAGTCTCCCTTGTACAAAATAGAAAACCTGAAGTGAAAATGCAAAGAAAAAGAAAATATAACATGGTTTCCCTGGTAATCAAGAAACTAGAATTTTTAAATAAAAAAAATAGAAAACGAGACACTAGAGTGTTCTCCTTAATCGGCCCCCCTACCCCTTCTAGTACCAGTAAATGCCTTATTCCCCACAAAAAGTGGGCCAAAAGGCTCATGAAATAGTCCTTTCTCCTAACTAGTCACTTGTCCTTTTGGACCGTTATTAAGCCCCCCCACATATCAAGTTCACCCACCACTGGAGGGATGAGAGCAGCAGTACCAGTGTTTGATGATATATTGAAAGTCAAGATGGCCGAACTCATTTTGGACTAAAGTCCATTTCTTAATCCAGCTGTCTGTCAAATAGGTTTTTCTTGATTTCTAGTCATAATAATGAACTTATTTCCATTAGTTAATATTCCCCAAAAGCCTCTGAATTCTATTCAATGTTGAAGGTATTAGATTTAAATACCTAAACATGTAAAATCTTCCCACCAACACAATATGGATGAAGAAAAACTTGAAACTTCGTTTTAAAGACTTTTATTGTAGAAGATTGAATGTCAAACACAAGACAGGTTTCAATGTTGTCAGTTGTTATATAATGAAAATACAAGCACAATGACATGCATCAAATAAATGAAACTCCATTTTCTGAAAGCTTTAAACGCACTAGAATCAAAGAAAACTTAACGTTTGTCATTCATTAAGGGTATGATTCGACCGAGAGACTTAGACGAGTCATCCTTTATCATGGAATGACAAAATGCTCCGTTTTCTTTGTTTCCCTGAGAGTTCCCATTTTCTTTGTTTAACAACTGTTGATGCGTTCTAAGCTCAGCATTTGAGGTTACATATTGCATGATTCTGTATAATGTAAGCAGTGCATTTTCTAGTAGATTCATAAAATTATTAATAAAAAAAAGGAAGAAAAGGAAAGCCCACCAAGGCCATCCCCTGTCCCACCTAGTAACTAGAAATTTAATGCAAAGTTTTCTTCTGAGGAAGCAATGTTACTAGGCCCTTGAATGCTTTCCTTTTCCTTCTTTTTTGTTTTTTTATTAATAATTTTACATACAATGATATCAAGATTGTAATTTAAAGACTCCAGGAATAGTTTGGAGCTCTCATGAAGTTAAAAGGTAAAAGTCTTATGTTATTATTACGTTACTATAAGGTAGATTCCACTTAATACTGAGTTACGTTACTTTAATGAAACATGAAACTATACACTTGAAGAAAAAAAAATTAATAATTCTAAAATTGAAAACAAAGTAAAAATCTAAAATGTAAAAAGTCACTTTCAGGCCTTAGTGCAATTTCAGAACGATTCATTACTACAGACACCTGAAGCTCTCTCAAAAGCAGACAAGATTCACAAATGCCAAAGCTGCCTCCCTGTCTCGCCCCATTTAATGCACATGATTGAGTCGGGTAAAAGAGAAGAAGACGTGCAAGGCTACTGCCCTGACCATCCTTGCTACTCCTCCCAGCAGACAAGTCAGATCGGACCGAAGTACGCATTCACCTTACACGTGGACACCTGAATCACCTTAGCTGTGTAATAAAGTTCTCAAATGCAAACCCTTGAAAAACCAACTATAACCCGAAACACTTAGCTAACTACACTATTTAAAAAATATATAACATATGAAATGGCTATCTTTTTACATACAAATACAGTGTTATGAAACATATGGTTCTAATTGAATATTTAATTACAGTTTGAGGCAAATTTAATCAAAAGTTGATAAAACTCCTAATACAAACTTAGGCCTACAAATAATATCCCATATATATACAATACTCCTAGAAATATGAGTATGCCATATACACACACCTTTTGAATTAAGTCAACCACACTAGATACTCTCTTCACCTTTGATAATCTGTCTACAGCTTATAATCCTTTACTACAGTACACTTTCCTCAGCATACAAACCCTTAATATACTATCATATTATAATGATTTATAATACACTCCTCGTCTTCTAATATATCTAATATAATATCCTCTGCTCACAATCTTCAATTATACTATCACGAGCATATATTTCCTTACAAATGTATCCCTACCCAAAGGAAATTATTATTTATTATGCATACTACGATGGTCCTGCGTGTGTAACGTAATATATCACTAGAAGTTACTATCAAAATGGTTATAAGCCAATTATTTTTGGCAATTGAAATAATTTGACACTTTCTGGATTTTTGTCATTAACAGACTTTAGATTATCCCGGACTGGAATGAAGTTTAAAATGCAATGTTAAAAGTCACCAGGATGAGCTCAGACGTAAGACAGACCGATGGAGATCATGGTTGCAGAGTACAATATTCTCGACAGAAAACAAGAACAAGGTGAAAATATGTAAATAATAGATAGGATTTTAGTATTATTCGGAGAACAAACGCCTCTGAGCTCCTAAATACCTTTCAATATAAGGTCGTTGAAAAAAGTACCAACGAAGGCAAATATATGTTTAGATTATTAAATAATTATTTATGATATCCAGCACTTCAATAACAATGACATTTAATAATGATGAATTTATTACGCTTTTTAATTCTGAATAAAATAAAAATTCTTGAATCGTTTCCGTTATAGAGAAACACAGGACCATGAATTATAACTTCTATACAAATTAAGTATTGTTAGAAAAATATACAGTATACTCAAATCTCTCTTCGAAAAAATAAAAATTACACAATTCTTTCTAAGTTACTTTATGAAGACTGAAATTGTCTCCCTAGATAGTTTAGCAAATCGCGCAATTAATACCTCAAAACTCTAAAAGCGAGAAATGAATTTACTCTTAAAGATTTTTGTTTGAATTCATATAAAAAGCTGAACATTTAAGTTAAATACACAGTTATATCCGAAAAGCTATAATATTTAAGCATATACTGTACTAAAATTTGAGGTTTTTTCTTTACTGAAATACATTTTAAAATTTATAACGGGCTATTTCAAAATCTTAAAATAATATTCTTAATATGCCCTGTTTACTGAAGCTGAGCATTATACGCTCATGTAAAATAATTCTTTGAAGCTTGCCAATAAGCTGACTGATTGAGTGTTGTGCTTGCTAAATGAATAAAGGATATTTTATACATTTTCACAGTTAGATAAAATTTCTTCATAAGCTATGCTACTTAGATTAAAAGGCAATACCAACCCTAATTCTTTATAAAAAAAAAAAACCTGAAATCATAATTCGTACTCATTTACATAAAAAGCTGTAACTAAAATACTGTCTAAATAGTTTAAGAAAACAAAGAAAAAAAAAAACATGACTACCCTTGTCAAAAAACTGACTATTCTTGTAAAAAAAACTGACTATCCTTGTAAAAATCTAACTATCCTTGTCAAAAAAACGGACTATTCTTGTCAAAAAAAAACTGACTACCCTTGTCAAAAAAACTGACTATACTTGTCAAAAAAACTGACTATACTTGTAAAAAAAAATTGACTATCCTTGTATACCTTGGGACATGATCTACTGAAAGGAAATAGGTAAAAGAACGACCTAACTTCTCGGTAACAATCTTACAACAATCACTCACTAGTAGTACAACAATCTCTAATTCCTTGCAGAGGAATTCATAACAATTACAGTACAGTACTTGCAAATTCTCAGCACAATTAAATCGGTCACTGATATCAATGATGAATACCTACTGTAATCTATTTAAAAAAAAAATTTCAATACTGATGTGCGATGAATAACCATCTTGGAGATTAAAGGTGACTTTGAAAACAATTAATCTTGTTACTAATATGAAATTTAAAAAAAATATTTGACGGGGAATTTTATGGTTAGAGTATTTTAAGATTTGATTGAAGTATAAGTTATCAGAGCTTTGACTGGGTTTTAAGAGATAAAGAAGAGAGATTGATGTGTGTTACTCTATTTTACTGCATCGTGGAAAAAAGTAACACTAAAGTAAGTAGATTATGCAATATCCGATTTCCCATATTTTATTTTCATTAACTTTGCAGCTCCACTAAACATTTTTAATCTAATATTATAATGCTAAATTTAATACTCAAACTACTCAAAATCAAATGAGCTCTGGTGACCTCTTTGGGTAAAACAATGAAACCAATGCTATCTTCAAAGTGTGTGGGCATAGAAATAATTACTTACAAGGTCAGTAATTGATACTTTGATTTTGGCAAGATTTAAACATTGAGAAACATAAAAGGATATAGTCTCTAGTATTAAAACGTAAATTTTAAATTGTACCCTCTCTCAACAAGGCAATTTGTAAATTTCTTGTTCAATATGGAAATTTGTAAATTTCTCTTTCAATATGGCAATATGCAAATTTCTCTTTGAATATGGCAATTTGTAAATTTCTCTTTCAATAAGGCAATTCGTAAATTTCTCAATGCGAATAATAAGTAAGATTTGTTATTATTTTGATAACTATCCATTTTTCTTAGTGTGGAGTATTTTAATCACTATAATAATAAACAAAGTTTATGCTAGTTTCAAATAAGGATAAATTGATACCACTTATCTAATGCATTAAATGAAGAAGCTAAAATGGCTACACAAAAACTTGTTAAGTATGAAACTGCCCTCGATCCATTGTATAATCTAATAATCTCAAAATTTATGTACATTGTTAAGACATCTAATCATAAACATAGTTAAGGGATTAAAATGGGAGTAAATCGATTTATGAATTACTTTATCTGTATTTAAGGAATTTAACAAACTTTCGAATACGATATTCCAATTATTGTAATTATTGTGAATTGCATAGGTGTAAAATACTTAATATGTTTCTAACAATTTTATGAATTTTTCTCAAGGGAGGATGCTGTTTGGAGCCAGGACTATTTCCGCACATCAGTATTGCATTAACCGAAAAAAAAAAAAAAAAAAAAAAAAAAAAAAAAAAAAAAAAAAAAAAAAAAAAGAAGAAGAAGAAAAGAAAAAAAAATCAATGCATCTTTAAAACACTGGTTTTGAGGATACATAAACATGGCAATTTTATGGCAAGGGAATTTTCATTCCATGACCAATGTAAAGAAATGAAAAAATCTTTGTCATAAAACCAGGAACTTCACACTTATAATGCACAAACCTGACGAGATTCTTTGTGGATGATTTATAAACCTATTCTTCATTCCCTTGAAACATCACAAACACACACACACACACACCTATCTGGACAGCTTTCCCATCAACGACAACATATTCAAGAACATATTACACAATTCAACTAAAAATGATTAAAGTGTAATTTATCCCTTCTTTATGTCATGGGCACAAACGACACGAGACAAGAAACAACCTGGAATTTATGAACCGAGCTGTGCACCTTTTCAGCGAGCCCAGGTATCTTACCATAATAAAAAGCTATGAAATGCAAGACTTCAAAATGACCATACCAAATCCCTTGAAACACTTACGTTAAGTACACTTATCATTAGTCTTTAACATTTTAATTATACCTAAAATTAAAGTTTTAATTTGAAAAAAAATTGAATAATATTTACCATCAATCACACATTAACTTCAAAAAGAGCATAAACATGTCTGTAGAACAGTGAATCACAATCCTTTTACATTAGATAGACTTTGCACTACTTACATTAGACAGTTCATAACAAATTTGATGTTTTTGTCACTGATACAAGTGCATACAACTTTGCTTGATATGAAAATGACAGTACCAAAACCTGTACGTTTGACATTATAACCTCCTACAATGCAAGCTTTTTAACATTTTGAAATATTTGACTTAAATACATTAATTTATAAAATCTGATAAACTATTACAAATTTAAAGAATTTGAGGCTTTTGAGCAAGTTAATAATGGCATAACAAACATAATTTTCATGACTTTAGCCATCAAGATAAAACCTGCACTGATAAGACAGTCGGATTAAAAAGCAGACTAAAGTCCAAAATGTTTACCAATAGCCCACCGGCTGTCGGCCTTTGACAAGTACAATATATTCAAGCAAACACACTGACCTACAGCTCTCAAGACACCAGTAAAAGAATGAACAAGTTCTGTACATGGGGAATAAAAATAACAGTCTAAATGAACAAGTGATTACTCTAGTTAAGATCAGGATCTACCTCATGAACCTTTTGACCCACTTTATGGTGAGGAATAAATTGGCAAATGCCGATGCTCAAAGAGGAGGGGGGCAGTGGGAGACTTATCAGCCATATGAGGCGAGTCTCTTTGGTATTTTTTTTTTTAAAACATTTCCAATATTGGGATTAGGAAGGATCAAGGATGGGGAGTGGGAGCTCTGAAATTTGAGGTGAGCATTATATTGAAATAAAAGAGAATTTCTTTATAATTCAATCTCATTTTAAAATGTGTAAAAAAATATTTTACTTTGAACAATAGCTTGTTATTCTTCAAGATATATTCATGTAGCACCGAGAGAGAGAGAGAGAGAGAGAGAGAGAGAGAGAGAGAGGAGAGAGAGAGAGAGAGAGAGAGAGAGAGAGAGAGAGAGAGAGAAATACTAGATTACTAAAGGTACCTTGAAATTCAAGGAGCTGCCTAAGGTTGAAGTGGCCCATTAAAATGCATCTAGTTCATATCCCATCTATTTCGTACATAACCACAAACTCATTTTCATCCATAAAAACAATAAGATTCCAAACTATTCACCCCTCCCTTTAGCTTAACAAAACCACTTTACACTAAGATTTAATTGACGCAAGAAATTTGAATTTTCATCTAACTATGTAATTCAGTGCAGAATATTTTTTTTTAATAATCAGCTGCTTACTGAAGTCGCCTTCTAAAAATCATAATATGCGAAAGATTCTTTCGAATATTTGTCAATGGTTACCCATTTAGATTCTTTCATTTTATGCAATAGGTCTACAGTTAGCGATTCATTAATTAACAATCAGTGTTTTAGGAATTGACTTTGATACCTGTCATAGATTATCTATATTTTACAAACATTATGAACATTCTCACAAATTATTTTCTTTCCCATTAAATTCATAACATCAATTTGAACTCATTGCCTTTAATATAACTGATCTTTATTCCAAGTACATTTTCATTCACAAATATCTTATGATTTGGATTCTATACTTCATTTAACCATTATCCTATAACGTTTTTTATTTCCAATATACTTGCATAAATTATATCCTATACTTCGAGAGAGAGAGAGAGAGAGAGAGGAGAGAGAGAGAGAGAGAGAGAGAGAGAGAGAGAGAGAGAGAGAGAGAGAGAGAGAGAGAGAATCATTACAAAACAATAAAGTAAGTCTAAGGGAGGATAAGACACCACACTATCTTTACATTTAACACATAAATCAAAGGAAATGTTCTAGTATGATTTCATCATTTGAAAACAAAATTTTGAAAGGGAAATAATCATTTTCATTAAAATGAAAGCTAAAGTTAATTATTGTGCACGGTTTTCCTTAGCAATAAATAAGAAATTTACCGATTATTATGCTTTTAATATTTTATTACTTAAGAAACAAATGGGATGAAGCAAATTTTTCGCTAGTTTTAGGATTGTTTGGCAGAAAGTGTAGGAAGAAAAATTTAAGGTGCTACATGGAACATACCTTGAATTCCATTGATACAGAAGTTCTCTATTAAATATCACCCTGCCAAAAAAGCAAAATGATTGGAAATATGTATAAATCTCAATTCTACCAATCACAAAGATATTGTCAATTGGATCTTAATTAACAGAGCAATGAACTCTGGATCATAAAGTTTGACAAGAAAACTGAAACTCTTGAAAACAAGAGTGATAGAAAAAAATAAACAAGGAATTACTTGAACAAAAACAAGAAAACAATGAGTGATGAAATAATCGAGTCAAAGAGTTCCACACAACAGCTCCTTAGACCAATGAGTGTAGAGGATAACTCCAAACACAAAGAATTGCTCTAAATAATTGCATAACCAATATAGTGCTCCGAATAACTTATAGATCAATTTATTATCCAATGAGTGCCCAAGAAGACCCCCACTGAAATGTTCCAAATAACACAAAAGACGACTGTCCAGAATAGCTTCCAAGACCAAGATGGATAATAAATAACTGATTGGACAAAGGCATAAGGCTCAAATAACTTCATAGAGAAAGTGGTGTCCTGAATAAACCAGTGTGAGCTACAATAAGTTCTGCAAACCAGGGATTACTCAAAACTGGCAAATCAAATTAGTGGTCGGGATAGCTTACTGAATCAAGAAAACTCCTTAAATAACTTCTTCAATAAAGGATTTCAAGATTACCGCATTAACTGAATTGTATCTCAAGTAACCTAAAAAGTCCAGTGTAACCTGAATTTCTCCAAAATCTATGATGGAGCTCCTCAAATACTGTAACTCCATAAACACTTGAGTAATACAAAAAATATTCTAAGCAAATTGGAACAAAGGAGTAAAATTACGAAAGCTTGGTTAATCAAGATATTACCCAATAGGAAATCTGCTAAGAGAAAATTCATAAAACAAGGGGACCTAACAAAGATTTTTTCAAACAGAAAATGTCCCCACAAAAAACAACTACCAACCAAACCTCTTCAGACCCCAAAGTGACCAAAAATATATCATTAAAAGAGAATTATCTGAAAAAAATCTGTAAACAAGGAATGCTCACAAACAACTCTATAGAGAGAGGTATGCCCAAAATAAATCAACAGACTTGAGAACAAACACACAGGATTTCCGAATTTACTCTAAGGAGATACCTTACAGGAGTCTGTATCACCCCTTCACAAGAAAACAAGACAATGAAAAATTTTAAATGTCTTGAAGCCAAACAGGCCCTTTCAGATATGTCTGCTAGAGTGGCCTAAAATTCCTTAAGACAAACAAAATCCTGAAAGTTAGAGAAGCCTTGTAACACTTCGCAAACCTAAGTGTGAAGGAAAATATTTTGAATTGATATGGGAAGATCATAACCATTTTCATAATACTCATAAAAATGTTTACATCAAATAGTAAGTCCAATAAAAGAAAAGCATAGATACACTGCACTTTTGACCTTAGGGTGAATATCCCTAGAAAATCAGGATGCTATACGCTCAAGGACTCCAACAGGAAAAAATCCCTTTGAGAAAAGGAAACGGGTAGATTTGTGTGCCTGCCTTACCCTGAGAGGGATCAAATTTATTGCTATATGGCTAGTCAAAGGGCCCAGTAACTCTCTAGCAGTAGTACCTCAATGGATGGCTGGTGCCTTGGCCAACCTACTACCTGCAGAACTTGCAGTTGAAGACTCCTAGCATGAAGAGAATCCCACTAATATTGCAGTTACATCTGATTCTTGATGCATAGAATAGAGTCTTTTCTAATTTATTCATCTATCCTAGTAATGGTTAAAACTAAATTGAAAAGGCCTTATGCAGAATTGAGCATAAGGAATGAACATCTCTAAAGATGTCTAGTTCATAAGAGACTCATCTACTTGTGTGTGGACAGATCCTTTGTTTTCTTGAACTCTGATCATAAGGAGAAAATTCTGAAATAAAAGGAATATTCTGAATTCTGTTCTTCAACGCAAAATACCAAATAAAGAATCCATTAAGAAGGAATCAACTCGCCTTCTGGAAATTTACTAAAATTCCCAGTCTTAATAAATTCAATAGAACTTTTGATATTGAAGAAGGGCTTCCAGACTGTTGTTATCCAACTAACATCAATATTATTACTAGCAAAGCTATAACCCTGGTTGGAAAAGCAGGGTGCTATAAGCCCAAGGGCTGCAACAGGGACAATACCCAGAGAGTAAATGGGTAGAATCGTGTGCCTGAATAGTACTATGATCAAATGTTTGCGTCATTTCAAAAGCTACCAATTATCTGGAAGTACAAATTCAGGTAGTATGAAACGTTATCCCAAATTTGCCCAGAAGAACGACATACAGTACATACAAGCATTGTGGTCAAATCAAATTAGAATTAAAGTGCATACAGCTGAAAATCATATAACCCTTTCAATGGTGCTGATAAAACAAGATATTACCAACATTCTTATATCCCCTATAAATATGAAAATTAAACTTTGCAATTGATAATAATACCTTAGCGACAGTGAGATTTGATAGTGAGGCTTCTAGTAAATTTAGTATGACACAAAATATCAAAAGACTGAGATGGTAATCAAAGATATTAAAGTAATGATTGTGAAATTTCAAGTTGTAAATAAATTATAACTTAATTTTATGTTCTGTTCTTAGTTGAAATTTTCAAATAGTTAAAACTTATTGAATACAATGTAAAATGGAAACTATATTGCACAGACAGCAACATGTTTTAGGATTTATAGAAAACTTTAAGTTTTGCAGGTGAATTCTAACAGCTAACTTTGACAGATCAATTAGGCAATATCAAGTTACTTAAGTCTCACTGTACACCGATTTATCTAAGAATTTATAAAATTATTAATTCTCCCCACACATAAAAAAATGATGTGCAATTTTTTCCTTGAAGTCACAGATCCTAAATTCCACTCTTGCATGGTAGAACTGAAGTTTTCTTGTGATTTATTGATTTATGTGATTTATCTGCTGCCAGTAATTTGTTAATCTCAAACAAGTGACCGATAGTATCCTGAAAAAAAGTATTTTATTAATTTCTCCCCTTACAATTTAGGACAAATAAGACACTAATACACAAACAGAAATATAAAATATAAAAAGTACTGTTAGATAAGATTAAAAAAAATGGTTTTTATAGCTATTCTTTCACTAAAAACAATAGAAATAAGCACATACGCATTTAATAGATTTAGTACAAATTGTTTTATCATGTGATCTAAATGATCAATTTAAATTCTATATAAAGAAACCAATTTCATTCCTGAGTTTGCTAAAATGACAAATTCGAAGATAATTTGTATTTTTCCTAACCATACAAACCTTAGCTATTTACATTGGGTTTACCTTTTAGCGCAGTTGAAATGACGAGCCAATAGTTTTAACGAGGGTTAATTACCCCCGTACTAGTTAGCGGGGGGGTAGGGGAAGGGTAGCTTGCTACCCCTCCCCCCCCACACACCGGTGACTTGCTTCACTTCACTTAGAGGTAGGACTTGACTTGGGGGTCAGGGATGGCGGGCACATATGTGTAAATAGCTAAGGTTTGTATGGTTAGGAAAAATACAAATTATCTTCAAATTTGTCATTTGTTCCGTAACCAAAATACAAACCACGCTATTTACATTGGGTGACTTACCCCTTAGGAAGGGTGGAAAGTCCCCAGCCTTACTGGGGCTCGATCCCTCAGTGAGCAGCACTAGAGAAAGGGAGCCCCTGTACCTCACAAGTTCCTAGCATCGCTAGGAACGAGTGGCCTACATAAGCAGTGTGTGGAGGAGAGTGTGACTCGTCCTATGAAGTTGACCTTGAGACCTTCAGATAGGAATTCTAGGATAGGACGTTCCCAATACCACCTCGTCAGGGTATGAGAGACGCAACAGTATTAAGCTTAATACTAGGAGCACAAAGAAGCATGGGTTACCTGCAGAGGTCGAGGTCAGCTATGCGAGGACCAGGATGCTGCTTCCCAAAGAGAGAGGAGAATGAAGAAAGAAGTAAGGGTCAGACATTCTCTTTCATTCACGCAGACGAAGACCGGGTAACAACGCCCTCAACCTACTGCTACTTGTCCAAAAAGGAGCCTGAGGTTAGACCAGCTGTTGTGCAGCCACCACAGGGCCGATAGAAAACGTATCGAGGCTCCTGTGGGTCACGTCTTGCAGGTAGTGGGCTGTGAAGGTCGTTTGACGCTTCCAGACCCCAGCTTGAAGTACCTGCGTCACAGAGAAGTTTCTCTTGAAGGCCAGGGATGTAGCAATACCCCTGACATCGTAGGCCCGAGGGCGACGTGACGGAGGAGGGTCAGGATTCAAGGCATGGTGGATAACCCTCCGAATCCAAGCTGAGATGGTGTTCCTGGTGACCCTCCTCTTAGTCCTGCCTGTGCTCACAAACAAAGCTCGCACTTGAGGATGGACTGCAGCCGTTCTCTTCAAGTAGTGCCTCAGACACCTCACTGGACATAGTAGCAGCTGGTCTGGGTCGCTTGTTACAGAACGGAGACTCGCGATCCTGAAAGAGTCGAACCGAGGATCCGGCACTCCAGGATTCTGAGTCTTGGCAACAAACTCAGGGACGAACCTGAACGTTACCTCCCCCCATCCCCTTGAATGGGCCATGTCGTACGAGGGACCATGAAGTTCACTAACCCGCTTGGCCGAAGCCAAGGCGAGTAGGAAAGCCGTCTTCCAAGACAGGTGGCGATTGGAGGCCTGGCGTAATGGCTCGAAGGGAGGTCTCTTAAGAGACCTGAGGACTCGAACCACGTTCCAAGGAGGAGGTCTCACTTCCGACTGGGGGCAGGTAAGCTCATAGCTACGTATGAGCAAAGAGAGTTCTAGCGATGAAGAAATATCCACGCCCTTCAGTCTGAAGGCCAAGCTTAAGGCTGAGTGATAGCCTTTCACTGCCGAGACAGAAAGGCGCATTTCTTCCCGCAGATAAACGAGGAAGTCCGCTATTGCTGGAATAGTGGCATCGAGTGGAGAGATATCCCTTCCACGACACCAACCACAAAAGACTCTCCAATTTGCTTGGTAGACTCCCTCAGAGGACGTTCGCAGGTGCCGAGACATTCTCTCCGCAACCTGTTGCGAAAAGCCTCTCTCCGCGAGGAGACGCTGGATAGTCTCCAGGCGTGAAGCCGAAGCGAGGCTACGGCCCTGTGAGGGACGCCGGAGTGGGGTTGTCTGAGAAGCTCGTGTCGTGGAGGAAGCTCCCTCGGGAGCTCCGTCAGGAGCTGCAGAAGGTCCGGAAACCATTCTGCGTGATGCCATAGCGGAGCTACCAGAGTCATCGAACAGTTGACCGATAGTCTGGTCCTGTTGAGCACCCCTCTCATCAGACAGAACGGTGGGAAGGCGTACACGTCGATGTTGTTCCACCGTTGCTGGAAAGCATCTTGCCAGAGTGCCTTGGGGTCCGGGACTGGGGAGCAGTACAGGGGCAGCTTGAACAAGTCCACAGTCGGGGAACCCCACAAAGTCCGGACTCTGTTGGCTATCTGAGGATCCAAAGACCACTCGGTACTCACTATCTGCGAGGCCCTGCTCAGATTGTCGGCGAGCACATTCTTCTTGCCAGGAATGAAGCGAGCTGATAGTGTTATCGAGTGGGTTTCGGTCCACCTCAGAGTCTCTACTGCAAGATGGGATAGCTGCTGCGAAAAAGTGCCTCCCTGCTTGTTGATATAAGCCACTACCGTGGTGTTGTCGCTCATCACCACCACGGAGTGACCCGCCAGGGACCGTTGGAACTGCTGAAGAGCCAGAAAGACGGCCTTCAATTCTAGCAGGTTGATGTGCAGGCACTGGTTCAGAACGTGTGCCCCCCACCCTTCTTTTGACGCGTCCGAAAATAGAGTCAATTCCGGGGGGAGGACGAGAAGACTCACTCCCTTCCGCAGGTTCTCGTCGACCAGCCACCACCGCAAGTCCGTCTGTTCCAGAGACCCCATTGGGATCAGAATGTCCGGGGAATCGGATCCTTGATTCCACCGGGACTTGAGCCGCCATTGAAGGGATCTCATCCTGAGGCGGCTGTTTGGAACCAGACGAGCCAGGGAGGATAGGTGACCTAAGAGACGCAACCACGATTGGGCGGGGAGTTCTTCTCGCCTGAGGAAGGGTTCCGCCACCCTCCTCAGTCTTGCTATCCGGTCGTCTGATGTTAAGGCTTTGTGGAGATTGGTGTTTATTAGCATGCCTAGATAAACCAGTCGTTGGGACGGCTGCAGATAGGACTTCTCGAGGTTTACCACAATCCCCAGATCCTGGCAAAGATCCAGAAGCCTGTCTCGGTGCCGAAGAAGGGTCGACTCTGAGTCTGCTAGGATCAGCCAATCGTCCAGATAACGAAGGAGACGAATGCCATTCGTGTGCGCCCAAGATGAAATCAGGTTGAACACTCTGGTGAACACCTGAGGAGCTGTGGAGAGACCGAAACACAGCACCTTGAACTGGTAGATCTTGTCATCTCGGCAAAATCTCAGGTACTTCCTGGAAGACGGATGGATTGGGATCTGGAAGTACGCGTCCTTTAGATCCAGTGTGCACATGAAGTCTTGTGGTCTCACCGCGAGTCTGACCGTGTCTGCTGTCTCCATGCTGAACCGGGTTTGCTTGACAAACCCGTTCAGAGCTGAGAGGTCGATGACGGGTCTCCAGCCTCCAGTAGCCTTCTTTACAAGAAAGAGTCGACTGAAGAAGCCTGGGGAGCTGTCCACGACCTCCTGGTCTCGACTTCGGCCTGAAGGACCAGCCCCTTTGCCGATCCCGTGGCATAGGAGCTCAACGACATTGGATTCGCTGTCAGGGGAGATTGAGATGTTGTGAACGGGACGCGATAGCCTTGGCCGATCACTAAGACCGTCCAAGCATCGGCCCCGTGTTGCTGGCACCTGCGGACGCAACGCTGAAGGTATCCCCCCACAGGTGGACATGCAGGGGGACTGCCACCCCTAGGGCTTGCAGCCGCGGCCGCCACCCCTAGGAGTCTTGCCTCCCCTGGAGGACTTACCGCCCCTCTTGACCTTAGCTGGAAAGGGCTGGGGCTTAGACACCACCTTCTTAACTGCCGGTGCCTGCTTTGGAGCCTTACGAGGCTGCTGCTGCTGTTGTGGCGGGGCTGGAGGCTTATATGGCCGAGTTGTAAGGGCCCTATGGAGGAGGGAGTCCGTGCTGGATTTCCTCCACCTCTCAGCCGTTCGCTCCATGTCTTGAGGCTCAAACAGGTTCTCCCCCAGAAGGGAAGCATGTCGGAGCCTACACACATCCACGGCGGGGACCTTCGGATGGAATCTCTCGGACACAGCATCGTGACGCTTCAACACCGAGTTGGCCCACAGGGTGGTAACCTGGTGCGCCAAAAACTCGATGGAGCGGGTGCCCGAGAGCAAGAAGGTCTCTAGGGCCTTCCTATTGGTCTCCTTGGACAAGTCCTCCGATCGCAATAGGATGCCCATAATTTATATATTCACCGGGTAAGTATATTCAAAAATTTATTTTATAATCAAAATATCATTTTTAAATATTAAACTTAGCCGGTGAATATATAATAGCTGATTCACACCCATGGTGGTGGGTAGAGACCAGTATTAATACAATATAGGCGTATATGCTTAGAGTTTTTGACAGTTATATCATAACAAAACCCAAATAAATATAGGTACCTGGTAAGGAAGCTGACTCTGACGATTACTCTGCCTTGTTAGTCCGCTTTCCTCACGAAGCCCAGCCATCCTCTTAGGATGCTGAAAGACTCCCAGGAGCTGAAGCATCCAGGGCGACAACCCATACAACAGGACCTCATCAAAACCCTTAATCTGGGCGCTCTCAAGAAATGACATTTGACCACCCGCCAAATCAAAAAGGATGCGAAAGGCTTCTTAGCCTTCCGTACAACCCAATTAAAAACATTTCAAGAGAAGATTAAAAGGATATTGGAATTAAGGGAATGTAGTGGTAGAACCCTCACCCACTACTGTACTGCACTCGCTGCAACGAATGGACCCAGTGTGTAGCAGTCCTCATAAAGAGTCTGGACGTCTTTTAAGTAAAATGAAGCGAACACCGACTTGCTCCTCCAAAAGGTCGCGTCCATAATACTTCGTAGAGATCTGTTTTGCTTAAAGGCCACGGAAGTTGCTATAGCTCTTACTTCGTGCGTCTTGACCTTAAGCAAGCAACGATCTTTTTCACTCAAGTGCGAATGAGCCTCTCGGATTAAAAATCTAATAAAATACGATAAAGCATTTTTAGACATGGGTAATGAAGGCTTCTTAACTGAGCACCACAAGGCCTCAGATCCACCTCGTAAGGATTTTGTACGAGCTAAATAAAACTTAAGAGCTCTGACTGGACACAGTGCTCTTTCAAGCTCGTTGCCTACGATCTCTGACAGGCAAGGTATATCAAACGACTTAGGCCAAGGACGAGAAGGCAGTTCATTTTTTGGCCAAGAAAACCAAGCTGAAGTGAACATGTGGCTTTATCTGTAGAAAAGCCGATGTTCCTACTGAAGGCATGGATCTCACTGACCCTTTTAGCCGAAGCCAAGCACACTAAGAAAAGCGTCTTGAGGGTGAGATCCTTTAGGGCTTTAGGGAGGCTGAATGTAATGGCTCAAACCTGTCGGACATTAGGAACCTTAGGACCACGTCTAAGTTCCATCCAGGAGTTGCCATACGACGCTCCTTAGAGGTCTCGAAGGACTTAAGGAGATCTTGGAGATCTTTATTATTGGACAGATCTAAGCCTCTATGTCTGAACACAGACGCCAACATGCTCCTGTAGCCCTTAATAGTGGGCGCTGAGAGGGAGCGAACATTTCTCAGATGTAGGAGAAAGTCTGCAATTTGGGCTACAGAGGTACTGGAAGAGGAAATGGATGATGACTTGCACCAGTCTCTAAAGACTTCCCACTTCGACTGGTAGACCTTGATGGTAGATGCTCTCCTAGCTCTCGCAATCGCTCTGGCTGCCTCCTTCGAAAATCCTCGAGCTCTTGAGAGTCTTTCGATAGTCTGAAGGCAGTCAGACGAAGCGCGGGGAGGCTTTGATGAAGACTCCTTACGTGGGGCTGCCGTAAGAGATCCATCCTTAAAGGTAGACTCCTTGGAACGTCTACCAGCCATTGAAGTACCTCTGTGAACCACTCTCTCGCGGGCCAGAGTGGAGCAACCAATGTCAACCTGGTCCCTTCGTGAGAGGTGAACTTCTGCAGCACCTTGTCTAGGATCTTGAAAGGTGGAAAGGCATAAACGTCCAGGTGAGACCAGTCCAGCAGGAAAGCGTCTATGTGGGCTGCCTCTGGATCTGGAACTGGAAAGCAGTAAGTCGAGAGCCTCTTTGTCAGAGAGAGTCGCAAAAAGATCTATGGTGGGTTGACCCCATGTCATCCATAGCTTCTCGCACACAGTCTTATGCAACGTCCACTCCATGGAGATGACTTGTCCTCTTCTGCTGAGGCCGTCCGCCAAGACATTCATTTTCCTTGCACAAATCTCGCCAAAGGAGAGATGTTACATGCCTTAAATGGAGTTCCTTCTGATCCGTGGATCAAAGACCCGAGCCTTCCAGACTGTCCAGTGGAGCTCCCTAACCCAAATCCGATGCATCTGAAAACAACACATGGTTTGGGTTCTTGATCGCAAGAGAAAGACCTTCTCGAAGTCTGATGTTGCTGTCCCACCAAGTCAGACATGTCTAGACTGAGTTGGAGATTGGGAAAGAGATACTCACTAAGCCCTTCTCCTTGTTCCAATGGTTTAGGTGAAATTGGAAAGGGCATAGGTTGAGTCTCCCCAGAGAGATAAACTACTCCAGCGATGAAAGAGTTCCCACGAGGCTAGTTCAAACTCTTACAGAGCAACTGTTTTTCTCTTGCAAGTGAAGGACTTTTAACAGAGCTTGTTCCATTCTTGCGGGAGACGAAAAGGGCCGAAAAATCAGACACTGTATCTCCATTCCCAAATAAAGAATAGTCTGGGATGGGGTACTGTAAGTTACGACTTCTCTACGTTCACTATGAGACCTAGCTCCTTGGTTAGGTCTAATGTCCATTAGAGGCTCTCCAGACAGCGATATAATGACGACGCCCTGATTAGCCAGTCGTCAAAATAAAGGGAGGCTCTGAATCCTCAAAAAATGTAGAAAGCTTGCTACATTTTGTAAGGGCCTTGTAAAAACAAGAGGAGCAGGAATGAGGTCGGAGTACAGTGCTCGACAGTGGTACATTACTTTCCCGTCCACAAACCTCAGATGTAGTTGAAAGTTTGGATGAATCGGGATGTGGAAGTATGCATCCTGAAGGTCGAGAGAGACCATCCAGTCGCCTTCCCTTAATGCTGCCAAGACAGATTTGGTAGTCTTCATCGTGAAGTTTGTCTTGACAATGAACACATTGAGCGCACTTACATCTTAAGTACTCCTGCAGTGAACGTGGCTGCCAGATCATTGGAGCCATCCCTGATAGTCTTGTTCCTGCAGAGAACGTGGCTGTCAGATCATTGGAGCCATCCCTGATAGCCTTGTTCATGCATGACATAATTGTACAGCAAAACTTCAAACGCTCGAAAAACTCCTAACAGGAGATGCTCTAGCTCTGAAGCCAACCATAAAATCTTGGAGCGTCTCATGGCCAGGCGCCGGGGAGAGTCTATGAGGCTTGAGAAGTCTCCCTGGGCAGAGGCAGGAACTCCCAAGCCAAGAACTTCTCCCGTGTCATACCAGACGCTCGCTCTATAAGCCAGTTTAAAAGGAGGGAAAGCAAAGGCTGTCTCCTAACAGGAGATGCTCTAGCTCTGAAGCCAACCATAAAATCTTGGAGCGTCTCATGGCCAGGCGCCGGGGAGAGTCTATGAGGCTTGAGAAGTCTCCCTGGGCAGAGGCAGGAACTCCCAAGCCAAGAACTTCTCCCGTGTCATACCAGACGCTCGCTCTATAAGCCAGTTTAAAAGGAGGGAAAGCAAAGGCTGTCTCCCTCAAACTCCTCCTGGTGATCAACCAGTCGCCTAGCAAACGTAAAGCTCTCTTAGAAGAGCGAGAGAGCACTAGCTTAGAAAACAACTGCTTCGAAGTAGCTAGGCCTAGTGTAAACTCTGACGTTTAGGCGAACGAGGAGCAGCAGTTACCAAATGGTCCGGACAAAGATCCTTAAAAATCAGCATGATTTTTTTAAAGTCCATAGAGGGCTGAGCAGCTTTAGGCTCCTCTCCGTCTGACAAAGTCCCCAAGGGAATATCAGTAGGAGGGGGATCAGCAACTTCCTCATCTGAAGGAACCTCGTCCGACAATTGCCGAGTCTCATGAAAAGGAGAGACCTGCCGCGGTGGCAATGCTTGACAGGCAAAGTCCACACGCAAAGGAGCAGCAGTAGCAGTCAAGGAAGCGACGTCATGTCGCTGCTGAAAGGACTGACCAGCAACAACAACAGGAGTTGATGGACGCTCGACGTCAAGTCGAGACTGCCTTGACTGCCTAGACTGAGCAGTCAAAACAACCCTTGACTGCGGTGCTTGACGCTCAACGTCAAAACAAGGCAACTGACCTGGTTGGCGAACGTCCTGAACGTCAACACGAGACTGCGGCAGCGGCTGAACGTCAACACGAGGCTGCGGCAGCGGCTGAAAGTCAACACGGGACTGCTGCGAGTGAGGATCCAAGTCACGTGACTGACGTGACAAACTACTGACATCACGTTTCATAACGTCAAAAGGACGAGTAAAAGCTCGTTTGGGCGGCTGACGGCCAGAGTCTCGTTTAGCGTAACGGCGACTCGAAAGCGAAGGTTCATCGTGAACCTGCTCAACGTCATACTTCTCCATAAGGGAGGCAAGCTTAGTCTGCATGTCCTGCAGGACAACCCATTTAGGATCAACGGGAGTCGGAACGGGCCGAGACGACGGTAACGTCTGTGTTGGCAAAACATTGCCTTTACCGCGACCCTCGGACCCCGTGTTACGCTTGCGTTTAATAGGCGAACCGTCTTCCGACGACTGCAAAGGGTCAGAGCTGTCCCCATGGCTACAGCCAGGACGCTGGACCTGTCCTGAAGGGACTGACTTCCGCTTTAAGGGTCTAGAAACTTTGCTCCAAGGTTTCTTTTGCGAGAAGCTTTCGGATGACGAGGAGAAAACAGCCTCGCTCGTCTTATGGTAGGGGCGATCTTGACGAGACACGCCCGATACCACAGAGGGAACGTCTGTTCGTTGGTTAAAGCCTCTCGTCCCCTTAAGTCCTACGACATTACTTCTCCCTGGTGCAGGGGAGCCTGAAAGAGGTCTCGGACTAGGTGAACGACAAGCACGAACAGACGAACCCTCGGTCGCAACACTAAAAACACTTTGCGCACTTATCACTTTATCACTACGATTTTCTGTTTTTTTTTTGCACTTACTTCACTGATATCGTATACATCAAAAGGTTATAATTGCGAAATGAGTCGTATAATGTAAACACATTAGTACATGCAAAAATCAGTAAACATATATATCGAATAAAACGGAAATATATAAAGTTAAAAAGGATCAGTGACTGGGGAGGAGACTAAACACTAGTTCATTAAAGACTACATTTTCAATCTCTCTCCGTACAGTGCCTTGGGACGAGAATAAAAACTAAAAACGTTTTATCCTTTCTCCCCGTACAGAGACTTGGGACGAGAGTAAACTGAATCGAGAACAACGTTACTCGCTCCCAAACTCCTTAACTTGGGACGAGAATAAAGATCGGATCGTTCTCTCTTCCTCTCTCTCTCTCCGTCTCTCTCTCTCTCTCTCTTGTCACACAGAAGAGAATTGCCCACCCACCCTTCGTCAATAAACAGGTTATTTGACTAAAGGAAAATTGAAAGGACTAAGAAATTGAAAATTAACAAGTTCCTTTAAATTAGTATTTAAAACACTTCAGTTTGAAAGAAGAATGAACAAAACGTCAAAATCGATTTACTCTTTCTGCAAAGTGAAACCGTGATTCTCTCTTTCTCTATCGTAACGATAGAGCGCAAACTGCGTAGCATAAATAAACCAAACGTTAGTTCATCTTTGAAAAAAACAGCACGAAGACTATTCAAAGAAAATCTTTCATAAAATATTTTCTAAAAAATATTAATTTCATAACTCTTACAGAGCAAATGATTTAAACTTAACGAAAATAAAAGTTGAATGGGCTCAACGTTGTTTAACTTCGGTTTCCAAGTTAGGACCGCCTACATCTCGGACTAGGGGAGGAATAGGTAAAGGACGCATATAAACAAAACATAAAATTTATCTTGATGTTTAGTATAAAACGGATTTTGAGCGAAGCGAAAAATCTATTTTTGGGTGAGATAGCCATGGCGTCCTGATGGAAGGTTCCTGTTTGGTAGCTTCCTTGGGTATAAGACTACTAAGATATTCCCAGAGAATTTAACCACAGGTTATCACAGAATTCTAACTTCTGGAGCGAGTATCTCAAAGGTTTCCCTTTAAGACATCGTAATACAACAGGGCACACGCATGTCTGAACGTGCCACATAGCTATCTCCACCCCGAACAGAGTTAATGCTTCGGTGTGTAAGGGCTGAGAATAGCTGGGAGCCGTTCCACAGCTAATCTCACTCGTGGCTACTACTGATACTCGAGACGTAAACAAACGGACGCCATTGCTCTAATGACGTCACGCGCGTCTTTATCCTGACGCCAGTTGCTGCCCATCACCATGATACAATTGTGTAGGGTGGGAACAAAACTGGACGAAGTAGTAGGGAGGGTCCATCAGGACGCCATGGCTATCTCACCCAAAAATAGATTTTTCGCTTCGCTCAAAATCCGTTTTTTTGGGCTCAAGCCATGGCGTCCTGATGGAAGAGTACCAGAGAATCAATGTATCGTGGTAGATTTTCCCCCAGTGTTAAGTGCCTAGGCATTGACAAAACAGCAAAGTAATCTTAGGTAAAGAACCATAGGAACGAAGTATCCTGCCCCCCATTGGTAGGAAGTTCCCATGGGCTATGCCGACGTCAAAATGGTATTGAAGGGCTATTCATCCTGACAGAAGAACTTTTAAGAACTTAGAGATGAAGCAGAATGTTTGATATTTGTATAGGAACATTCTGAATTAGGCCAGTGGTGGTTGGGCACTGTGTATAGAGTTCATCTCCTGATTATCAGAAGTAAGTATTCGTGTAGGAACCTTACTGAGACAAGGTGAATATAATTTAGGATTAGACATCTTAAATTCTTCATGACCATAAGAGAGGAGGAATAAATAAAACTATGACAGTATGTATTTCATAGTAGGTAGGAGCTGAAAGAGACGCATAAGTAATAAAATAGAAATTTTATTTCACAATGCAGAAATTAAATAATTTACAGCAAAAGTAAAGTTCATTTACAGTAATAATAATGTACATAGAAATAAAGGCTTGCTCTTGAATCTGAAAAGGAATTTCAGGATTAGTAGGTACTCGTTCTCGAGGAACGCAAGTCTTTAAACAACACATCATGCTCAAGGCATGCGGCACTTGTGTGACACTATGACATTTCACCTGGGATAAGAACAGTTATAAAAGCACTAAGTGTTTTTAGACATCACTATGAATCGCTCGAGGGTCAACATAGGCACCCGAAGAGTTAGAGTCCCAAGTAACTCACTGTTCTACGCAGAGTTAGGTGCAGGTTTCATAACACTACCTGCGGCTACCACAAAATGTTTGACTTCGTGCACTTGTTTCGCATAATGTTTAAAGAAAACTCGCGAGGACTTCCAGCCCGTAAAGTTTTTAAGGCTCTCAAAGTCCATGCTCTGAAAGAAGTTCAGAGACGATGCCACTTTTCTAGGATCATGACCAGCGGGTGTACTGTTCGGATCCGCTCTGCGAATGAAGTAGGTGATTTTCGCTCTTAATTGTTTCAGTGACAGGTCGCTGCCCGATGTTTCTCCTTTGAAGAGTTGGCCTCCACCAAAGTTCAAAGTTCTGCGAAGATAGACCTTGAGACTCTCTACTGGACATAGAGAGACATCCTCCTTCAGGGGGCATATTCTCCAAGGGCCCCATCTTTTGGTGGGTAATTCATTTTTAGCGAGAAACGTCGGATCAGGGGAGAGGGTCACTTCTCCTGAATCAGCAAACAGGATGTGTCCCTCTTCTCTTGATAATGCCACTATTTCGCTGACTCGAGCTCCCGAGGCGAGAGCAAATAAAAATATAACTTTCTGAGTCAGATCCTTGAGGGGGCATGAATCATTGTCCAAGTTAGAGGCGAAATGGAGTACCTTGTCTAGTGACCAGGAGATCGGTTTCGGAGGGGGTGCTGGGCGTAGGCGAGCACATGCTTTTGGTAATTTGTTAAAGATGTCGTTGGACAGATCAATTTGGAAAGCATATAGAATTGGTCTAGTCAAAGCCGATTTGCAGGTTGAAATCGTATTGGCTGCTAATCCTTGTCCATGAAGGTGAATGAAGAAGGACATACAGAAATCAATGGTGATTTCTTTAGGATTTTTTGCTTTAACAAAGGAGACCCATTTCCTCCAGGATGATTCATATTGCCGTCTCGTGGATTCGGTCTTGTATTCCTCTAGGAAGTCTAGACTTTTCTTCGAGATCCCAAACCTCTTCTTTGCGGCAAGGGAGAGAAAATCATGAGATGAAGGTCCTTGATTTTCGATGATGAAGCGAAGACAGTCGACTTCTGTACTTGTTGAGAGAGAACTGGGCCCGGGAGAGGGATCAGCTTGGGCTGCAGCTCCAGGACCAGGGGGGTACCAGTTGCTCCGGGGCCACTTGGGAGCCACTAGGGCCGCTGTCCCTTTGAAGGTTCTCAGTTTGGAGAGGACTTTCAACAGAAGGTTGGTGGGAGGGAACAGGTATATCTTGGACCATCTGTTCCAGTCCAGTGACATGGCGTCCACCGCTTCTGCTTTGGGGTCCTCGTACGGGGCTACGTACAGAGGAAGTTGATTGTTGTCGCTCGTTGCAAAGAGATCTATCTGAAGTTCTGGGACTTGATGAGAGATGAAGGAGAATGATCTTGCGTCTAGAGACCATTCCGACTCTATCGGGTTTGTCCGAGATAGAGCATCCGCTGTCACATTGCGGAATCCTTGTAGGTGAACTGCAGACAGGTGCCACTTCTTCTTCTCCGCCAGACGGAAGATTGGGAGAAGCACCTGATTTATCTGGGGCGATCTTGAGCCTTGGCGATTGAGACAACGAACTACCACCGAGTTGTCTAGGGTTAGACGGATGTGGATCGAGGGCGGCGGGGATAACTTCTTCAGAGTAAGAAGGACCGCCATGGCCTCCAAGATGTTTATGTGGAACGTCTTGAATAGTGGAGACCAGGTCCCTTGAGCTTGTTTCAGGTGGGAGTGACCTCCCCAGCCTTCCAGTGAGGCATCCGTGTGGATGTTGAGTGATGGAGGAGGGTGTTGGAGAGGAATGGACCTTTTCAGGGCCTTTGCTTCCGACCACGGCTTTAGGAGGCGTCGAAGTCTGTTTGGAAGCCGTCTCTTGAGGTCTCTTCGAGCGATGGATGCCGAGCGTCTCCAGACTCCCGCGGCATCCTTTAGCTGTGCGCGAAGCACTGGGTTTGTCACTGAGGCGAATTGTAGAGAGCCTAGAACTCGTTCCTGCTGTCGTCTTGAAATGCGTTTGGATTTCAGTAGTCGCTTGACAGACCCTGCTATTTCCTTCCTTTTCTTCTGGGGGATGGAAAGGCGGTGTGACTGAAGATTCCAGTGGATTCCCAACCACTGAAACTTCTGAGCTGGAGAGAGGCGAGATTTCTTCTCGTTGATCTTGAATCCCAGGTGTTCTAGGTACTGGGTAACTTCGTTGCAAGACTTTGCACACTCTTCGGGCGATGGAGCCCAGACTAGCCAGTCGTCGAGGTAGGCCATCACCTGGACGTTTCTTAGGCGGAGCTGTTGTACTATGGCATCCGCCAGCTTTGTGAAGATCCGAGGGGCCACATTGAGGCCGAATGGCATGGCCCGGAAGGCGTAGCTTTTCCTTTGGAGTCGAAATCCTAGGTAGGAGGAAGCGTGATGGTTCATTGGAATGTGCCAATAGGCATCCGCCAGGTCTATAGAGACCGTGTAGGAACCTTGAGGCAGAAGGGTCCTTATTTGTTGAAGCGTCAGCATCTTGAATTTGTTGTTCTCTATGAACTTGTTGAGGGGGGATAAGTCCAGAATGACTCTGAGCTTGTCTGAGTCCTTCTTGGGAACGCAAAACAGTCTCCCTTGGAACCTGGTGGACTTTACCTTCCTTATCACCTTCTTGTTCAAGAGGTCTAGAACATATTCTTCCAGAATGGGGGTCGATTGTTGAAAGAACCGCTGGAAGATTGGGGGTGGTTGCACCCAACTCCAGCCTAGACCGTTCTTGATGATGCTGTGTGCCCAGGGATCGAAGGTCCAACGATCCTGGAATTGGCGGAGTCTTCCTCCCACCGGAAGCACTTCATTGCTTCTGGTGTCCCGAGGACTTGTTGCCTCGGCCGCTAGCTCCCTTTCCTCCTCTACCTCTGGAGGGACGACGAGATGCGTCTCTGCTTGCACCCCTGGACGAGCCTCTACCTTTGGCATGAAAGGTAGTGGATGGTTGCTCAAAGGCAGGGGTGAAGACCGGTGACTGTGACAACACCGGTTGGGGGACCAATTGAAAGGTCTGCTGTGGTTGGGCAACCACTTGGGAGGTAGCGGGTCCCGGAAACTGACGTCGTTGTTGACGTTGCTGGGGTTTTGGCTTCTGTGGTTTCCTCTTAGGCTGAGGTCCATCGTCCTGAGAGGGTTTCCTTTTTCTGGACATGCCCCACTTGTGGAGAAGGTTCCTATTCTCCGTGGCGGCTCTGTCAGTTATTTCCTTGACAAGGTCAGAAGGAAACAGGTGCTTTCCCCAGATGTTGGAGGAAATCAGCCTCCGGGGTTCGTGTTTCACGGTGGCACCGACAAACACGAATTCACGACAGGCTCTACGAGCCTTTATGAAATGGTACAAGTCCTTCATTACTGTAAGTAAGTGGGATTTGGCTAGTACCATGTAGTGATCAGGTACTCTTGTGTCACAGGCCATCACTTCCAGTTGGACTTGATGAGAAAGAGATGCCGCAAGCCTCTCCTTCGTGTCTTGTTCCCGGCGAAGGAGGTGATCATTGAGCTTAGGGAGGTCCTCATTAAACTGACGTCCGGCGACGTCAGGATCGAGCCTACCCACGACGAAAGTATGCTGAACATCTTTCCAGTGTCGAGCGTCAGGGGGTGTCACGATGGAGAAGGGTCTGCACTCCTCCAGTGCAGGGCAGGGTTTTCCTTCTTCCGCCGCTTTAAGGCATGCAGCTAAGGCCTTTTCCAAGAAAGGAAGAACCGCAGTGTCAGGTGCGACGTATGTAGGATGCTTCTTGCTCAAGGCAGGAAGCTTAGAGCAGGTAAAGCCCCTGCTCTTAAATGCGGAGGCTAGCATAGCCTGGGCCTTTGCGAGATCGAACACTATCTCTTCTTTAGGTTCGGTCTCTTCCTTCGAGGCAGGTTCGGAACGAAGCCGGACGTAACAGTCCGGGTAGGCCTCGAAGCTTGGGAAGAACTCCACATCTTCCAGCGGGACCGTGCCGATCTTGTCACTAACAAAGATCCTGCCGGTCGCAATAACCATATGCTCTGCATACCTCCACGGGTTGGCATGAGAGCAAGCTGGGAGATCCTTAACCGAAATCTTCTTCGGTTCTCTGGATCCAATCATTGACCTGATGGACTCCTGGTTCTCCTTCAGTCTGTCGTCCATGACAGCTCTAATCAGCCGGATCAGTTCTTGGGTAGACGAAGAAGGGTCCGGGGTCGAGGAGGTAGACGGAATGGACACATCCGTCGGTGTAGGAGTAGGCGGAGGGATGGATGAGGGAGGAGCTCCAAGCTCCGACTCGGTGTATTCCACCTTGTCTTCGTCCTCTTCGGCTCCTTGAGCCATAAGCGTCTTCTCCGTGTCTTCCGAGACGTCAGAGATCTGTTCATCATCCTCGGAATCTAAACGACACTCATGCATGGACTGAGCCATGACCACATCAGGTTCCACCGTAATTTGGACAGTGGGGATTGCTTCTTTCGGAACCACTGAGTCAGGGGAGGCCTTAGGGAACAGCAGGGACCTCAGTTCTTCGGTGGCCAGGTACGGTCCGGTAGCATTTTTCTGAAAGCCACGCACCCACTTGCGCAGCTTTTCACGAGAAATGTCTCTAACCTCCGCTGAGGGAGGGTTATGGAAGGCCTCAACTAGGTGGGCCTGGCAGACCGTACAGTCCAGTGGATTCCAGAACTTCAAATCCCCTTTCTTGTCTGCACAAGGGGCGTGAGTCCTGCAAGCCGTATGCCCGTAAAACTGCGGGCGTTTCACAGCGCAGAAGGCGAAGTCACACTTCATCTGCTCCTCCTGTGGAAGAAAGAGAAAATGAGTATGGGGGAGTCATAAGAATGGCTCTTAAACTAAGTTAATATTAATCATTAATTTTAACTTAAAGAAGGTGTGATGCATAGAGAATGAAAACAGTAAAGGAGAACACGCTCCATGCATCTCGCCCGGCTGGTTACCATAAGCTTGGTCCTGGGATAATCCAAATGACCGAGATCATTGGATATAGTTTCCTAGGATTCCCATTATTTTGGAACTCCATGGAAAGCCAAGGACAAGGTTGGGATCGAATTCATTCGGTTCCCAGTTAAGAGCCAGAAGGCCTCTTTAAAGGTAACTGCTTCTGGCAACCAGCCGTGCTAAGATGCACATAGCATGCTGGAATTTAGAAGAATGCAAAGAGACAGCATGATCACTAATAGAGCAGTACTAGGTACTGATCTTAAAAGCAAAGCAGCTTATCTATTTGCTATGTAGGGCTATCCTAGTCTTATGATAGCTACAGTGAGGGGGTGCAAGTATTCTTGACGCCTCTGGGGCATCCGGCAAGCCGCCGGCATGCCGGAGCTCGCTCCTGCATAGATTCTGGCATTAGAACAGACAATTTTCAAAAGTCAGTTAGATACCAGGATGGCGGCCGCCGGCACAACGGCGGCACGCCGGCACAACGGCGGCACGCCGGCAGGAAGCGGCGGCTCCGGCAGCCGGAGGATGCCAGGTTGGTGACTGGGATAAGGATGGTACAGGTAGTATCGGGTTTCCGGCAGTATATGCCGGCACTCCGGTGATCGACCGGCAAGCGGACGATTAGATAGGAGTAGGAGAGCCGCCGGTAGTAGCCGGCGGCAGCCGGCAGTCCCTCGGTACACGGGGGGCTGGCGGCAAGGGTAGGGAAGTCACCAAGAGGGAGGCAGGTATTGCCGACAGTAGAGGCGGCAAGAGACCGGCACCCGGATAGATAGAGAGACAGGGGGAGGGGGGAAGGGATGCAGGAAGTACCGTCAGGGTTCCAGACATCCCTCCCCCTCCCTGAGAGGGTGTACCCATGATAGAGACAGGCTCTAACATCCATAAGCAGGGGTCACTAGGGACCGGGAGCAGGTAGCCCAAGGGAGGGCTAGGGAACACCCAAGAGGGGGGGGGGAGACTCCCCTATGCAGAACTATACTAGTAACTAACCTTATAGGACACTATGAAGGTATATGTACCAGAGCGGACTGCACAGGGAAGCTCGGGTAGCCCTACTCATCCACCCTAAGGAGGAGTTGTAGGACAGGGGACAGATGAGTATAAACTAACCTAAGCATAGGCTAGGCTATACAAGAGATAGGTGGGGAGGGAGAAGAGAGAGGTCTTCCCAGGAAGGGTTTCTGTACCAGAGCGGCCACTAAGGGAAGGGAGGACACTCCCTAACCTAAGATCAGGCTGATCAGCTAAAACGGTGCAAGAGTACAGTTTCAGCATGGAACAGAGAAACCTTCCTAACCCGACCTAGAACAGGGCTAAAAGTCCTGAACTAGGCAAGGAAGAAGACATATCGCTATCGCAGGAAAGTCATAGACTATCCTAGCCATAGAGGTAGGCTAGCCTAACCTCACTCTCAGACGCAACCCTAAAGGGGGTTCATTCCTTTAGGGAGGACTGAGAGGCGATATATATACTCTATTAGACAATTAATCCCTTTACTCAGAAAAGGGATCAAGGCTAAATAGAGGGAATGCCAAGGCAGGGGATGAAGGAAGCATATAGGGGTCCTAAGGTTAGGTTAGGCTAGAAAGAATCACTGACTAGCCTATCCCCTATATGGTCCCTGAAGGCGAAAACATTTGCATCACTGTCAAAAGTATTGTAAAATAATAATGCCACTATCTTCATAACTTAGTCTAGGATCACTAATAAATCATGCATGAACACTTGTATGTAGGCTCCTGGCCTGGGGGCTATAGTAGCCGACTGGTATGAGGTCAATCGATGACCGATAAAAAGCGTCTAAACACGATATAAAAGTTCCTAGCTATGAAGACTAAATAAACTAATGTATTCGATTAGTATATAAAGCCGGAAGCGTTGTTGTGGCTAACTAAATAAGACATGCAAAACAACAACGACGCCATAAAATGGCGGGTCCGGTAGAGGCACAGCTCTGCCACAAAACATCAATTATTTCGCAAAATAATATTTACTTTACGGCCAGAGCTTAATTAAACAATACTGGAACCTTGTACTCAACTTTCCAGAAGAAGGCGAGGCTGAAGGTAACGACATAGCGAAGATGCAAAGCGATAAAGATAACACAAGGGAAAATCCGTCTAAGTAGGGCAGCTACTAAACAAAGGATAAAGACGCGCGTGACGTCATTAGAGCAATGGCGTCCGTTTGTTTACGTCTCGAGTATCAGTAGTAGCCACGAGTGAGATTAGCTGTGGAACGGCTCCCAGCTATTCTCAGCCCTTACACACCGAAGCATTAACTCTGTTCGGGGTGGAGATAGCTATGTGGCACGTTCAGACATGCGTGTCCCCTGTTGTATTACGATGTCTTAAAGGGAAACCTTTGAGATACTCGCTCCAGAAGTTAGAATTCTGTGATAACCTGTGGTTAAATTCTCTGGGAATATCTTAGTAGTCTTATACCCAAGGAAGCTACCAAACAGGAACCTTCCATCAGGACGCCATGGCTTGAGCCCAAAAATGGAAAGCTAATCGAAGAGGCCTAATAAAGGCGGGTGAGAAATAAAATATATAGAGGAAAATCTATAATTAACAACAATAATTTACAACGTGATAAAATAATTGCTAAAAGCCTAAAACACATTTCCGTACACTAAGGGAAGGGTCGGCCATCTTTACTCTATGGAAAAAACCAGAGATAAAAGAGCAAGGGCAAAACACTTTTACTCTCCTTTCAAAAGCATTTCTTTTGAGGATAGTATTGAATAATCCAACACGGCGAAAGCAATAAAACCAAAACCAAGTACTTCACCAATTCGGTAGAAAACTCGAGGTCATAATAGCGAGTGGAATCGACTTGTCGATGAAACCGACAGAGAAGAACTGAGGCTGTTTACATGTATATGCGGTATCTGGCTGATAGTCGGCGCTGGTGGGCACACCCGCAACCTTCATGGCGATCGCTCGCGAGTTTTTGGAATCTGTCGAGCCGTCGGAGACGTCAGCTATTATATATTCACCGGCTAAGTTTAATATTTAAAACAAAGTTTTATGAATACTTACCTGGCAGTTATGTATACATTCGAAGGCCCACTCACCTCCCCTCAGGAGACAGGTCGGGCATAGATGAACTGAAGGACAGAAAACGGGAATGATTCCTCCTACCACCCTTTATCGGGTGTTACCACCCAACCACCACAAGGCGGTTGCCTAGTTTAGAAAAATGCTGCCGAAATAGAGATTATTAGCTATGTATATATAACTGCCAGCTATGTATATATAACTGCCAGGTAAGTATTCATAAAACTTTGTTTTATCATAAAAACTCCATTTTGACACACGCGCTGAACGATGTTGCGTAGCCGCAGGATGAAAGAGCTCAGAAGACTGATGGCGTGCAGGGAGCTCAGCAGGAACTGTAGGATGGTCAGAGACCGCAGGGCGATGATCCTCAAATGAGCGCTGACGCTCAGAAGAGAGCTGACGAGCAGGAGAGCGCTGACGAGGAGGGCGAGCATCAGGAGAGCGCCGACGAGCAGGTGAGCGCCGACGAGCAGGAGAGCGCCGGCGATCAGGAGAGCGCCGACGATCAGGAGAGCGCTGACGAGCAGGAGAGCACTGACGAGCAGGAGAGCGCTGACGAGCAGGAGAGCGCCTGTGCGCTAGCACTGCTTGTGGAAGGGAAGAATCCCTTTGCCCCGAAGGGACCGTTGCCCGTCGGGTGACGAGTTCTCCAGAAGGTGAAGATCTGGCAGGAGTTGGTGAACGGTCTGCAGAGAGGTCCAAGGGAGACGGAGCTGTAGGTTGAGGCTGACGAGGAGAGTCCCCTTCGGAGGAAGAAGATCCAAAAAGGCGCCTCTTAACCCCCTTGTAAGGGGAAGGGAGGCCCTTGCGACGTAGCGGACGGTGAGCCTTATGGCGGAGGCGGCCTCGGGGAAGATCATCGGGACCATCGGTCCTCCGAAGGGGAGTTTCAGTCAAAGCACTTCCCTTAGAAGGAAACTGAGCAGCAGCAGAGACCGAAGGACTCACTTCCCCCTTCGAAGGATGTACGGAAGGGGGAGTAGAGCCCTCAGCACCATCATCCTCAACAGAACCTGCGGAGGATTGCCCAGCCACGTCGGAGGCCTCTGCCACCACGACGTCGACGATAGACAGAGGGTCTACCTCTGCTACCGCCAGCGACTGCTTAACAGCGGCCCCCAACGAGACAAGGTCAATAAAGGCGACCCTGGAGGGCAAGCCCTTAAGCCCCAGGGAAGACCAAATCTGCAAAAGATCATCATTAGTTAAAGCATTATCAATAACCACCCCCGGAGGAGGAGGGGGAACCGCCTCGCTATGGGAGGCGACGCCCTCTCCCCCCACCCAAGGTCGGGAAACAGAACTACGGCCTGCGCTACCACTCGGCCGACTCTCCTTTGGAGCCGGACGAGGGGGAGCTTCGGAGGAGGTTTGGGCGGCGGAAGAAGAATCCCGAGAACCTTCCTCCTTCAAGGCAAACCCCGAAGGAGAACGGTCTTTCCTGGACTTCTTCTTACGCCGGCGGCCAAACCTCTCCCACTGGGAGGCAGACCACTCCCTGCACTCACGGCACATGTTCTCCTGGTCACACCGTCGGCCCCGACACTGAGGGCAAAGGGTGTGAGGGTCTGTAGCTACGTCCGACATAAAGGTCCCACAAGGACGACCGGCAACACCAGGGCATGTACGCATTGTAAAATAATAATAATGAAGGTCAACTTCCAACCAACACACACGCTGTAGAAAGAAAAAGCAGAAAAATTAAAGGCTGTCACGAGGACGATGAACAGACACGTCTAATCACCGCCGAGCCAAAAGTGAAGTGAAGCAAGTCACTGGTGTGTGGGGGGGGGGGAGGGGTAGCAAGCTACCCTTCCCCTACCCCCCCGCTAACTAGCGCGGGGGTAATTAACCCTCGTTAAAACTATTGGCTCGTCATTTCAGCTGCGCTAAAAGGTAAACCCAATGTAAATACTGTAGCGTAGTTTGTATTTCGGTTACGGAAAAAAATAGTGTTCTAAGATGGAAACTAGCTTTAACAAATGGAAAATAGTGTCTCAATTGGATACATAAAATTGTCTAGAAATCAAACGTTCAAGAAATTGAAGGAGTAATACTTAGAATATTCGAAAACTCAAGACTTCTCAATATGGAAGTACCGGTAATTCATTTCTAAATATCAATTACTTGATTACTATATAATATTTTCTAATTGACTAATATAAATTACTCAAAAGTTCAATTTACGAGAAATCTGAATTGTAAAAATGTTAAATTTCATTATTCAATTGATTTGTTTATGTAAACCCTATGTTCATAACAAACTTTCAAAATTAAAAAATTAATAATCACTTGCAAGATTTTCTTTCAAGGTAGATCTCATTCATACCAAATTCAAATTGTAAGAAAAGGAACCATGAATAATAGGCCTTATCTTAGAATGGTTGTTCACTTCTACTATAAAATTTTTTAAAAGAAACCTACAATCGACGTAGCATACCCTTATTTTGTATATACAACTGATAACGGAGTTACTGAAACCTGAAATATTGTACATTTCTCATATGACCTTTGTAAGGTTTTTATCAATTAACACACACACATATGTATGTTATATATACATATATGTATACTGTATATACATATACACACATACACTATATATATATATATATATATATATATATATATATATATATATATATATATATATATATATATATATATATATATATATATATATATATATATATATATATATATATATAAATACAGTACTTGCATAGATATTGTGTGTATCATACTTTCTCTAAACATTTCCTCTTTCGGCTAATATTCCTAAACATAATTTGTCATTCGTCATTCGATGACATATTTTCAGAGATTACCAGGTAATTCTAAAGGTGATATTCTAGTAATGCTTATGACCTAATCTTCAAAATATTCAAGAGGCAAACCCCAAACATACATATAGAACACAACTTTAATGAAAACGGAATTTCTAACATTCAGGATGATTCTATTCTATAAGCCCTTCATGTTTATTCTAATCCTGAAGGATGTTTTGATTTACTTACCTGGAATTACAATCTTTGGTACCAAGATTACATTTAGTAGACAAATCTAGGAAGCTCATTTTCCGACCTTTATCTTTTATGTCACAACACCTAATGTCATTAAGATACTGAAAAGGAATAGCCAGTGTAATTTAATTTACTAAGCGCTGTAATGTTTACCTTACACCATTTCATTAACATACATGACAACTACCTACTCAAACCAAATACTAACATTGTTCCAGTAATCAGACAATCTACAAAGCCTCCCCTTAGTATAGGCTAAGGGGACCAGACTAATGAAGTACTTAAGAAAAAAAAACACTATTCTAGAAAAATGTAGCACTATAACTCGATTATCATTTCTATTTGATATATCCTTCTTCTCTTATGAAGACGATAAATAAATAAAAAGATGACTGACTCCAGATTAAAATTCTTTGACCCGACTAAGAAAATATCTTTACTAAAATAACCTTTTTTTTTAATGATTTAGAATCAGGTATACTGTACCTTCTTATCAGAAAAAGAAGCAGTGCCAATTTCTCAGTGAAGAGTTATCCTACAACCATACAGTATTTGTAACAATTTGCGTGGTACCTCCAACGTCACCCTTGATATATGAGTAATGTACAACGTGAAGTAGAGCTCCATTCTATCCTGAATGTTCAAGTCTTTCTGCAAGAATAAAATCGATGTATGACATACGTGGAACACGGTAAGTTCCCCTATGATTTATACATTAAATATTAAACAAATGTGCACATTTAAAATTTTAAAACTAGAGACTAAATCATTTTTGTTTAAACCTGTTGTATTTAATACAACTAGCTAACATTCGATGTTGGGTAAAATGATAACGTTTATGTAAATTACTTGAAAATAATTGATTGGCTTATACTATTTTCCATTGATCCTGGAAGTCTAGATCTACTGACATTAACCATTGTAATTCAGGGCTGGAAGGAAAAATTTTATTTTCATTAGTAAAATAAATTTTTGAATATACTTACCCGATAATCATGTAGCTGTCAACTCCGTTGCCCGACAGAATTCTACGGAAGGGATACGCCAGCTATCACTATACTAGAAGGGGGTGTACTCACCAGCGCCACCTGTGGCCAGGTACTGCAGTACTTCTTGTTGACACCACCTCACTTTTTCCTCGGTCCACTGGTTCTCTATGGGGAGGAAGGGTGGGTCAATTAAATCATGATTATCGGGTAAGTATATTCAAAAATTTATTTTACTAATGAAAATAACATTTTTCAATATTAAACTTACCCGATAATCATGTAGCTGATTCACATCCAGGGGGGTGGGTGAAAACCAGTGTACATGACTAAAGGATAGCTAAGTATCCCGTATTTCATATAATCAGTTATTTCAGAATAACAATGAAATAATAAGTACCTGGTAAGGAAGTCGACTTGAACCGTTACTCTGCCTTTATTAAGTTCGTCTTCCTTACTGAGCGCAGCGTTCCTCTTAGGAGGCTGAATCAACTCTAAGGTGCTAAAGTATACAGGGCTGCAACCCATACTAAAGGACCTCTACACAACCTCTAACCCAGGCGCTTCTCAAGAATGAATTGACCACCCGCCAAATCAAAAAGGATGCGGAAGGCTTTTTAGCCTACCGTAACAACCATAAAAACAACAATAAAAGCATTCAAGAGAAAGGTTAAAAAAGGTTATGGGATTAAGGGAATGTAGTGGCTGAGCCCTCACCTACTACTGCACTCGCTGCTACGAATGGTCCCAGGGTGTAGCAGTTCTCGTAAAGAGACTGGACATCTTTAAGATAAAATGATGCAAACACTGACTTGCTCCTCCAATAAGTTGCATCCATAATGCTCTGCAGAGAACGGTTCTGATTAAAGGCCATCGAAGTGGCTACGGCTCTCACTTCGTGGGTCCTTACCTTCAGCAAAGCAAGGTCTTCATCCTTCATGTGAGAATGGGCTTCTCTAATCAGAAGCCTTATATAATACGAAACTCCATTTTTGGACATGGGCATCGAAGGTTTCTTGATTGCACACCATAAGGCTTCTGACTGTCCTCGTATAGGTTTTGACCTATTAAGATAATATTTCAGAGCTCTGACAGGGCAAAGAACTCTTTCTAGCTCGTTACCTACCATGTTGGAAAGGCTAGGAATTTCAAACGATCTAGGCCAAGGACGTGAAGGAAGTTCATTCTTAGCTAAAAATCCGAGCTGTAAAGAACATGTTGCAGATTCGGATGTGAACCCAATGTTCTTGCTGAAGGCATGAACCTCACTGACTCTTTTAGCTGTTGCAAGGCAGACGAGGAAAAGAGTCTTGAGGGTAAGGTCCTTGAAGGAAGCTGACTGGAGAGGTTCGAACCTAGGAGACATAAGGAACCTTAAGACTACGTCTAGATTCCAGCCTGGAGTGGGTAAACGACGTTCTTTAGAAGTCTCAAAAGACTTAAGGATGTCTTGAAGGTCCTTGTTGGAAGAAAGGTCCAAACCTCTGTGGCGGAGAACTGAAGCCAACATACTTCTGTACCCTTTAATCGTAGGAGCCGAAAGGGATCTCTCATTCCTTAGATGTAATAGGAAGTCAGCTATTTGGGTTACAGAGGTATTGGTAGAGGAAACTGCATTGGCTCTACACCAGCTTCGGAAGACTTCCCACTTGGATTGGTAGACTCTACGAGTGGATATCCTCCTTGCTCTGGCAATCGCACTGGCTGCCTCCTTCGAAAAGCCTCTAGCTCTAGCGAATCTTTCGACAGTCTGAAGGCAGTCAGACGAAGAGCGTGGAGGTTTGGGTGCACCTTGTCTACGTGAGGTTGACGTAGAAGGTCCACTCTTAGAGGGAGAGTCCTGGGGACGTCGACCAGCCATTGTAGTACCTCTGTGAACCATTCTCTTGCAGGCCAAAGGGGAGCAACCAGCGTCAGCCGTGTCCCTTCGTGCGAGACGAACTTCTGAATGACTCTGTTGATGATCTTGAACGGTGGGAATGCGTAAAGGTCGAGATGGGACCAATTCAGCAGAAAAGCATCCACATGAACTGCTGCTGGGTCTGGAACTGGGGAACAGTACAAAGGAAGCCTCTTGGTCATGGAGGTGGCAAACAGATCTATCGTAGGCTGACCCCACAAGGTCCAAAGTCTGTTGCACACGCTCTTGTGAAGGGTCCATTCCGTGGGGATGACTTGATCTTTTCTGCTTAGGCGATCTGCTGCGACGTTCATGTTGCCCTGAATGAACCTCGTTACTAGAGTGAGGTTTAGACTTCTTGACCAAATGAGGAGGTCCCTTGCTATCTCGTACAGGTTCCTCGAATGGGTCCCTCCCTGCTTGGAGATGTAAGCCAAGGCTGTGGTGTTGTCGGAGTTCACCTCCACCACCTTGCCTAGCAGGAGGGACTTGAAGTTCATTAGGGCCAAATGAACTGCCAGTAGCTCCTTGCAGTTGATGTGGAGCGTTTCCTGTTCCCTGTTCCACGTTCCCGAGCATTCCTGTCCGTTCAAGGTCGCGCCCCAGCCCGAGTCTGATGCATCCGAGAAGAGATGAAGATTGGGGGTCTGAATCGCTAACGATAGGCCCTCCTTGAGAAGGAGGTTGGTCTTCCACCACAAGAGAGTGGTCTTCATCTCTTTGGTGACAGGGATAGAGACTGCTTCGAGCGTCAAATCCTTGTCCCAATGAGCTGCTAGATGGAATTGGAGAGGGCGGAGGTGGAGTCTCCCTAACTCGACGAACAGGGCTAATGATGACAGGGTCCCTGTGAGACTCATCCACTGTCTCACCGAGCAACTGTTCCTCTTCAGCATGCTCAGGATGCAATCTAGGGCTTGGCTTATCCTTGGGGCCGATGGAAAAGCCCGAAAATCCTGACTCCGAATCTCCATTCCCAGGTAAACTATGGATTGGGAGGGAATGAGCTGGGACTTTTCTAAGTTGACTAACAGACCCAGTTCCTTGATCAAGTCTAAAGTCCAGTTGAGACTCTCCAGACAGCGACGACTCGTGGAGGCTCTCAACAGCCAGTCGTCTAAATAAAGGGAGGCTCTGATGTTCGATAAGTGGAGGAATTTTGCAATATTCCTCATCAGATGCGTAAACACCATAGGAGCTGTGCTTAGGCCAAAACACAGGGCTTGGAATTGGTACACAACCTTTCCAAAAACGAATCTCAGGAAAGGTTGGGAGTCTGGATGAATAGGAACGTGAAAGTAAGCGTCTTTCAGATCCAACGAGACCATCCAGTCCTCCTGCCTGACCGCTGCTAGGACCGACTTCGTCGTCTCCATAGTGAACGTCTGCTTGGTGACATAAGCATTGAGCGCGCTGACGTCCAGCACCGGTCTCCAACCTCCTGTCTTCTTGGCCACCAGAAAGAGACGGTTGTAGAAGCCCGGGGATTGATGGTCCCGGACTATAACCACTGCCTTCTTCTGTAACAGGAGCGACACCTCCTGGTGCAACGCTAGCCTCTTGTCCTTTTCCTTGTAGTTGGGAGAGAGGTTGATGGGAGAAGTGGTCAGAGGGGGTTTGCGGCAGAATGGTATCCTGTAACCCTCCCTTAGCCACCTGACAGACTGGGCGTCTGCACCTCTCCTTTCCCAAGCTTGCCAGAAGGTCTTGAGTCTGGCTCCTACTGCTGTCTGGAGAGGAGGAGAGTCAGTGTTTGCCTTTTGAAGTCTTGGGACCTTTCCTAGACTTGCTCCTGGAAGAGTCTGGACGGGAGCTTCCTCGGCTGGGGGCTCTGCCACGAAAGGGCGGAATAAACCTTGTAGCAGGAGTATCAGCCACTGGGGTGCGGTAAGTCCTGGGAACTGAGGGAGCAACCTTAGTCTTACGAGCTGAAGAGGCCACAAGATCATGAGTGTCCTTCTGAATCAGGGCCGCAGACAAATCCTTGATAAGCTCTTCGGGAAACAAGAACTTAGAAAGCGGAGCAAAAAGGAGTTGAGACCTTTGACAAGGTGTGATGCTGGAAGAAAGAAAGGTGCAAAGTTGCTCCCTTTTCTTAAGAACTCCTGACACAAACATTGAAGCAAGCTCGCCAGACCCATCCCGAATTGCTTTATCCATGCAGGACATTAAAAGCATGGCCGAGTCCTTGTCCGCAGGGGAGGTCTTCTTGCTTAGGGCCCCCAGGCACCAGTCTAGAAAATTGAACATCTCAAAGGCACGAAATACACCCTTTAAGAAGTGGTCTAAATCGGAGAAGGTCCAGCAAACCTTAGAGCGCCTCATTGCTGATCTACGAGGAGAGTCGACCAAACTTGAGAAGTCAGCCTGGGCAGAGGCAGGGACTCCCAAGCCTGGTTCCTCTCCTGTGGCATACCATACGCCTGCCTTAGAAGTGAGCTTAGTAGGTGGGAACATAAAGGAAGTCTTCCCTAGTTGCTGTTTAGACTGCAACCACTCCCCTAATATTCTTAAAGCTCTCTTAGATGACCTAGCAAAGACGAGCTTAGTATAAGTTGACTTAACAGGTTGCATGCCCAGCGAAAACTCAGATGGAGGAGAGCGGGGGGTAGCAGAAACAAAATGGTCCGGGTATACCTCTCTGAAAAGAGCCAGGACCTTACGAAAGTCAATGGGTAGAGGAGAAGACTTGGGTTCTTCCACGTCTGATGAGGGATCCAGGTGCGCAGCTTCCTCCTCAGAAACCTCATCACCAGAGTGTAGCGAAGTGAGAGGTAATGTAACAGTGGTATGCTGAACAGCAGAATCTGAACAAGCGGGAGCATAAACGCTTGTGGTTTCATCCTCAAGTCTCTGTTGTTGAGTTAAAACCTGAGGTTCAGGCTGCAAAGACTGGTCAGGAAGAGTAGAGGAAGGTAGGCGCATGGGTTGAGGTGGCTGACTCCTAGCATGAGTTTCTTGTCTCAAGAGTTGCGCTTGCTGTAAGGGTAGCGGATGCGCAGTAGCAGGTTCCTGAGGAACGAGTTGAGGTTCCTGAGGTGTGAGCTGCGAGAGTTGAGGTAGCGGCTGCGCAGAACGCAGTTCTTGTCTCGCTAGTTGAGGTTCCTGAGGTGCTAGCCTAAGGAGTTGAGGCTCTCGCCTTGAGGAGGGTTGAGGTCGCTGCAGCGAGTGCTGAGGTGGCTGCCTCATGGATGGAAGAGGTTGTCGTACCTCAAGAGATTGTTGCCTCGCTGGTGGAACCGCAAGCGGAAGCGGAGGAAGTAAGGCATAAGACTCCTGCTCCCATTGCTGAGGTTGCCTTAAGGAAGGCGGAGGTTGCTGCACACCGCTGGTAACTGGCAACTCAGTATGCGGTAAGGTATCCTGAGGAACCTCAACTTCGTACGCCTGGCAGACTGGACTGCGGTGAGGCGGAGCGATCGCAGGAGGAGGTGTAACCTTCTCAGCCTGACACTCACGCATTAAGACCGCAAGCTGTGACTGCATGGACTGCAGCAACGTCATCTTGGGGTCGACAGACGCTAAGGTCTGCTGAGGCAAAGCCTTAACAGAAGATGAGGTCTGTTGCGGCATCACCTTACCTCTCTTAGGAGGTGTGCAGTCACCTGATGACTGCGGAGAGTCAGAGCTAATCCAATGACTGCAACCAGGTTGTAGAACTCTTGAGGTCTGGACTTTGCGTTTGAGAGGTCTTGAGACCTGAGTCCAGCGTTTTCTCCCTGACATTTCTTCTGCAGACGAGTAAAAGACGGGCTCAATCGTCTGCGGGTGGGAGTGACGGTCTCTGTAAGACACGCCCGCAACCACCGAGGATACTTCTGTGCGCCGATCAAGGCCTGCCGAACCCTTTTGCCCTTCGACATTGCTTCTCCCCTGGGCTTGGGAGCTTGCAAGAGGTCCCGGACTGGGAGGACGACTGGCACGCACAGAAGTACCCTCACGCACCACACTGACACTGACACTAGCACTTGGCACTGCACTGACACTAGCACTTGGCACAGCACTGGCACTATCAACTCCCACTGCACTTTTGACCTTAAGTTCTTTGACTTCTGCCATAAGAGACTTATGGTCACTAACCACCGATTCCACTTTGTCACCTAAAGCCTGAATGGCACGCAAAACATCGGACATATCAGGTTGAGCACAAATAGAAGGTTCGGGGGTAGCCACTACAGGGGGAGGAAAAGGTTGAGGATCATGAGGTGAGGAAAAAAGTGAAGAGCGAGAACTCCTCCTCCTAACTCTCTCTCTCTCTAACTTGGTTGAATATTTCAGGAATCGAACAAATTCAAGTTCCGAAAGTCCGGCGCATTCCTCACATCGATCTTCCAACTGACAGGGTCTTTCCCTACAGTCAGAACAAGCGGTGTGAGGATCAACCGAGGCCTTCGGAACACGCCTATTACAAGACCTACATCGTCTATGGGGTGGGGCTTGTGAAAGGTCAGACATCTTGAATCAAAGAGTTAGTCAAGGGGGATTCCAAATCAAGCAAAAAGATCGTTAACCATTAATCAAAACCAAATAAAAGCTATCTAAGCTAATTAGAAAAGTTTCCAGTATAGCGAAAGCTGAAATCTTAGAGAAATACTTCACCAAAAACCGTGAACAATACTCCAAAATCATAAGCGTATCCCAGAATGTCTTGCCGGAAGCACGACAGAGGAAAAAGTGAGGTGGTGTCAACAAGAAGTACTGCAGTACCTGGCCACAGGTGGCGCTGGTGAGTACACCCCCTTCTAGTATAGTGATAGCTGGCGTATCCCTCCCGTAGAATTCTGTCGGGCAACGGAGTTGACAGCTACATGATTATCGGGTAAGTTTAATATTGAAAATTGTAATATCAATCAAATATACCCATTACAAAATTTAGTAATCAAGCAGCTGGACTCGCCTCAATCATCGAACAAGGGGTTCCAGGTCTAATCAGTTCATGAATAATTTTTGGGCTAAAATGTTACAAATTTCAAGGCAATATTATAATCATTAATCATTTGCCATGTATCATACTACAGATTCAGGAAATATGGAATTCTATGACCCTAAGGCACAGTATTTAAAATTTATGACCTGTGATACTAGCCTATACTATCTAATCTTCCATTAGCTAATGCTTTACTGATAAGACTTTTGAGAAATACTTGTATATCTAGAATGACCAGATAGTATGCAGACATAAAACTATTAATGTATAGTAATGCCAAAATAATCTTGGGCCATCTCACCTAAGAATAATTTATGAACAATCTAATTCTTAAGAGACGTTCTTCAATACTGGAATTTTTCAGATAGCATATGCACAACATTATACAGTATTGTACACTGCACATATGCTACCTTTCAAAAATATTTATTGCCTGCTCTATAACTTAAATTCTGAAAAAAAAATGAAAATTATAACTTATCTTTAACTGATGCCAGTTAAATATTACAGCCTTCATTCCTGTTATCAGCTTTGATTTAGACATGATTAATTCAATCTTGTGCTACCCGCATTCTTTCAGCTTTCATCTCCTTTCCGTATTATCATAGGAATTGGGTTGGCTACTAAAAGAAGTTTCTTTTTTATTGGTCTTGGCTTTTGGATTTCAATTGTGCAGGTAAATAAACACATCTGAAAGAAAAACAAAATATCTTTACTTGAAATACTCTTCACCTTTAATTCATAATTAGTTCATTTGATATATAAGTTGCTTTCTAGTATAACCAATTAGAATAACTAGCATATCCAACTTTATCCTTCGAGATCAATACTGTATAACAGACACACACATATTCTGTGTGCGCGTGCGTGTGTGTGTGTGTGTGTGTGTGTGTGAGAGAGAGAGAGAGAGAGAGAGAGAGAGAGAGAGAGAGAGAGAGAGAGAGAGAGAGAGAGAGAGAGAGAGAGAGTTGATTTTGCTTAATTTCGTAGGTAATAACTTTGAAATAATAGCTGTTCTAATGGAGGAACATAAATGAAAATATAACTACACTACGACGGAAAATTGCCCGTCGTGTGGATCTGCACAGGGAAAGATTAAAAACTGAATAGGATGCAAATTTTCTGAGAATTAAAAAGTGTGTCTACTGTATAAAGTTACTAAATCAACAATGTAAATTAAAAAACATGAAATGAATTTGCTTTGAGAGTGTAGATGAAGCTAAAATTGCAATGGAAAAGCAGGAACATGTCAAGATGAAAATTTCAAAAATGAGGAAGACCTACAGCAAAGAAACTACACAATAAGGAAACATGAAAAAAAGAATTGCTCAATTGAAAAACAACCCACTGGTGCCAACTGATGACTCAGAACGAATTCTACTCAGACTACTAACCCCAAAACAAATGATCCTACTGAGAAGGTTGATAATCTACCAAAGAATTTGGAATGAATTAAGTTAGCACTTCAAAGACTAATGACCCCCCAAAATGAGAAAATGATATATTCTAAAAAGGTTAAGCAACAAAAAGCCTACTAGCAGTTATATCAACACATGCATCAACTAGAATCACCGACTGGAAAAACAAGATTGAAATAGTACTTGAAGATATATCAATTCTTAATACGAGGTCAACTTCAAATGTAAATGTAAATTTTGCTGATTTGAGATGAAGCAGTAAATAAGATTTAAACAATGGTTGCCGGCAACTAAACAAGGAGAATTGGAAAATTAAAACCTAAAATAATCATAAGCAATATACTGCATACAATGATGATGATGATGTAGTTAACGCTTTGATTCAAAGGAATCGTTGTTTGGATCAGATTTTAAATGTTCTTTTTGCCTGGTATGAATCAAGATGACAGAGAGATAGCATTGTCTTCGGTCCAGTGCAGGTTTTCAACGGCTAGGAGGTAAAGTTGCCGTGAAGTAGTACCTCCTTGTTTGTTTAAATATGCCACCACAGTTTTGTTGTCGCTCATTAACACAATGGAGTGACCAGAGAGGAGCAGTTGAAAATGTTGAAGTAAAGGAAATGTTGCCTTCAACTCCAAGAGTTTGGTGTGGTATTACTGGTCTGATTCAGACTACAGTCCGGATGCCATGTGTTGAAGCAGGTGTGCCCTCATCCTTCCCTTGATGTGTCTGTGACCATCATCAGTTCTGGAGGGGGGGGGGGGGGGGGTCCAGGAGATCTACTTCTTTGAGATGATTTGTGTACCACCATCTCTGGTCTTCTCTGCTCTTCTCTTTGCTCTTTCTCCACTGGGATCAGCATCACAGGAGGATTCCTGATCTGCAATTAAAAGGTGTTCAGCTGCTACTGAAAAGATTGCATGCCACAAAAGACCTTCTGCATTGTTGGTGCCTGTGGTGAGATGTTATGGTTTGGTAGAGGAGGGAGTCTTGACTTGCCTTCCTTCACTTCCCCAATACTAATTATTCTACTTCATCTAATGGGAACAAGGAAGAAACGTCAATAGTAGAGTTGCACAAATGGAGTCTCTTTCTCTCTAGTGAAACCAGGAGACAACAGCATCATACCTCTTCAGGATTCACTTGGCTAACAGGTTAGCAGTGCTATGAGTAAGGAATTCCATTGACCTCATACCTGTGAGGAAGGTGTTTTTTTAAAACTGTATGCTTTTCGAGGTCAGACATATCTTCAATGTCCAATAAATAACCGACTGTCCCAGGCTAGTGGTTCATCCAGGAGAAAGCCTGAAGGTTTACTCTGGCTGTTCTCTCCATATTCTAGGTATCTTTCACTGAAACGACTACCAGTTGCACAACCACCATCTCTGTAGTCATCACCTTGGCAAAGGTCAAAATTGCTGGAGTGTAATAATACTCCAGTTTGTCTTTCAAATGGAGGAGGAAGGATATTCAACAACTTCCCAGATCTAAGGGAGTCCTTTTGGGGTAGAAATCTGAGAACTGACCTTGTTAATGGACTAAGCTACCAAGGTTGACCACATCAGCTGAAGGCAAAGTTTATTGGCTCTAGGAGCCCAGCATAAAAAATCTATGGCCGTGTTCCTTCCCTTAGGAGACTCACTGAGACCATTTACCTTCATCATACAGGAGAGAACCTGTAAAAAGGCTGATTCCAATTTTTCTTCCTCTGTATTAGGAGCCTTAGGGTCAGCTGGTTGGGAAAGCGCCATCTAGCAACTCTGCTCTTCACGTTTTATAAAGACAGTACAAAATAATTATCACGGATCCCTGATAAAGACTAGGTTTTGGGTTTGGGTGGGACAAAAGAAACTAATGTAATAAACCTTCCACCAGAAGCAGATACAAAAGAATCATAGATTGTGTGTTTCCTAGGAAACCATGGTCTCCCCACAGGGGAAAGTATAGAAAAAGGACAAAACAGGGACTTTAGTTAGCATAACCACACACACACATTACCTATCCTAGGATTCCAGGCTTCGCTTCATTTGCAAATAGGTTTCAATAACCTGGAGTAGGCTGTCCAATCCCAAAACTGTTTCACATACAAACCTACAATTAAAACAATGGGCCCATATAACAAATTTAAATATTTCCTTACCCAAGTCTAGGAGATTGAAGACAGGTCTGTTTGTGGTTACAAGGCCTAATAATTTGGAGTCCAGTTTCTACTGTTCGGTAAAGGTCTTTCTGTAACAACAGTGCCTATTGATTGGAGTCCATTTTCACTGTTAGGTGAAGGTATAATGTAATTGCTGCCATCAAGCTGTTCGTGCTTGGAATTGCAAGCTGTTCGTGCCTCTTGTTCTGTTAAATAAAAAAAATAAAAAATTGGAATAAAAAAATTGACTTTTACCTGAAGAATGAACATAATATAAAGTTAGTTGAGGAGCTTGTAAGTTACTTTAAGGAATAAAGGGCTATGGTGCATCCCTTACTTCCATTCAATATTTATTGCACAAAGTGAAAGCTAAAAAATAACATTGTAGGGTAGGGTAGGGTAGGGTAGGGTAGGGTAGGTTAGGTTAGGTAAGACATAAAAGTAATGGCATAGCTGTAAGGATCAAGTAAAATACTTGAATAAACCGGGTGAAGTAGAATACTTGAATGTGGCGGGTAAAATGACATAGGGTGAAAATGTGCAGGGGTTATAAGAGGAGAAGTAATCCTATTGGTGGAGGCTGAATTTATGTGCAGGTAGGAGGAGTTTATGTGTAGAAGGTCGAAAATTGCTACGTACAAACAAACGGACGAGACCGACTACAACCGACCCGTGTAATGTCAACAAATAAATGGAAAATATACCGTTAGTATAGGATATAGATAATTAGCGTATTTTTTCATCAGTTCATTATACATCCAAGAAGGTAATGCATATAGAAGAAAAGGCTTGTTTTACCATTATATACCATTTTCCCAGTATGTTTCCCCACCCAAAACCCCGATTTCCCACTACGAGGTACCCCATTATCGGTGATATATATATATATATATATATATATATATATATATATATATATATATATATATATATATATATATATATATATATATATATATATATATATATATATATATATATATATATATATTTCTAAAACTATTCATTTCCGACAAGAACGTGTGTCATTTTCGAAGAGAAAGGGGTATTATTTTACTGTATTACAGGGCAATGTAACCTAGGAAAAATACTACTTTTTTCTATAGAAAAATTTCCGCTCTCTTCAAAAATGACACTCGTTCCTGTCGCAAATGAATAGTTTCAGAAATATATATATATCTATATCCTACGGTAATGGGGGACTCCCAGTGGGAATCGGGGTTTTGGGTGGGGAAAATATACTGGGGAAACGATATATAATGGTAAAACAAGTCTTTTCTTCTCTATACATTACCTTCTTGGATGTATAATAAACGGAGGAAAAGACAAAACAGTATAACTGAATAAACTTTGAAAGCGCCGTTGCAAAGGCTATGTCTCATGAAAAAATACGGTAACCAGAACTGCCAACGTGTGATGTAGAGCTGCGGCAATGTTAGCGTAACATGCTAACATTAGCAGTGTTTTTCATTTATTTTTTGTCATTCTATTGTCGGTTGTAGTCGCTCCCGTTCGTTCGTTTGTACATAGCAGGTTTTGACCTTCAGCACATAATCTCCCCCACCCCCTGCGTTTAGGCTCCACCTCCACCAATAGGATTTCTTCTTCTCTAGCCGTCAAAATTTAACTATTCGACTTTAACGTGGTTTATTCAAGTATATGACTTGAACCAGTACAACTATCACCATCCCTTTTATGTAATACCAAAAGGGTAATACCCTCGTATACATATTAAGTTTGACCCCAGTATTACTCGTTTCATTATCCGATACCTTATAAAATCACCTCATTTTATATTCCCATCAAATATTATTTATCATACACTCCATTTTATCTTTCTATATTACTTTTATACATTTTGTTATTACCTTGTCACTCCCAGATTTCACATAAATACTTGCTCTGGCCAAGTTTCCCATTCTGGTTCATTCATATTTGGAAAGTTTGCACAGGGTGGTTAATATTTCCCTACCCCCACCATCCAATAAACCCTTTTCCGTGGAAACCTTTGTCCAAGTCAGGTCTTTGTTAGATCAAGTGGCGTCTTTTTGCGTATTTTACAATGGAAGTTTTAGAAAATTGTAACGACTGCAGTAACCCATACCTGAAAGTATTTTGGTGAATTCCAATGTTGATAATTTTCTTAAATCTCGTAATGTAATACTGTATACCAACGTTTACAGAGTTCCAAGTGCAGTACTAAACTAAGGCAAAGAAGTCAAGGCACCAGAGACTCACAGTCACAACATCCCCGTGACCCACAAGTTTCATCGTCACGGTCATAAAATTAAGTCATTAATTTCTTTAATTTCAATATGTTAGTTTTACAATATTTTGTTAGAGTGCGAAGCTCAACATTACC
>NC_090740.1:119022527-119025027 GCF_036898095.1 Palaemon carinicauda | reverse complement strand
ATTATTATTATTATTATTATTATTATTATTATTATTATTATTATTATTATTACTAGCTAAGCTACAACCCTAGTTGGAAAAGCAAGATGCTATAAGGCCAGGGGCTTCAACAAAGAAAATAGCCCGGTGAGGAAAGGAAATACGGAAATAAATAAATGATATAAGAAGTAATGAACAATTAACATAAGATATTTCAAAAGCATTAATAAGATTAAAACGGGCATTTCATAATTAAACTATAAAAGGACTTATGTCAGCCTGTTCAACATGAAATCATTTGATGTTCAACATGAAATCATTTGCTGCAAGTTTGAACTTTTGAAGTTCTACTGATTCAACTACCCGATTAGGTCACAGCTAGAATAAGACTTCTAGAGTACTGTGTAGTAGCCTATAATTTGTATATCCACTTAAAAATCGGAAAACTTCCCTGTGGGAAATTGTCACTTTTGAAAGTGACTTCTATACATTGATGAAATAATAAATATTAAAATATAAGACGTAAAGAAAATTTCCAAAAATATAAATTTTAGTGCATAGCATTTTCTTTAAAATGAGTTTGAGATAAAAAAAAATCAGTCGAAAAAATGAAAATGCAGGAGTTTGAAGTAACCTTAAAATGAGATAACTTTAGTGAATAGAATTTTTTGAATATAGGTTTTAAATGAAAAAAATCCGTCGAAAAACAAAAGAAGTAGGATTATGAAGTAACCTCAAAATAACAGTGTTCCTAAAGGGTAGAGTCACGCCCCTTAAAGCAACCTTAATTTCCTATACTTCTATGATTTTTATGAGTTTTAAATCTATTTCATGTTTTTACACTTATCAAGAGAGAGAGAGAGAGAGAGAGAGAGAGAGAGAGAGAGAGAGAGAGAGAGAGAGAGAGAGAGAGAGAGAGAGAGAGAGAGAGAGAGAGAGAGAGAGAGAGAATTTGTACGACCTCTTGAGCTGATGATAAACGGTCAACATCATCAGAGCGGATTGATTTCCAACAAGAAACGACTTCGTTTGCTTTCGCAGATGAAAAATCCCATTGAAATGATCAAGATTCCGAATAGAAATTTCTTTGAAGAAGATAACTCACCTCGCGTAAGTACCTATTTGAAGACCTTCATTAGATATTCAATCAAAAGGACCATTTTGAACAATCCCATCATATGCTGACGATGGCAGAGCTCGTGCTACGGCGGTAATATCATCTCTTCCGAGAATTGTATCCTGTAGTGTGGAATGTATTCAGTCACACTCCCATGAATTCCGCAATGAATAAGACCCAGCATGAAAGAGAATCCGTCCTTTGCTTCCATGCAACCATGTGGAAGGGATAAGAAAAAAAAGGGATTCCTTACGTTTCTCCCAAGACAAAGGTAATTGATGTTGCTCGGGAAGCGACGTCGAGAGACTGACAGGAAATGTGAGCAGAGTGGAAATGGGAACGAAGCTCAAAGGTCGCACAGAGCCGTCTTCTTTGAGGGCTTTGGGTGCTGGGTTGGTGCTCTGGGGGCGCTCTCTTTTTCTTTGGGGGGGCCTCTTAAAATGGGGTCAAATAGGCCAATTTAGAGATGGCGTTCAAAGACCATTCTTAGAAACCATTTTGTATAATATTAATTATTGACACACATCTTTAATACATTTCAGGTTTTAATTCAAATGCAATTTTAGAGTCATTTAAACTTATATTCAAAGGCATTTTTAGTGCCTTTTAAAATTGTGTTAAAACGTATCTTTAGAGTCATTTAAACTTGTATTCAGGCGTATCTTTACTGCTATTTAAAATTGTATTTAGGCTTATCTTGACTGCCATTTAAACTTGTATTCAGACGTATCTTTACTGCTATTTAAACTTGTATTCAGACGTATCTTTACTGCCATTTAAAATTGTATTCAGACGTATCTTTACTACCATTTAAACTTGTATTCAGACGTATCTTTACTGCTATTTAAACTTGTATTCAGACATATCTTTACTGCCATTTAAACTTGTATTCAGACGTATCTTTACTACCATTTAAACTTGTATTCAGACGTATCTTTACTGCAATTTAAATTTGTATTCAGGCGTATCTCTACTGCCATTTAAACTTGTAGCTTAGCAAATAATAATAATAATAATAATAATAATAATAATAATAATAATAATAATAATAATAATAATAATAATAATAATAATAATAATATAACTTTACATAAAGATACAAGAGTTGAAAGTAATTGTTACTAAGGCAATCATGAAATAATTGCCTTTCCCAAAATCGATGATTTTGCTAAGATTTTCACCTCTGTCTGTCTTGTTTATTTATTTGTTTGTGAGCAACTTTACACTAAAACTACTGTACCGATTTTGACCAAACTTAGTAGATATATTGAGTGTGACCCAAGGATGAATCTGTAACATTTTGGATGAAGTACATCAAAGTATAAGTACGCAGCAGTACTTTGAAGATAATCGCAATGTTGAGTAAACGGAAAATAGTTTGTTTTTTGTTTGTGAGCATCATTG
>NC_090740.1:119012527-119015027 GCF_036898095.1 Palaemon carinicauda | reverse complement strand
CCAATTTCTAAGTGTATATGTCTTTTTCATGAGTAAAAATGATAAAGTTTTGGGTAATGGGGATGCGAGGCTAGCCAGTGGTAAAGCTCAAGTTAAAGTAAATTACATTTGACTGGCTAGAATTAAGGCCACCGTTACTTTAAAGGCTGCTTTTCTGGTCCTATACAGCAGGGGAACTCTACTCTCTACAGGACCTCCACGGTCATTTAATGTTCGTCTGAAAGATTCAACATTTCATACCGTTGGGCACCAGAGACCCGTTGAGATACTACCGCTAGAGAGTTATGGGGTCCTTTGACTGGCCAGACAGTATTACATTGGGTCCTTCTCTCTGGTTACGGTTCACTTTCCCTTTCGCTACACATACACCGAATAGTCTGGGCGATTCTTTACAGATTCTTCTCTGTCCACTTACACCTGACAACACTGAAATTACCAAGCAATTCTTCTTCATCCAAAGAGTCACTGCACTGTAATTGTTCAGTGGCCACTTTCCTCTTGTTAAGGGTATAAGAGACTCTTTAGCTATGTGAAGCAGCTCTTCTAGGAGGACACTCCAAAATCAAACTATTGTTCTCTAAGTCTTGGGTAGTGCCATAGCCTCTGTACCATAGTATTCCACTGTCTTGGGTTAGAGTTCTCTTGCTTGAGGGTACACTCGGGCACACTGTTCTATCTAGTTTCTCTTCCTCATGTTTTGTTAAAGTTTTTATAGGTTATATAGGAAATATTTATTTTGATGTTACTATTCTTGAAATATTTTATTTTTTCTTATTTCCTTTCCTCACTAGGCTATTTTCCCTGCTGGGGTCCCTGGGCTTATAGCATCATGCTTTTCCAACTAGGGTTGTAGCTTAAGTATTTAATAAGAATAACAATAATATCTTAATATCTTGCTGAAGATATCCAGGATTGGACGTATGAGTTTCATATCTTAATGGAGACAGAACTTTACAATGATATCCTTACAACTAATGAAAAATATATTGATAAAATGAACATGATAATCTAAAATTCTCATAATTTCAAAACGAAAATACTTCAACAAACTTGCATATAAAAATATGTAAATAAAAAAAAAAAAGCTTCAATCTTAAACATAAAAACAAAAGATTTCAAAATCTATTTCAAATTCAAATCGAATCATTTCGAATCATTTCCCAAAATCCACAATCATTAGATCGCATTTCAAAATAGATTTAGAATAGTAACTAGTAATGTATGCTGTGGTGGAAACACGGCAAGATATAAAAAAGAAGTGTTTCCCCACCCCCAAGAAAGCGATGGAAAAATAACGAGTTTTCCCCTTATTTCCGAATGGATGTATTCTATATCCCATCTGTCCCCCAGGGAAGATAAGTTCTCTGTAATAATTGTAGAGCATACCATCTTAATGCTCCGGGGGGAGGAGGAGGTGGTGGTGGTGGTGGAGGAGGAGGAGGAGGAGGAGGGGGAGGAGTAGGAAGAGCAAGGTGCTATTTCGAGGGTATGTAGGAGTGAGAAGAGGAGGAGATATGAGGTAGGGAGGACCCATCTCCCCCCAAAAACGTTGGAGATGTGGAAGCTGGGATGAGAGTAAGAGATGCTTTTATAGCTAAACGTAAAGATAGAGGAGCAGAAAAAAAAAACCGAATAATTTACAGAGAATAACCAGAATGAGAAATGAAATAGACATGATCAAGGAAAAGAAGGGAATGTGGAATTGTGAAAATATATAAAGTCCTCAGAAGGATATTGGGAGTTAAATGGCAGGACAGGATTAGAAATAAAACTATAAGAAATATTACTCGAGTGCCATATGTTGATGAGATCATGATGAGGGGTAGATGGGGATGGTTTGGGTATGCTCTTCACACTCCCCAAGAGAGATTATTTCACTAGACTTTCAACTGGGCTCCACAAGAATAGTTGGAAGACCTAGGCTTATATGGCTGAAGACTGTGAAGCGCGAAGTAGGAGATGGTGAATGGAGAAGTATTCAATTGAAAACTCAAGATAGAGACGACTGGCGAAATCTAACCGAGGCCCTTTTCGTCAATCGGTGTAGGAGATGATGATAGAAATAGTAAGACGAATCGGGAATAAATTAATATGCTTATGGGAAAAGGTAAAAGAAAGAGATTAGGAAGTAATGATTGAACAGAGGAATAGTGGAACGGTAGAGAGAAGAAAGTAAAGATGAAGTATGGAAATACAAGAAATGAATGAAAGATATCAGTGTGATGAACGGCAAGAAGAAGTAATGAAAATATATTTGTAAGAAAGAAATAGACAGAAACTAATACTAAGAGATGGGGACGAAGAAAGATAAAAACGAAATAAAATGGAAGAATTAGAATTGAACAAAAGGAAGTGATACGAAGATGGATATAGATAATAAGCTAGCGATTAAGGAAAGGAAAAAAGATACATAGAAAAATAAAAAAGTGAAATGTACAGTATAAAAGCAAAAGAAAAGAAAAGTGAAAAGAAAGATATATGAATGGAGAATTGATGCAAG
>NC_090740.1:118987527-119010027 GCF_036898095.1 Palaemon carinicauda | reverse complement strand
CTGGGCCTCCCTGGTCCTAACTTGGCTGGAGAGGGAGCTTGAGCGCTGATCGCATAATATATGGTCAGTCTCTATGGAATTGTCCTGCTTGCTAGGGCAATGTCACTGTTCCTTGCCTCTGCCATTCATGGGCGACCTTTAAATCTTTAAACCTTTAGTAAGATCTGACTATGGGTAAGTATCCAAATAGTCTGGTCAGTGTAAAGGTAAGGTTTATGCATATTATATCTATATTCTATTTATGTGTTAACACAGTGGTTCTATATCTAGGGGCAGCAGGGTGACGAATTTAGTTTAAGGTGAGAGACAGGATGTCTCTTCGGGTTCTACTCTCATTGATTTTAAGGCGATAGACAGGATGTTTCTTCGGGTTCTACTCTCGATGCCTGGCGGATGATCTTACTGGAATCAGTATGGACCGGCAGGGGTCACTTGCCTTAGTTAGATAGACACTGCACATCACAAGGAACTGGCTATCCTTTGATAAATCTAGCCAATGAATCCTCTATGGATTTAGTCAGTCTATGGAAAGAGAAAATTACAGAATGGCCTCCAGTACCGGGCAAAGCTGGGTAGTAAGAATCAGAAGCCCTTTGCGTCAATAGGCGTAGGAGGAGATGATGATGTAAGCTTCAGAGAAACAGTCGGCCAGGGGCTATATTCGCCCACATGTATCTTGCAAGAAAAATCTCTCTTTTGAAGTGAATGGTTAATTGGAATATGCCGCTAATACAACGAGTCACATATCTAGAGAGGCACATCATTATTACTATCACTTGCTAAGCTACAGTCCAAGATGGAAAAACAGGATGCTACAAGCCTAGAGGCTCCGACAGGGAAAATAGCCCAGTGAGGAAAGGAAAATAGAATATTTTAAGAAGAGTAATACTGAAATAAATATCTCCTATGCAAACTATAAAAACTAACAAAATAACAGGAAGAGAAATAAGATAGAATAGTGTGCTCGAGTGAACCCTCAAGCAAGAGAATTCTAATCCAAGACAGTGGAAGACCATGATATAGAGCCTATGGCATTACCAAAGACTAGAGAACAATGGTTTGATTTTGGAGCAATATATATGCTTTTTTATCCTTCAAAGATGGGTTCTCCTCTAGTTTACCATATCAGAATCATAATTTGAATGAATTTCAGAAATTACAGTACGTTCCTCAGTATTCAAATGAAATTCAATTGTATATATGAAGACACTTCAACTTAAATAGCGAAGAACGTGACTTGAAAGAAATGCAAACACATGAGAATAGCTGACCTTAGGGAGGTAATTAAGGCTGTTCATGAGGTAGGCTATGGTGTAAATATTGTTAAAATGACAGGTTTAAAGGCCACCATGAATGGCAGAGGCAAGGGACAGTGACAATGCCCTAGAGCAGTGGTTCCCAACCTGGGGGAAATTTCCCCCAGGGGGGAAATTTGAAGCTTCCAGGGGGGAAATGATTACACTACCTACTAACTAAAACAAGCGGAAAATGTTCTCATAGTACGTGCGGCAATTTGTTGTTAGCCATTAAATTGTGATATGATCATATCAGTTCTCAAAGACATGATATTCAAGGGGAGAATTGGAGTGTCATGCCCATTTCTGAGGCAGGCGAGTGGGCATGAGGGCTGTGCGGGGCATGAAGGGGGAAATCTGGATGGTTGAACTGGGTGCAGGGGGGAAGTGACAGAAAAAAGGTTGGGAACCACTGCCTAGAGACTGACTATATATACTGTACATATGATCCCCTCTTCACCCAAGCTAGGACCGGGAAGGGCCAGGCAATGGTTGCTGATAAATTAGCAGGTAGACGTATAGGCTCTCCCAAAACCCTCATCCATAGCTCACAAGGATGGTAAGGTTGCACACACTACAAGAAACTATCGAGCTTGAGCGTTTCTCGAACACCAGTCCGGCCACTTACCAGACAGGGACGTTGCCATTAGGCCACCACAAGGTTATGCTGTAAATACTTTGTATAAGGTGTTTCAATTATATGCCAAAATCTAAATGTCTGTACCAACTGTGTTTCACACGATCGTAAACAGTTCACTTTGTGTATATATTATGCTTGTATCTTCGCTCTTCCCTCGCAATAAAAAGAACCAGAATAAACATGTCTGGTTTTTACCTCTGTAACAGCGTCGATTTTTGAACATGAAAATCCTTGTTGCCTTGAGCTTTTGTATATAAAGGAGAGTGTTCTACAATAAACTCACTCAGTTGCTTTCACCCTGTCTTTGAGTCACAACCTTCTCTCGGCCCGTCACATGTCTCTATGTATAAGAAGAAAATCTTTTTATAAAAAATCTAATAAAAAGTATTTCACAGATGTACCTACGGATTGACTGAAGTTCGTAGTCTAAATTGTTTTGGGACGAGCGGTACCAGGGTTCCATGTACCATCTAAAGACCTGAGCGAGGACTAAAGAAAAGAAAGAAGAATAAATCAATAGTGAATAGTGAAAATGATACAGAAACTTAGCTGAAGTTTTATCAGAGCAACAACCCAATTTAACACATTTAACACAGTTATTGATTCTGCACTCTTAAAAAAAACGTAAATTTAATCTGAAATACTCGTAAAAATATACTGTTCTCAGCCGTATTTCAGTAAAATACAGGCCACCGTATTTTACCTTACTTTGTTATTATCTTTTACAGGTTGGTGACCGTAATATAACTCATTTACGTCAATATATCCGGTTTTAAAACGGTAAATATCAGGCAACATTAATTCCATGATTTTTATCATTCTTTTACAGCAAATTTTTAACAGTGTGGTTCTGGAAATCCATACGAAGAAGAGCCTTCGGTTGAAGACATTTTGGATCAGATGGAAGGAAAGGGTGTGTTGCAATTATCTTCTATAAAGAGAGATCAAACAGGGAATCGTTTGATGTCTGTGAACGGCGCAAATGTTTCGGCTTCTTTGTGAGAGGTTAACTGATCGTAGACAAAACTTTAACAAAAGGGTTTAAAGGTTTAAAGGCCCCTCATAAATGGCAGAGGCAAGGGAGAGTGACATTTCCATATCAAGCAGGACAATGCCCTAGAGACTAACTATATATACATATGATCAGCGTCCAATCATCCTCTCCACCCACGCTAGGACTGGAGGTGGGGGGGGGGGGGGGGAGGCAATGGCTGCTGATGACTCGGCAGATACACCTACAGGCTCCCCCTAACCCCCCACCCTTAGCTCACAAGGATGGTGAGGTCACAGTGACCAAAGGAACTAATGAGTTTGAGCGGGACTTGAACCCCAGCCGGGCGATCACCAGTCAGGGACGTTATCTCATAGGGCACAACAAGGAACTAGATTTAGGATATTTTTTTTTTTTTTGCAAGATTACTCTTTTCAAATAAAATGAAATTTAGAGTCTTGATACACAAAATAATCTATTAAGATTAAAGCTACCAAACCTCATTTTCCTTAATCTGGTCAGTAGATGTTTTGTAAAAACACAGTTAAAAAATCCGTAATTTTATTAGGAAATTCTCCGTAAAAATGAAAAGTTCTCAGTTGTATTTAAGTAGAATATGGGTGACCGTAGTTTTATATTAATGTTATTTTTTAGGGTTGGTGACCGTAATATCACTCCTTTACGTCAATATATCCGGGTTTAAAACGGTCAAAATTCTGGAATAAATGTTGCCAGGCATTTACCGTTTTTATTTTTCCAAATGCAGATTTTTAACAGTGTATACCTAGATTTAGCTTTGTCAAATGCTGGATAACTGAAAGATGAAATACATATAAAAGAACTAGACGTTGAAAGTTTTATGCTATAACGTGAAATAAAATTTTCGTCTCCAAAAATGAGGATTCTCAACAAATTGTATTGTGTGAAGCACTAGGTACTAGGAGAGCTGGAAAACCCAGACCTACATGGCTGAGGATTATGAAGCGTGAAGTACGAGATGATGAATGGAGAAGTATTGATTTAAAAGCTCAAGATAGAGACGACTGGTGAAATGTAACCCGATGCCCTTTGCGTCAATAGGCGTAGAGGAGATGAACATGATAATGATGAAGTTTCTAAATATCGTTAACAATTTGCCGTAAGAAAACAGTATCCACTCGGCCAGGCTTCTTAGAAAGAAATCTCTCTCTCTCTCTCTCTCTCTCTCTCTCTCTCTCTCTCTCTCTCTCTATCACGGGCAATCACACAAGATACAGAAATGCACCTTGAAAATAAAGCCAGAAGCAAAGAAAATTATATTTATAAACAAACAATACTAAATAACTTTGTATAATAAATTAATTAAATGCATTGTAATTCACAGCAATTCAAAAGGAAATAATGTAGATCAAATTTTTGTTCTTAATAATAATAATAATAATAATAATAATAATAATAATAATAATAATAATAATAATAATAATAATAATAATAATAATAACAATAAAACTAATAACAACAACAACAACAACAACAACAATAATAATAATAATAATAAAAATAACAATAATAATAACAATAGCAATAATAATAATAATAATAATAATAATAATAATAATAACAACAACAACAACAATACAACTAATAACAACAATAACAACAACAACAACAACAACAATAATAATAATAATAATAATAATAATAATAATAATAATAATGATAATAATACAGCACTAAATATACGAACGTCAACCTCAAGCTATGGTCGAAAATGATTAGAATAAACGAATCTCGGACTACAATATAAGGATGGGCAGAGTGAATATTAATATTAATACTGTATTACAAGCTAAGCTATAAGCCTATAGTCAATTTATTTTAGCGAGGCATATTTGCACCGACTCACAGCTGTACCCTTTTAGCTCGGAAAAGTTTCCTGATCGCTGATTGGGTGGACAAGATAATTCTAACCAATCAGCGACCAGAAAACTTTTCCGAGCTAAAAGGGCACCGTTGTGAGTCTGTGCAAATCTCCCTCTCTAAAAGAAATGGACTATAGTTGGAAAAGCAGAATGCTACAAGCCCAAAGGCTCCATCATGGAAAAATAGCCCAGTGAGGAAAGGAAACAAGGAAATAAACAACTACAAGAAAAGTAATAAACAATCAAAAGAAAATATTTCAAGAACAGTAAAAACATTAAGTTAAAAAAAAAACAAGAGGAAGAGAAATAAGATAGAACAATACTCGAGTGTAACCCCAAGCAGGAGAACTCTAACCCAAGACAGTGGAAGACCATGGTACAGAGGCTATGGCACTACCCCAGACTAGAGAACAATGTCACTCTGGTCAACAAGACCATGAGAAAAAATAGAAATGTACCAGGACTTACGAATTGAATTATGAAGGCTTTGGAATATGCATGTAGAAGTGGACCTAAGTTATTGAAAAGAAGTCTCAAGAAGGTAAGAGCTGATGTAGCCCCAGGACTTATGCAGAAGAACTAATTGAAACAGCACGGATAGTGAGGACCATCCTGGATCCCTTAGGAAGCTGGATGCAACTCAGAACACCCCACACTCTTGTTACTCTTCTTAAAATATTCTATTTTTCCTTCTTTCCTTTCCTCACTGGGCTATTTTTCCCTGTTGGGGCCCCTGGGCTTATACCATTCGGCTTTTCCAACTAGGGTTGTAGCTTGGCAAGTAATAATAATAATAATAATAACAATAATAATAATAATAATATAAAGCAGCGGTCTCTGTGGACTAAGATCCCCCCCCCCAAAAAAAAATAACAACAATATCAATAACAGCAACAATTTTTATTACGCTATGCATATAACCTTATAACAGATTTCAGTTTAATTTTCTTCATTTTGGCTTTCTTTAAGCGTGAAATATTTTACAACTGTTCAACACCATATCCTGATAAACATTTCATGCAAATACGAATTTTGTGAACGCTACAAAATCCCGGGTATCATACAAGGATGATATTTTTCTAGGAAGAAGAATCCATAAGAGATCCTACATATTCATCCACAGAAAATACATTTCGGCTCACAAATACATTCTAAGCATTTCATTCATAAAAGCAATTTTCCCTGAGGGGCATCAAGTCATTAATGTTAATGAGTATCCTCTCCCAAAAAAACAAGCATAGAAAACGGGATCTTCTCCCTCTGACAAAGGGTATCTTCGCTTTCCCCCTGGGAAGAAAACCAAGCGCTCACATCGACCCCCGTGATGGAAATGAAATCGTTTAACAAAAAAAAAGTATGAGACGGGTCTTGTACCTCCCCGAGCTTCATTTCCCGATCGTGCAGATGCAATTGCAAGACGAAATCATCCCCAGATGTAGTGGGGGGAGATGGAAAAAAAAGAGGATGTGTTTGCGTTACGTGGATTTAAAAGAGGAGAAGCAAGCGCCCTCTATCAGTCTTGGTCGAGGAGGACTGGCTGAGTTTTAATTCATAGAGTCTCATCTCTTTGATAGCTTCTGTTGTTACAGGAATTTCGTTAGAGATGCGAATATATATACCAGTTGAAGGAGATGTTTCTTTTTATTCGGACTTTCAAGAGAGACTTGGAAGTGCACAAAGGATTATTTGAATAACAAATATATATCTGGTGATTAGTTGCAGGAAGTTGGCAGCCATATTGCAATTGAAGGTGATATAGAAATCTATTATTGCAGTAAATTTATCTATCATTCCAATCTAGTAAAATTCAATTTGGTTACTTTTCAGAAAAAGGAGATGTAATATTCAACTCCAAGAGATATAATTAAGAATTTATCTTATGCATAGATATACCTTTTAATCTAGTAAAATTTGGATTGATTACTTTTTAAAAATAAAGGAAGTAGATGTAATTATTAACTGAAACAGATGTAATTAAAAATTTATCTTTTGCATAGCTGTACCTTTTAATATGGTGAAATTCGAATGGATTACTTTTTAGAAATAAAGGAAGATATAATAATCTAGTAAAATTCAAATGGATTACTTTTAAAAAAAGTATAATTAGGCATATAATCAACTCAAACAGATGTAATTAAAAATTCATCCTTTGGAATGATGTTAGTTTTTAATCTAATAAAATTCGAATGGAATTACTTCTTAAAAACAGAGGAAAGAGATGTAATAATCTACTCGAAGAGATGTAATTAAAGAGTTATCCTTTACATAGAAGGATAGATGTGAGAGAGGCAAGAGAGCGTGCTAGAAATAGGAATGAATGGCGAGCGATCGTGACACAGTTCCGGTAGGCCCTGCAGCTTCCTCCGATGCCTTAGATGACCCCGGAGGTAACAGCAGTAGGGGATTCAGCGTTATGAAGCTTCGTCTGTGGTGGATAACGGGGGAGGGTGGGTGTGGCACCCTAGCACTACCAGCCGAACTCGGTTGAGTCCCTTGTCAGGCTGGGAGGAACGTAGAGAGTAGAGGTCCCCTTTTTTTTTTGTTTCATTTGTTGATGTCGGCTACCCCCCAAAATTGGGGGAAGTGCCTTGGTATATGTATGTATGATAGGCATTCTAACGTTGTTTCTGATCTTAAAATATTTCATAGTCTTTATTCATCACATATAGTTTCAGTAATGTGAATAACTAGCATAATAAGCTCAGTTCATTACTGTATAATCAAGATGTTATAGTGAAATCATTTAAACTTTACTTATGAAGTTACTGATACACTATTTCTATCATTTATTGTCAATGTAAAATCACAGTCTTTTCAATCGAGATTTTGTTTTGGACACTTTTACTGAATTATATTTGCAATGATTTTATTTCGATATTTTCTCCCACATCATTTTGTAGTTATTTACGGTCTTGCTTTTAACTCTATGTAGTTTTTAATTTAATTCATATCCATTTGCCAATTTGCACGAACATGATACATTTACGAACATTTTTATGTTTATTGTTCGAGTGAGATGTACAATATGTTAACGCTTCAGTGGACGTGAAATTAATTATGACTTTTTAAAATACAGCGTTCAACATTGATAACTAGAGGGGCACTCAGTAGAGCGCAGACCTCCGCCGAGGCAGCTTATTTATCGACCTTTTGCTTGCCCTTGACATTGACCTTTGACCTTAAAATGTATTATTTGGCTTGAATTTTCATACGCTCAAATATGAACCCAGTTTGAAGTCTGTGATAACGATGTCCAAACTTATGGCTGATTAAGTGAATTCGACATTTTGCTTGACCGTGACATTGACCTTTGACCTTGACCTTAAGAAATTTACTCCTTTCCATCTTACACGAGTTAATTTTTGCAAGTTTCATTACTCTACGATTAAAATTGTGGCCAGGAAGCTTTTCAAAAACAAACACACACAAATTATAAATACACAAACAGGGGCGAAAACATAACCTTCCAACTTCGTTGGCGGAGGTAAATGTATCATTTTGAGTTATTCGACTATTTCAAAGGAATAACGATTATAAAATTCAAGATGAAGATCACATAATAATGATAATAATAATAATAATAATAATAATAATAATAATAATAATAATAAAGAATGGTAATTATAATGAATAATGATAATAATAATAATGAATAATAATGATAATAGATGATAATAATGATAAACAATAATAATAATAATAATAATAATAATAATAATAATAATAATAATAATAATAATAATAATAATAATAATAATAATAATAATAATAATATGATCTTAATAACTTCCACGGATGATTTCAGGTAAACATAACTGGGTATCATGAATTTCAAGTAATAATACTAAATACTTATTGTTGTTTTTTTTTTGTTCAAAGAATGTTGTTTTCCTATGAGGAATACAGCAATTACTCCGAAAATCCTGTTAAAGGTCTGGTTGCTAAGATGCCCTTTGAAGGAGGCTCCTGAAGGAGGCTCCTGAAGGAGGCCCCTGAAGGAGTTTTTTTCTGCAGAACGCAAGTTTCTCTTAATTACTGGCTCTGTCGGGGGGATCCTGCCCAGGTGTTCGTTTTAAAGGCCGCTCATGAATGGCAGAGGCCAGGGACAGTGATAATACCATATCCAGCAGGACAATGACATAGAGACTGACCATATATATGATCAGCGCCTAAGCCCCTCTCCACCCAAGCTATGACCAAGGATGGCCAGACAGTGGCCCCAATATCTCTTAGGCTGATAAGCTTTCAATATTAAAACTATTGATTATTTATTTCATTTGTAATATTATTACAATAAATTGCACGAGAGAAAAGCGTGAAAGTCATGCACTGTTAAAAATACCGCAATTTTAATCGGAAATTTTCCGTAAAAATATACTGTTCTCATCCGTATATCAGTAAAATACAGGCGATCGTAATTTGACCTTACTTTGTTATCATCTTTTACGGGTTGGTGACCGTAATATCGCTCCTTTACGTCAATATACCCGTTTTTGAAACGGTAAAAATGCTTGCAAATATGTTGCCAGGCATTTGCTGTTTGTTTTAATGCAAATTTTTAACAGTGTGGGACAGGGGGGGGGGGGTGCTTGGTAGATGTCATGGGACCCAATGAAGTTCTAACCCTGGGGCCCGTGCCATGGGTTAATACAGCACGGATAGTCAGCCTACTTCAGGTTTAGCGATTCCCTACAGGAGCTCGCAAACTATAGGACTTAGTCAATTTATTTTAGTAAGGGAGATTTGCACAGAATCGCAGGGGTGCCCTTTTATCTCGTTAAAGTTTCATGCTCGCTGATTGGTTAGAGATGATAATTCTAACCAATCAGATAGCAGGAAACTTTTCCGAGCTTAAAGGGCACCGCTGCGAGTCTGTGCTAATGCGCCTCGTTAAAAAAAAATTGAGTATGGTGAGTGGAAGTCATTTGAAAAAAGTTTTATATATATTTTAGGAGACGAGAGGTGTTTGACATATTTTTAACGAAAAGGACATTACATGAAAGACTTCAATATCCAAAAAAAAAGGAAAAATTCTATCAAAAAAGTATTCACGAATAATTATATTTTTGATTTAAAAACATAATTAAAATAGTAAAAATTTCAATTGTAAATATACTACACGTAAAATAAAACAAATATTTAGATAAGTAGTAAAAATTTCAATTGACAATACACTACATGTAAAATAAAAAAATATTTATGTAAATATACTATGATATATATATATATATATATATACATATATATATACATATATATATAATATATATATATATATATATATGTATATATATATATAAATATACATATACATATATATATATATATATATACATACATACATACATATATATATATATATATATAAATATACATATACATATATATATATATATATATACATACATATATATATATATATATATATATTATAAACTGTAAGATTGTAAATGCGTATTTCATAATAAAAGATAAGAAAAAATAAATTCTAGCATGTAGGATGCTTACAGGACCCAGGGGAAATTGGCTGGGGCAAACGTCTCTTGTATTTAATTTCCTTCCTTTGTTTAAGCATTTCTGTTTTTTTAGTTAAAGTTAACGTTTTATTTGTGTTGTTTGGTTTGATACATAAGGTCAAATGTAAGATAGATAAATTATGAAAGTATTAAGATAAGTGAAAATCCAGTATGGGAAGTGTCGAGTGTGACCTGATTACCATTTATATATATGTATGTATATATATATATATATATATATATGAATATAAATGTATATCATATATATAAATTTATATATATACATAAATACATATATATATATATATATATGTATATATATATATATATATACATAGATGTATATATATATATATATATATATGTATATATCTGTATAGTCAGGTTTACAATTGATAAACTTGCAATTGATATATATATATATATATATATATATATATATATATACTGTGTATATATATATATATATATATACATATATATATGTATATATATATATATATATTCTATACACACATACATATATATATACATATATATGTGTATATATACGTATATATATATATATATATATACACACACAAATATATATATATATATATATATGTATATATACATATATATATATATATATACATATATATATATATATATATATGTATATATATACATACATATATATATATATATATATATCTATATATATATATATATATATATGCACAGTCCCCATCCTTACTGTGGGCATCATATTTAGAAGACCAAACTGCTGGCAGTTTCGAGGAATGAAGGTAAAAAGGATCCTGTGCTTACACATAAGGTCATAATACAAATATGCAAATATTACACTTATCCCAGATTCTAAAAACATAACTCTTAATTTGCACAAAAGAGCTTCGATAGAAATATTCCCCAGTTTTAACTAATATATAAGTAAAGAGAAAAACAGGGAACAGCTAAGCAATATACTCGCCTTGATAGATATAATAACATAGTGAACACTTAAAGGATTTATTAGTTATGAATAAAAACATATATTGAGGTGAACGTTATTGAATCTAAATGTTCTTTTCTGACGTAAGTTAGAAGAATTAGAAAAGGCGATTTTAAGTTAAGAAAAAAGGACATTCACATATCTATAAGATTTCTGATAACTAGCACTTTTTCTTGTTAGTGTTCTTTTCTTACGGAATTTTGAAGAAGTGAAAAGTGTGATTTAAAGTTAAGAATTAAAGAAATCTAATTATCAATAAGATTTATAATAACTTTAGCAATTTTTTATGTAACTTTTCTGACGTAAGTTTGAAGAATTAGAAAATGTGATTTTAAGAATAAAGGAAATTTTTCTTTTAACGTTAATTCCCGATATTTAAAAGAAAGCCAATTAAAGATATGATTAACTGATATAATTTGGTTTTTTATTTGTGTGAAAAATTTAGAGAATAATTTTTCCCCTTTTTAATCACAATGTAATATTATCTACTTCCAGTAATAGAATTAAAAAAAAACTATTAGTGAAGTAAATAGTGCAAGTTTATAAAAAGTCTTTGAGACCTCCAAAATGCTCTCTCTCTCTCTCTCTCTCTCTCTCTCTCTCCACGGACGAACTATAAAAAGTCTTTGAGACCTCCAAAATGCTCTCTCTCTCTCTCTCTCTCTCTCTCTCTCTCCACGAATGAACTATAAAAAGTCTTTGAGACCTCAAAAATGCTTGTAACTCCTTATGACTCTCTCTCTCTCTCTCTCTCTCTCTCTCTCTCTCTCTCCCCCTTTGAATTCTTGTACAACTGTTCCACAGAAATCATTGATTCATGGACCTCCCTTTTAGCCCATTGAAGGGATAAGGTTAAGCGAAGGACAACCTTTGGACCTTATTTGTATTTCTATAAGACGTCAGACCTCGAAGAGACCTTTTCGAACAAAGGAATCCAATTATTATTATTATTATTATTATTATTATTATTATTATTATTATTATTATTATTATTATTACTATTTTTATTGTTATTGTTATTGCTTTTATTTTTACTAGCTAAGCTACAACCCTAGTGGGAAAAGCAAGATGCTAACAGGGAAAAATACCCCAGTGAGGAAAGGAAATAAGGAAATACATAAACGTTACAAGAAGTAATGAACAATTAAAATAATCTATTTTAAAAACATTAACAACATTAGAATAGTTATTTCACGTATAAACTAAAAAAAGACTTATCTCAGCCTGTTCAACATAAAAACATTTGCTGTAATATTTTCGTCGTTTGCACAAGAGTCATGGAAGGGAAATCTTAAAGTTAAAAAAAAAAAAAAACTAAAAATAAATCGAAGCTGGAAAATGGGTTCGATGGGTTATATGTCTTAACCGTGGAAGAAAAAAAAGAGAGTAACTTAATTTTTTAGAAAGAAAGACTAGAGAAAGACGCTAAAAGGAACCAAGATAAGGAAAATAAAACAAACTGTTTATAAACAGCTTCCCAGTTATGCACATGAACGCACACATACACACACATATATATACATATATATATATATATATATATATATTCGTTGTGAATGGGGTTGTCACTGAGTTTAATGAGATGTCGAACTTGAGAGAGAGAGAGAGAGAGAGAGAGAGAGAGAGAGAGAGAGAAGTTGCAGTTGGGTATGCATGATCGGTGAGTACCTGTAGGGTACAAAGATATGTGTGTATATATATATATTATATATATATATATATATATATATGTATATATATATATATATACATATATATACATATATATATGTATGTGTATATATATATATATATATATATTCGTTGTGAATGGGGTTGTCACTGAGTTTAATGAGATGTCGAACTTGAGAGAGAGAGAGAGAGAGAGAGAGAGAGAGAGAAGTTGCAGTTGGGTATGCATGATCGGTGAGTACCTGTAGGGTACAAATTTATGTGTATATATATATTATATATATATGTATATATATACATATATATATATATATATACATATATATATATATATATATATACATATATATATATGTATGTATATATATACACACACACACACACACACACATATATATATATATATATATATGTACCGATCTTTTTACCTTACAGGTACTCTCCGATCATGCATACTCAACTGCAACTCTCTCTCTCTCTCTCTCTCTCTCTCTCTCTCTCTCAAGTTCGACATCTCATTAAACTCAGTGACAACCGTGGAAGCTTGAGTTACAATAAATGAGACGCGAATACCAGGCCCTTTTTTTCTCTTCCCTGAAAATCCTCAATGCATTCCGGGCTTTAATCTTTACTCGTATCGGTGCGTATCGTGCAAAGATCATTTACAGTGAATTTTCAATCATTCTGAGGTCTTTGGACTTCGTGATACTTTCTGCTGGTGGAAAGTTGCTGAATCGAAGGAGTTTGTCTGGTGAATGTTTTAAGGCAGTGAATAAGAATGAGTAATGCGAACTTCAAGAAATTTGTCTGGTGAATTTTCTAAGGGATTGAATAACAATGAGTAATGCGAACTTCAAGAAATTTGTGTGGTGAATTTTCTAAGGGATTGAATAACAATGAGTAATGCGAACTTCAAGAAATTTGTCTGGTGAATTTTCTTAGGGATTGAATAACTATGAGTAATGCTGACTAAGGAATTTGTGTGGTGAATTTTCTAAGGCATTGAATAACAACGAGTAATGCGAACTTCAAGAAATTTGTCTGGTGAATTTTCTAAGGCATTGAATAACAATGAATAATGCGGACTTCAAGAAATTTGTCTGGTGAATTTTTGAAGGTAATGAATAACTATGAATAAGGCTGACTCTAAGAAATTTGTCTAGTTAAATTTCTAAGGTATTGAATAACAATGAGTAATGCGAACTTCAAGAAATTTGTCTGGTGAATTCTCTGAGGCATTGAATAACAATGAATAATGCAGACTTCAAGAAATTTGTCTGGTGAATTTTTGAAGGCAATGAATAACTATGAATAATGCTGACTTTAAGAAATTCGTCTAGTTAAATTTCTAAGGCATTGAATAACAATGAGTAATGCGAACTTCCAAGAAATTTGTCTGGTGAAATCTTTAAGGCAGTGAATAACAATGAATAGCGCTTGCTCTAAGAAATTTGTCTAGTTAAATTTCTAAGGCATTGAATAACAATGAATAATGCGGACTTCAAGAAATTTGTCTGGTGAATTTTTGAAGGCAATGAATAACTATGAATGATGCTGACTAAAAAATTTGTCTAGTTAAATTTCTAAGGCATTGAATAACAATGAATAATGCGAACTTCAAGAAATTTGTCTGGTGATTTTTTGAAGGCAATGAATAACTATGAATAATGCTGACTCTAAGAAATTTGTCTGGTTAAATTTCTAAGGCATTGAATAATAATGAATAATGCGGACTTCAAGAAATTTGTCTGGTGAATTTTTGAAGGCAGTGAATAACAATGAGTAATGCGGACTCCAAGAAATTTGTCTGGTGAATTTTTCAAAGCAATGAATAAAAATGAGTAATAGTAACTAACTTGCTGACACCGAGAAATTTGTGTGATAAGAATTCAGCTGAATGAGTAACAGTAACTAAAGTCAAATTAAATAGGTTAGAGATGTAAGAACAGTATTTCCTTGAACCAAGTCATCTCTTTCCATGGGAAATGGTATTTATCTGGTAGATGTGGCATTATTTTTGAGAGCTGATATGCCATATCTACTCGAATTTTAAAAGATACGGCTCTAAAGGCGTCAAAGCAGGGTGGGAAATGTATTAAAGGTTTAAAGGCTGCTCATGAATGACAGAGACAAGAGACAGTGACATTTCCCTACCAAGCAGGACAATGCCCTAAAGACTGACCATATATACATATGATCAGCGTCCAAGCCCCTCTCCACCCATGCTAGGACCAAGGATGGCCAGGCAATGGCAGATAGACTTATAGGCTCCCCTAAACACCCCATTCTAAGCTCACAAGTATGGTGAGATTGCAGCGATCAAAGAAACTAACAAGTTTAAGCGGGACTCAAACTCCCAGTCTGGCGATCGCCAGTGAGGGACGTTACCACATCGGCCACCACAAATCGTCGATACTAAGGGCAAGTCTAAACCATTTCTAGATGGACTATAGTGATAGTTTAGAAACTTAATTTCTAGCTATAAAACGGGATTCTAGATTAATTGCACGCTGGATTCGACAAAATATTTATATAATTCGTTACAAAAGAAATGATCGGTCGACTTTGAATGATATCACATATTGTATCACTACTTTTATTATTATTATTATCATTATCATTATTATTATTATTATTATTATTATTATTAGTATTATTACTATTATTATTATTATTAATTGCTAAGCTACAACCCTAGTTGGAAAAGAAGGATGCTGTAAGCCCAGGGGCTCCAACAGGGAAAATAACCCAGCCGGGAAAGGAAACAAAGAAAAATGAAATATTTTAAGAACAGTAACAACATTAGAATAGATATTTCCTATATAAACTATAACAAACTTTAACAAAACAAGAGGAAGAGAAATAAGATAGAATAATGTGCCCGAGTGTACCCTCAAACAAGAGAACTCTAACCCAAGACCATGGTACAGAGGTTTATGGTACTACCCAAGACTAGAGAACAATAGTTTAATGGTTTATCTAGTGTTGCCAGTCGCTCCCCTAGTATAAGTACTTTTAGGAACAGCTTTACTAGATCTATTATAAACCATACTGTATTTCGGTCTGTCTGTCACTACTAGATCCCTGCAAAGTATTTTGCCTGTATCCCTGCCTGTCACTACTAGATTCCTTCCACACTATTCTGTGTGTCTGTCTGTCACTAATAGATCCTTTTCAAACTATTCTGCACTCCTGTCTATCTGTCTGCCTTCCTGCCACTACTAGATCGTATCCATATTATACTATCTGTCTGTCTGTCTGTTACTGGTAAATCATTTCCAAGCAATTCTTTTCTTCTGTCTATCTGTCTGCCTGTCAGTCACTACTAGATCCCTTGCAGGATATTCTGGCTGTCTGTCTATCTACCTGTCACTACTAGATCCCTTCCAAACTCTACTGTCTGTCACTAGTAGATCCATCCCAACCTATTCTGTACTTCTGTCTATCTGTCTGCCACTACTAGATCCCTTTAAAACTATACTGTCTGTCTGCCACTAGTAGATCCTTTCCTAAAATATATTGTACTTCTGTCTACTGTCTGCCTGTCTGCCAATACTAGATCCCTTCAGAATAATCTATCTGTCTGTCACTAGTGGACTCTTTCCACCCAATACTGTACTTCTGTCTATCTGTCTGCCTTCATCCCACTACTAGACCCCTTCCACACTCTTCTATCTGTATCTCTGTATGTTTGTCTGTCTGCAAGTGCTATTCCTCCCCTCCTCTCGCTCCCCCATAAAAAACAAGAGGCCCACGGAAAACCCCATTTGGTGGGTTGCGTCTCGGCGCTCTCGCTCCCCCATAAAAAAAAGGCAACGAAAACCCCATTTGGTGGGTTGCGCCTCGGCGCTGCTGCTGTGATGATGTTTGTCACCCAACCCATAAAGTTGGTGTCTTTGGAAATTAATCGATGCATACTAATGCCGCCACACACAACTGGGGAAAAGGGTCTCCAGGTGTCGAGGTGACGTTGTAAGGGGACCCGGGCATTAAATATAGATGCACAGCATTGCTATGCTCTTTCGGACGGATAATCTTCCGAGTGTTTTTTTTTTTTTTTTTTTTTTTTTTTTTTTTAGCCCGGAGACGCGAGTGTTATTAAATGTAAACTTCGTGAATTGATGGTGACTTTTTATATCGATATATGGGACGCGCCTTCGCTTGGTTAAAGGGAGATGTGACTGCAAGATTATTATTATTATTATTATTATTATTATTATTATTATTATTATTATTATTAATGATAATGATAATGATAATGATAATGATAATGATAATGATGATAATAATAATAATATTAATAATAATAATAATAATAATAATAATAACAATAATAATAATTATTATTATTATTATTATTAATATTATTATTATTGTTATTATTAATAATAATAATAATAATAATAATAATAATAATAATAATAATAATAATAATAATTACTATTATTATTATTGTTATTATTATTAGCTAAGCTACAACCCTAGTTGAAAAAGCAGGTTGCTATAAGACCAAGGGCTCCAACAAGGAAAAATAGCCCAGTAAAAAAAAAAAACGAAACAAGAAAATAAACTACAAGAGAAGTAATGAACAATCGAAATAAAACATTTTTAGAACAACAAAATTAAATTAGATCTTTCATATATAAACTATAAAAACTTCAAAAGAACAAGAGAAAGAGAAACAAGATAGAATAGCACGCCTGAGTGTAACCTCAAGCGAGAGAATTAATTCTTTATCTGAAGGTGTAACTTGTTTCTATCGGTGTCAAATGAATAACATGAGTTTTAGATTGGCTAAAACTACTGATGTGCAGCTCATTAATGAAATAAATGGAGCCTCGTAAGGTCAACGAAGGTCAGATTTGGGACTATGTAAAAGGACCTTTTTTCTCGAGGTAAAATAGAATATACCTGACGATCAAAACTAAGCAGTCTCTAAGATGTTTGGTATTTAGAGAGAGAGAGAGAGAGAGAGAGAGAGAGAGAGAGAGAGAGAGAGAGAGAGAGAGAGAGAGAGAGAGAGAGAGAGAGAGAATATTTTCAATCTCTTTCTAGAAACCATGGCACCACAATATTATAATAACATCGTGAGAGAGAGAGAGAGAGAGAGAGAGAGAGAGAGAGAGAGAGAGAGAGAGAGAGAGAGAGAGAGAGAGAGAGAGAGAGAGAATATTTTTAATCTCTTTCTAGAAATCATGGCACCACAATATTATAATAACATCGAGAGAGAGAGAGAGAGAGAGAGAGAGAGAGAGAGAGAGAGAGAGAGAGAGAGAGAGAGAGAGAGAGAGAGAGAGAGAGAATATTTTCAATCTCTATCTAGAAATCATGGCACTACAATATTAGAATAACATCGAGAGAGAGAGAGAGAGAGAGAGAGAGAGAGAGAGAGAGAGAGAGAGAGAGAGAGAGAGAATATTTTCAATCTCTTTCTAGAAAACATGGCACCACAATATTATAACATCGTGTGTGTGTGTGTGTGAGAGAGAGAGAGAGAGAGAGAGAGAGAGAGAGAGAGAGAGAGAGAGAGAGAGAGAGAGAGAGAGTATTCTGTGAATATTTTCAATCTCATTCTAGAAGACATGGGAACTGTAATATTAGAATAACACCGAGAGAGAGAGAGAGAGAGAGAGAGAGAGAGAGAGAGAGAGAGAGAGAGAGAGAGAGAGAGAGAGAGAGAGAGAGAGAGAGAGAGAGAATATTTTCAATCTCATTCAAGAAGACATGGCCCCATAATATTAGGAGAACATTGTGTATCCCTTTACATATTTTCATGATAATCTATAAAACATTAAATTATACAATTATTTAGAATTTTTTAAATGCAATTCCAGAAACTATTGAAAGACACACTAAAAATGTTTTTAAATTCACGTACACCTTAAGTCGAAATTACAGGATAAAGTTAATTACCCCCGCCAACGAATCTGGAAGTAGGTTATGTTTTACCCCTATTTGTGTGTTTATTTGTTTGTGTGTTTATGTGTGTTAGTTTGTGAACAGCTTCCTGGCCACAATTTTAATCGTAGAATATTGAAACTTGCAGGGATTAAACGTTATGTAAACGGATAGAAATGATTAAATTTTGGAAGGTCAAGGTAAAAGGTCAAGGTTACGGTCAAGCAAAATGTCCATTTCACGTAATCAGCCATAAGTTTGGACATCGTTGTCACAGAGACTTTAAACTTGGTTCATATTTGAGTGTATGAAAATCCACGCCAATTAATACATGTTAAGGTCAAAGGTCAAGGTCAAGGTCGAGCAAAACTTCTACAAATAAGCTGCCTTGGCAGAGGTCTGTGCTCTATTTAGTGCCCCTCTAGCTATTATCCTGTGTCATTTTATTATTATTATTATTATTATTATTATTATTATTATTATTATTAGTAGTAGTAGTAGTAGTAGTAGTAGTAGTAGTAGTAGCTAAGCTACAACCCTAGTTGGAAAAGCAGGATGCCATAAGCCCAGAGGGTCCAATAGGGAAAATAGTCCAGTGAGGAAAGGAAAAATGGAAAATAGAATATTTTAAGAAGAGTAACAACATTGAAGTCAATATCTCCTACATAAAGTATAAAAATTTAAACAACAAGAGGAAGAGAAATAAGTAGATATCAAGAGAACTCACAACTCGCTATTCTAGAATCTTGTTTAGCTTTACCATTCATTTATCAAAATTTTCAAAATATCTTGGCAGCTGAGCAAAAGGTATTCCTACCCCAGCAGTATTTAATAGAAATTAATATAATTCACTGTAAACCCAAAAATCAGAAGTACCTTCGAAATTTAAGATTATTTTCGAAAAAAGGGCGTTATTATGATGAAAATATGAGACGGAAATAAAAACGATATAATTCTGAAAATATTATAATCAAACTTGGAAACAAATTTAAATAAGATGCTTTTTTTCCAGCATCTCTGATTTTTTTCTTTATGTATAAATAAAATAACAAGGAAATATTTTTTTTCTAAACAGTAAAAGAAAACACATTTTGTAATTAACTATTCTGTGACAACACATTGAATCCAGTTTCGATTGGATGAAAAATTCTGTGTAAATAGAAATTCATGGAATTATGAAATAAGTGAAATTTGAAGCTCTGAATGCACTATTAATACTAAGTTATTAAAACTAGAATAGTACACCATGCCGTGTCCGTTAATGTTGGGTATTAGAATCCACAATTATATGCATTGGTGTATTTAAAGATAGCAGCTTTCACACTTTTTTTCAAAATGCCTCTTCAGCTGAAGAATAAAAAAAGTTTTTATTCTTCTGCCGAAGAAGCCCTTTGAAAAAAGTGCGAAAGCTCCTGCTATTTTTAAGTATACAAACGCATATAATTGTGGATTCTAATACCCAACATTAAGTTATTATTTAGCATCCTTCCCAAAGAGTATTTACTTTATATAACAATCTCTTCTCCAACACTACTGACCTTTGGCGAGATAAGGAACCAAGAGCTTGTCGTCATAGTTTGAAGTCGGACAGCAAAGATACGTAGGACAGTTTCCTCTCTAGCGGCGTGTGAACGAACTAGGTATTAACATGTGTCCTGCAAACAAGCCACCGCGTCCTTTGAACCCAAGGGCTAAGTCAAAGGTGTTTCACTACGCTTAGGGGAGAGCACAGACGCTGGCGCTGAATCGGAGCGGTAGTATAAAGGATGGCGAAGCGTGTGGAACGCGCGCGCCAAGATCCCTCTGGGAATCATGTGTTTAAGCTCATAGGAGATCAAGGAAGCTAACAAAGACTTTGGTGAGAGTGATAGTATGAAATATGTTTAGACACCGCGTAATAGGATGGAAGGGGGAAACGCAGGTTAGGTCAAAGGTTAGAGGTGTCAGGTTTTAGTTCCAATGGCCTCTGTACTAAGTCGAATGGATGATAGAATTATTCTTCTGGCGTAGAGGCTAGACAAGGGGAACAACAAATGAGAAATGAATACAAAATTGAAGAACTAATAAATACTCACAGAGGTGGTCTTTTAGAGACTGTACTGTAGTTAAAATTTTGAATAAAATCATTTTCAAGTTTTATTAATATGATTTATCTTTATTATAATAAATTTTAAAGTTTATCAAAATTAAAAATGTGATTAATTTTCAAAGAATTCTCTTTCTCTCTGTCTCTCGAATGCAGTTTCATTAAATAATCATACATTACATACAGTTTCATATTTCAGATGCATTAACCCTTTCATTACCATCGTTCTTTTGATTGGCATCAAAGTGTTCTATCTAAGGTGAGCTGTAATCTACATTCGTATTCGGTTTCCCATTTTCTTCAGATTTAGCTTTTTAGACAGTCACCCTCATGCCTTCCCCACACAAATAACATGCATTATAAAATATACGTGAATCTAAATAACTCAAAGGAATATGACTATTGGTGATGCTGTCCGGATTTGTAAATTGGTTACGTCAACGAGGTGATACTATATCGCTTTTATGTGAATTTCATATCAGAAGTATAATGCTTGTAAAAAATCTATTATATTTTATATATAGAACGTGAAATACATTAATTGCGATAGAAATTTTTATTATACTGAAATCTGATAAACATTGCACCAAAAGACTTTGGGTTTGAATGGCTGAAATTTGTTGGGGATTGACATTTTAGTAAAATTACAGTTTGAGCTAAACTCGGATATTCTACATAAAAATATATTTAATCTAGCTTAAATAGTGTTTTTCCAAGTAATCAGATTAGGAGATACAGTGCCCTCTTTCATAACTACAAAAACGGGGTTCTACGGTAGGAAATCAGGGTTTTTGTGTGGGAAAATCCAGAAAATATATAAAATAAGATTAGCGGTCTAACCAAAGTAAACCCACCTAACCTAACCTAGGAGAAAACGTATGAAATAAGGTTAGCGTTCTAACCGAAGCACACCCACCTAACCTAGGAGAAAACGTGTAATATAAGAGAAGCGGTCAAACCTAAACACACCCACCTTACCTAATCCAGGAGAAAACGTGTAAAATAAGAGAAGCGGTCAAACCTAAACACACCCACCTTACCTAATCCAGGAGAAAACGTGTAAAATAAGAGAAGCGGTCAAACCTAAACACACCCACCTTACCTAATCCAGGAGAAAACGTGTAATATAAGAGAAGCGGTCAAACCTAAACACACCCACCTTACCTAATCCAGGAGAAAACGTGTAATATAAGAGAAGCGGTCAAACCTAAACACACCCACCTTACCTAATCCAGGAGAAAACGTGTAAAATAAGAGAAGCGGTCAAACCTAAACACACCCACCTTACCTAATCCAGGAGAAAACGTGTAAAATAAGAGAAGCGGTCAAACCTAAACACACCCACCTTACCTAATCCAGGAGAAAACGTGTAATATAAGAGAAGCGGTCAAACCTAAACACACCCACCTTACCTAATCCAGGAGAAAACGTGTAAAATAAGAGAAGCGGTCAAACCTAAACACACCCACCTTACCTAATCCAGGAGAAAACGTGTAATATAAGAGAAG
>NC_090740.1:118962527-118982527 GCF_036898095.1 Palaemon carinicauda | reverse complement strand
CCAAGTAGGGCCAGGCAATGGCCGTGGATGACTCCTCAACAGGCAGATCTATAAAGATCTACAAGAAACTATCGAGCTTGAGAGGGTCTCAAACCCCAGACCGGCAGAAGGGTAGCCAGGAACGTTTCAAGTAGGCCACAGTGCTTAAGCTGTTCACTCATTGACTCTTTTCTCTTTCCTTTTAACCTCAAAGGATGGATGGATGGATCGTATAATGCTGAAGCAGGATACACGTGCTGAATCGGCATAGACACAAAGTACGGACAAGATGAAGATGAGATGAAACAGCAATGATGGCCGGGAGGGAGTCCGAAGCAGGAGTCAGGGGCGCTGCGAAGGAAATCTTGCTGTCGTTCTAAACCCGTTCCTTCTCGGTCCTCCATAAAGTCCGAACGGAACGGCGCCCAATTAGAGAGTTAACCACAAAAATCCCCAAACGAGTATATTTACTTTCATTTGCCTTGATTTCATGCTTTTAAAAATGTACACGTCTTTCCACTTCAGCATTCTTATGATTGACGGATTTCCTTAGCAAAGTAAGTGAAATATGAAGGAAGTATCCCGTAGAGTATATTCACTTACTTTTCTCTGACTGCTTAATTCCATCTCCTTTCTGGCCATTTCCTAATCAGTCAAGAACTTGCGGTTATCTCTAACTTTGATATCTTCTACTATCAATAAATAGTAGTATCTATCAATGAAAGTTTCACTCAAGAAGTTGTATAACTCACTGGACGCCATATTGGTAGGGCCCCGCGAGAATAAATACTCCCTAACTGTCAAAAAGGATGGATGAATATTTAGATATATGCATACACATGCACACGCATCCTATCCTACCAGGGTATGATTACTCCCTCTCCCCAACCCGAGGGACGGGGAGAACTGAGTGACCGTATATATAATTATATATATATATATATATATATATATATATATATATATATATATATATATATATATATCTATACATACATACATATACATATATATATACATTTATATATATATATATATATATATATATATATATATATATATATATATATATATATGTGTGTGTGTATAGATACATATATATATATATGTATAGATACATACATACATATATATATATATATATATATATATATATATATATATATATATATATATATATATATATATATTCTGGTATTCTGCCGCGTTTGTCAAGAAATGGACCAATCATTCTTGACAAATTTATGATTTTACCTGTAATTATTATTATTATTATTATTATTATTATTATTATTATTATTATTATTATTATTATTATTATTATTATTATTATTATTATTATTATTATTATTATTATTATTATTATCAATAATAAAATTCGGACAAATATTTTGTAATTTACATAGACAGCTATATTGTAATGAAAAATATTTAATTTTCAAATTGACGTTTAAATATGAGTAATGTTTACACAAATTCAAAGGAATTGGTAACCTCTGTAAATGGGAAGTGTGACGTCAGAGCACATCGTCATAAGAATTTTGACACAAGAGCGAACAATTGAGAAATCTACGAATCTTTAGAGCTTTTGTGTTTGGGCTTTGAACAGTAATAATTATCTCAGCCAACGAAGTTGGAAGGAGGATATGTTTTAAGCCCTCGTTTGTGTGTGTGTTTGTTTGTGAACAGCTTCCTGGCCATAATTTCAATCGTAGAGTAATGAAACTTGCAGAGATTAACTCCTCTATAAAAAAATGGAAATGATTAAAATTTGGAAGATCAAGGTCAAAGGTCAAGGCTATGGTTGAGTAAAAGGTTGAGAAATAAGCTGCCTCAGCGGAGGTCTGCCCTCTACTGAATGCTCCTCTAGTTTTCAATGAATTTTGTACTTATTGATGACTGAAATATGAAAGGTTGAATTACCGTTGTGAAGTAATTCTTCTTTGTCTGCATCTTTTCCCACTTCTATGTGGGGTCAATGTTTCTGGCCAGCTTTCTCCATCTACCTCTGTCCCACAATTCATCACCGGTTAATCCCTTTGATTGAAGGTCATCCTTGATACAGGATCAGGCGAGGTCCCAACGCGTCGTCTACGGGGAACGCCCTAGCATTAATTTTATTTTCACAATTTCATTTTCACAACCCTCCCCATTTACCCGGGCTTGGGACCGGCACCAAGTTGAGGCTGGCTTGCCCCCCTCAGTGGCTGGGTTACCATTGTGAAATAATATTTTGGGTTAACCGGAAAATTTGATTGCTTTCCTTTCTCCATTTTAATTTTCTATGAAAAATAGATGAGTATATTGAAAGACATATGGAACTGAATATATATTTGTTTTCCCTTTTTTTTTTTTTGGTAATGCAGCTGTGAAACGTCTACAGGTATAAGTGCAATTGTTTCAGAAGAATACTAGTTGTTCTGTAAGGTAGAATTGAAGGATGGTGTTGTGTATATAAGACAGGATTACTTGTGTCCTATTTACTTTTATTGATAAAATATTAGGAGTTAGAACTGGGAAAAGTTGTCTGCTGTATTTTGTCTATTAAAGAACTATATTTGAATATATTTCGACTGTTGGGGAAAGGGAAATATAATGATATCTTTTGATAGATGACAGACAGGTCCCACGGTCTCACAGTTCATAATAGTATCAGTAGATTAAACAAACCTAACTTAATTTATCTCTCGAAATACCATGAACAAAATCTACCTAATTATTAAAATCCTTAATCTTTCTTTCTGTTAATATGTTGAGCAACTACGAAGCCTTATCTTGGGTTTTAATATTTTCCTTTCCGTTTCACTTTTCAGGTAGAGAGAAAATTAATAATTTATTTAATTTTGTATTGAGGGTTATATTTCATTCTCATGTACAGCATTCAATTCTTGGCCTCATCTCTGGGGTTATTTTTTTATTCCTGTTTTGTCTCCTGTACAATTTTACATGTAAAAAGAATATGAATTTCTATTTCGTTATGTAACTAGGGTTATTTCTTATTCCTGTTTTGTATTCTGTGCAATTTCATATGTAAAAAGATAATTAATTTCTATTTCGTTATGTAATTAGGGTTATTTCTTATTCTTGTTTTGTATTCTGTACAATTTTACATGTAAAAAGATAATCAATTTCTATTTCATTATGTAACTAGGGTTATTTCTTATTCCTGTTTTGTCTCCTGTACAATTTCATATGTAAAAAGATAATTAATTTCTATTTCGTTATGTGATTAGGGTTATTTCTTATTCCTGTTTTGTCTCCTGTACAATTTCATATGTAAAAAGATAATTGATTTAATTTCGTTATGTAATTAGGGTTATTTCTTATTCCCCTTTTGTCTCCTGAAAAAGATAATTAATTTCTATTTCGTTAAGTAATTAGGGTTATTTTTTATTCCTGTTTTGTCTCCTGTACAATTTCATATGTAAAAATATAATTAATTTCATTTCGTTATGTAATTCAATCAAATCAAAAGATATAACTGCAGTTGCATGTAGATTAGTAGAATAACTCACAATAAACACACACACACACACACACATAGAGAGACGCGCAAAGCACCTGAATACACAGGAGAGGAAATAATCCGAGACTCATCTGTTCTTTGGCAGATGATTATGAACACCAGAGACGCTTCTGTGTTCTTTTCAGTGATGATATTACAGATATTACACTTTTCACTCGGCCCGCATAAACGCAGGTAAACACAGGTGGTCAGTGAGTCTTAGCGTCCCGCGCTAAGAGGCTTAGAGCCACGGAAAAACCACCCCGAGTTGCTTTTCAGATTGAGTGTGTGAGCGCACTTTTCTTCCTACTCGGCTAAAAAATCCTTCTAATTTTGAAGGATCTCGGGGAGATCAGCGAGGGATTTATCCCTTTCCAAAAACACGAGCAGATTTGTCTCTGTCCCGACACCATATTAACCAAAGCTGGAGTGATCCTTTTAGAGGGCTTTATTTTTTTCACTCTCTCTCTCTCTCTCTCTCTCTCTCTCTCTCTCTCTCTCTCTCTCTCTCTCTCTCTCTCTCTCTCTCTCTCTTTTACGCTGTATTCTTACAGGATGAAGAGGAGACAGAAGAGAAAGCATAGAATATAGAAAACATCTCAAGTACAAAAAAGAAAGTTTATGATGCATTTCAGAGAGTTCTCTCTCTCTCTCTCTCTCTCTCTCTCTCTCTCTCTCTCTCTCTCTCTCTCTCTCTCTCTCTCTCTCTCTCTTTTACTCTGTATCCTAACAGGATGAAGAGGAATCAGAGAAGAGAAAGCATAGAATGTAGAAAACATCTCAATTACAAAAAAGAAAGTTTATGTCTGTTACAGTACTAATCGCTGTACCCAACTCTTTGCGTTTCATGAAAGATACTTGCAAGAAATAAATGCTTTAAGTTCACAAGCCTTCGAGACTTCATAAAATGAAATTGCATATTCCCTTATTCTTATTATTCTTATATGCAGTAGATTATGAGATATTACGGAGCAGGATTGCAAGAGAGAGAGAGAGAGAGAGAGAGAGAGAGAGAGAGAGAGAGAGAGAGAGAGAGAGAGAGAGAGAGAGAGAGGGCTTTGCTTGGCTTCATTTGATTCTAATTTCACTGGATTTATTTATGATTTTTGTACTTTTAACTTTACTTACTTTACTCTTACTGTTAATGTCAGTATTTTCTCGAGTCTCTACTAAGGCAAGAACTTCATTTTCTTTTTCAAAATTTGGCTATTGATTACAAATTCTATGTATATATTAATATATATCCATCTATATATAAATTATATATATATATATATATATATATATATATATATATACATATATATATATATATATATACATATATATATGTATATATATATCTATATATATATACATAGATATATGTATATTGATATATATATATATATATATATATATATATATATATATATATATATATATATATGTAAGTATATATATAAATATTCATAAGGATATATAAATCGTGTATATATTAATGTATGTTTATATATATATATGTATAAATATATATATGTATATATATATATATATATATATATATATATATATATATATATTACATATATCATATATATACATATATGCATATGTATATCTATATATATATATATATATATATATATATATATATATATATATATATATATATATATTCATAAGGGTATATAAATCGTGTATATATTAATGTATATTCATATATATATAGTACATATATCATATATATACATGCATATATATATGTATATGTATATATATATATATATATATATATATATATATATATATATATATATATATATATACATATATATGAGATATATGTACATATATATATATATATATATATATATATATATATATATATATATATATAAATATATATATGTATATATATACATATATAAGATATATGTACTATATATATGAATATACATTAATATGTACACGATTTATATATCCTTATGAATATATATATATATATATATATATATATATATATATATATATATATATATATATATATATATATATATATTCATGTATATTTAGTATGTGGTGTATCTGCTAATTATATATGTATAAAAATACACACCAACAACATTAACAACAACAACAAATGCATCCGTTTGTAGTCCACTGCAGGACAAAGGCCTCAGAAATATCAATTAATATAAATACAGTACATATGAAATTTGTGTTAGTTACCAGGTAGACATCTGAAGGTGCTGTTATCCTTGCAGTTTTCCAGAAGCCTTCTGGGATCTCACCACAGACCTTGCAAATAATAACTTCATTGCTGTACAACTGCTCGATATACTATATTCATTTATATTATATTCTGGCTAAGGAATTTCCTTACTTCTGTGCCAATGAGGCATCTGTCTTAAAGTAACCAATAATGCAAAATCATTAATTTTCTACAAATGTTGGAAGATCGGTTTGATATTTTGTCCCTCCAGTATAAATATGTGATAGCCTTTTTTTTTTTTTTTCAACTTCCCATATTGGCGGTCAGGGTGTGGTGGCGGTGCTGGTGGTAGTAGTGGTTGAGGAGATGTTTTGGTTGTATTTGGGTGTGGTAGCAAGGATGGTGTGGTGGTGGCATGCCTTCTGGTGGTTGGTCTAGTGATAGTCGACCTCTGAGTGACGACCGCGCCAGCCATTACCCGATAAAGTCGCCACCTGAGCCCGCTGGTGGGTGAGTTGCCAAGCCACATATTAATTCTGGAATATACTAGCATCACCTTAATGAATCGCCTTGTATTCGTGGCCAGTACTGAAGTAAAGAAATATTTATTGAATAAAAAGACGTAGTGCAAGTCACGATGGGATTATTTAGGGTTATGATCAAAGTATTTGCGAAACATCTTCTCACCTGACATCTGGCAACTCTGTCAGCTATCTCTCGGATGGCGTAATTCCCACGCGAAACTCGCCAGCGAGTTTAAAAGGGAAAGAAAAAAACCCGCGCCGCATTTGGCCGATTTTCGCTACGTGACGTCCCGCAGTGAAACGAGCCTTATACCGTCTTCAGAATTACAAAGCGTCATCTTGGAAGCTTTAGTTAATTAAATTTGGGCAAACATAGGAGGAGATACAGCTTAATACGCTTTATTTCGAGGATTCGCGGGTGGCTCTATAGCTAATACGAGGCCATATAGAGAATAAAAACGGCAATTAGGTACAAAACTAAAGTATATTACCGGGGTATCTGTCTTTTCAGGTCGGTTGTTCTTATGGTCGGTTATGAGTCTTATGTTTGTTATGTAGTATCGGTGTCAGTTATAGCGCCAGTAATACTATACCACCATCTCCGCTATATAATAAAGGGCAAGTGTCTGGCTATATATATATATATATATATATATATATATATATATATATATATATATATATATATATATATATATATATATATATGTATATATATACACATATATATATATATATGTATATATATATATATATATATATATATATATATATATATATACTGTATGTATACATATATATATATATATATATATATATATATATATATATATATATATATGTATATATATATATATATATATATATATATATATATATATATATATATATATATACATATATATACATTATATATATGTATATACACACGTACATATATATGTATATAATACACATATATATACACACATATATATGTATATGTATGCATATATATGTATATATATATATACATTCTATATATATATATATATATATATATATATATATATATATATTTACATAGATATATAATTTATATATACATTATATATATATATATTTACACACACACACACACACACACACACACATATATATATATATATATATATATATATATATATATATATATATATATATATATATATATATATATATAAATGTATATAAAATCCCTGAGCTAATATTGTTGTGGAATCATCTTCCTAATCGAGTGGTTAACTCGACAGAACTTGAAAAGTTCAAACTTGCAGCAAATGCTTTAATGTTGAACAGGCTGACATAAATCGTTTTATAGTTTATAGATGAAAGATCTGACTTACTGTTGTAACTGTTCTTAAGTCATTCTATTTTAATTGTTCGTTACTTTCATATAGTTTATTTATTTCCTTATTTGTATTCCTTACTAGGCTATTTTTTTTCCTGTTGGAGCCCTTGGGCTTATAGCATCCAGCTTTTCAATAAGGGTTGTATCTTACTTAGTAGTAGTAGTAGTAAATAAAAATAAAAATGAAAATGAAAACATTGATAATAATAATAATAATAATAATAATAATAATAATAATAATAATAATAATAATAATAATAATAATAATAATAATATTAAAAATAATAATAATAATAAGAGCAATAATAATAAAATTAATGATAATAATAATAATAATAATAATGATAATAATAATAATGATAAAGATAATAATAATAAATAATAATAATATTAATAATAGCAATAATAATGATAATAATAATAATAATAACAATAATAATATTAATAAAAATAATAATAATAGTAATAATAATAAAAATAATAATAATAATAATAATAATAATAATAATAATAATAATAATAATAATAATAATAATGATGATAGTAATAATAATGAAAATAATAATAATAATTATAATAATAATAATAATAATAATAATAATAATAATAATAATAATAATAATAATAATAATAATAGTATTCGGAAATTGTATTCCAGAGACTATGGAATGAAAGCTGTAATGAAAAACCTAAATAAACAGTTTAAAATAGAATGTATTATGAATTGGATACTTTGCGATTATTCGCAGGTTGTTGGTCGTAGCTGAGAGAGAGAGAGAGAGAGAGAGAGAGAGAGAGAGAGAGAGAGAGAGAGAGAGAGAGAGAGAGAACGAGATGAATGATTTTTATATCTATTTCATAATACTGTAACATATATCGCTTTAAAATCTGGCAATAGCGAATTATATTTTGATTAATATTCTTCACATTCGTTATAAGAGAAAGAAATATAAATATAAATATAAAAAAAGGAGAAGCATATAATTTAATTAATACTAATGAAGTCATATTTGAATCCACCTTATCTGTTAATTAATATTTGATAATGTAAATTTGTAATATAATAACCTTATCCAGATGTACACAGATAAGATACGATAACCAATAAATATATCAATGGAGTTTTGGAATAGTCTTCCTTTTAAATCAAATTTCAAATGATAAGATTTTGCAAAGATTTCTGGTAATTAGAAACAAATTTTGCTGTACATAAACATGTAAACTAGAAACTTTTAGAACTAGGTCATATTCTGATACGTATATGATGACAACATTTCATGATGTCTTTTCACTCCAATTTTCAATTAGCATGTTAGCAATAATTTTGTGCATCTAATATTCAAGATGATCATAAGCTAGTTTTAGAGGTCCTTTGACCTCCATTCTAAAGTGCATTACCTCTAGGATTAAAGGTTCTTTGACCTCTATTTTGAGGTGCCAAACTTCTAGTATTAGGTGCTCTTTGACCTCTATTTTGAGGTGCCATCCTTCTAGCATTAGATATTTTTTTACCTCTATTTTGAGGTGTCATCCATTTAGCATTAGATGCTCTTGGACTTCTATTTTGAGGTGCCATCCTTCTAGCATTAGATGTTCTTGGACCTCTATTTTGAGGTGCCATCCTTCTAGCATTAGTTGCTCTTGGACCTCTATTTTGAGGTGCCATCCTTCTAGCATTAGATGCTCTTGGACTTCTATTTTGAGGTGCCATACTTCTAGCATTAGATGTTCTTGGACCTCTATTTTGAGGTGCCATCCTTCTAGCATTAGATGTTCTTGGACCTCTATTTTGAGGTACCATCCTTCTAGCATTAGATGTTCTTGGACCTCTATTTTGAGGTGCCATCCTTCTAGCATTAGATGCTCTCCGACCTCTATTTTGAGGTGCCATCCTTCTAACATTAGATGCTCTTGGACTTCTATTTTGAGGTGCATCCTACTAGCATTAGATGCTCTTTGATCTCTATTTTGAGGTGCCATATTTCTAGCATTAGATGCTCTTTGATCTCTATTTTGAGGTGCCATATTTCTAGCATTAGATGCTCTCCGACCTCTATTGTGAGGTGTCATCCTTATAGCATTAGATGCTCTTTCACCTATATTTTGAGGTATCATCCCTCTAGCATTCAATGCTATTTGACCTCTATTTTGAGGTGCCTTCCTTCTTGCATTAGATGTTCTTTGACCTCTGGTTTGAGGGGACCTCCTTCTAGCATTAGATGCTCTGTGACCTCTAATTTAGGTATCATCCCTCTGGCATTGGATGCTCTTTGACCTCTATTTTGAGGTGCCCTCCTTCTAGCATTAGATGTTCTTTGACCTCTATTTTTTTGAGGTGCCATCCTTCTAGCAATAGATGCTCTCTGACCTCTATTTTGAGGTGTCATCCTTCTAGCATTGGATGCTCTCCGACCTCTATTTTGAGGTGCCCTCCTTCAAGCATTAGATGTTCTTTGACCTCTATTTTTTTTAGATGCCATCCTTCTAGTAATAGATGCTCTTTGACCTCTAAGTTCAAGTGTCATCCATCTAGCATTAGATGTTCTTTGACCTCTATTTTGAAGTGTCATCCTTTTACCATTAGATGCTCTCTGACCTCTATTTTGAGATGTCATCCTTCTAGCATTAGATGCTCTCTGACTTCTATTTTGAGGTGCCATCCTTCTAGCATTAGATGTTCTTGGACCTCTATTTTGAGGTGTCTTCCTTCTAGCATTAGATGCTCTCCGACCTCTATTTTGAGGTGTCATCCTTTTAGCATTAAATGCTCTCCGACCTCTATTTTGAGGTGTCATCCTTCTAGCATTAGATGCTCTTTGACCTCTATTTTGAGGTGTCATCCTTCTGGTGAGGTGTCATCCTTCTGGCTTTAGATGCTCTCCGACCTCTATTTTGAGGTGTCATCCTTCTATCTTTAGATTCTCTTTGACCTTTATTTTGAAGTGCCATGGGTCTATCATTTGAGGTTCTTTGTCGCTGTTCTCCCCTGAAGGTTTTGAAAAACAAGAAATTCTAGTTTTTCAAGATATTCGTTCTTCAGTAGGTCAGTTTCCTTCTTGATTTCAAGAGGGATTTCAGTACCGTGTGTCTTCTGTTCGTCAGATTCCTCAGAGAAATCGATGGCATTATGTCTTTACCCAGCTTCTTTACCCAGCAGGGCGATGAAGAAAGACACGAGTACAGTCGATTTATCCGCATACGCCATCATGCCCTGGTAAACGATAAGCAATACACTATATTTACCAATGCTGTTAGGATACTTCCATTCTTCTTCTTTCTTTGCCTGTTTATAGTTTTCTTTATCCTGTTCTTGTCCTGATAGATTTGCCTTCTTCTTGGCTTCTTTCTTGGTTTTTACCCGTTCTTGCACCTCATCATTCCTCCACCACGATTCTTTATCATTTTGGGGTCTTCAATGTCGAATTTTGCAACAATTTTGTTGAAGAACCACACATCGCTTACCACTCAGTTGAACCGTTCTTTAGTGAAAGAGCCCGTGGTTAGTATACTATGTAATTGTTAATATACTGTATTACCTACCTACCAACCATTCTGCCTCCCTCCTCATTTCCCGCAATCAATCTTCGTACCAATACAAAGGAGAGAGAGAGAGAGAGAGAGAGAGAGAGAGAGAGAGAGAGAGAGAGAGAGAGAGAGAGAGAGAGATTTTAAATCATATTACAATTCGGCTTCCAACAGAGAGAGAGAGAGAGAGAGAGAGAGAGAGAGAGAGAGAGAGAGAGAGAGAGAGAGAGAGAGAGAGAGAGAGAGAAATTTTAATCATACTACAATTCAGCTTCTAACAGAGAGAGAGAGAGAGAGAGAGAGAGAGAGAGAGAGAGAGAGAGGAGAGAGAGAGAGAGAGAGAAAGCCTCGTATTTTTTCAAGTCTCCAATTATAGGATATCGTCGCAAAAGCCCAAGCAAATGATACTTCAAGGCGCGTACTTTATGATCTTCAAAGCTTCAACTTAGGCAGCAACCACCACCAAACTATCCGTGGATGAAGGTGTTCCGAAAAGCCTCCAGTTGATCCTGTAGCTGTAACACAGAATTCTCACAGCTTCCTGTTCCGCCAGAACGCGAGCTCTACGAGTCAACTGAAATCCTCCTCCAAGTAGAGTTCCGAAAAGGGCCAATAACAACTTATTAATGTTCACTGTGTAAGTTTGCATAGCTTTACAGATCATACGAGGTATTGCAAGGTTCATTTTAAAAAAAATAAAAAAAGAGATCATGTCTTCAGAAGTCATCTGGATTTAGTTCCGGAGACGTTCAGAACTACTCCGGGAAGATGCTGCTCTGGAGTCACGTCTTCTGAAGCCTTTTGGAGAGTCGGGAAAATTTTCTTCCGGTGCCATTCATGGAGCTCCGTGAAAATTCTCTTCTGGAGTCATTCAGAATTCTATGCTAAGTCTACGGCTATTTCTTCAGAAGCCATTTGAAGATCCGGGAAAGCTTTCTTCCGAAGATGTTCAGAGATTCTTTTCTGCAGTCATTCAGAACTCCATGCTAAGTTTATGGCTATTTTTTCTGAAGTCTTTTTGGAGATTCTTCGAAGCCGTTTAGGACTCGCGAAAAATTCTCTGCTTCCCTCGTCTCAATAGACCTCCTCCTCCTCCTCCTCATCATCATCATCATCATCATCATCATCATCATCATCATCATCATCATCATCATCATCATCATCATCATCATCATCATCATCATCATCATAATAATAATAATAATAATAATAATAATAATAATAATAATAATAATAATAATGATAATAATAAACTACGTGATTTGATTCATGACTTTTAGTCAGAAAGTTCTGAAGTCGTTCAACGCTCGGCTTCGCAACTTGAAGGAAAAATAAAGATACTGGATAGGAAGACAAGACAATTATTACTATAGCTTATTACTTTTACTATTAAGTAATGCCTGCAGATCACTCGGCGATTGAACTCGGGGTTTATAGCAAACCACATTGAAATAACAGAAGGTTTCGGCTGAATTTTTTTTCATGTTTGGGATTTAGAACAATCCATTTCCAGTACGAATTGATATCAGAACCGTTCGAAACACAGAGAATGCGTCTCCAAAAATCATATTTCACGAGTACTCTTTTTCTTTTTTTTTGGAGAATTCCTACTAGATATTAATCAATGATGATGTAATATTCATATGATTCTTCCAATGGAATTATTACTTTCTAGATTTTCTTCGAAGGCAATGGATGTTACTATGTGTATATGGTATTTTGTTTATATATATATATATATATATATATATATATATATATATATATATATATATATATATATATAAAATATATATATATATATATATATATATATATATATATATATATTTATATATATATATATATATATATATATATATATATATATATATATATATATATATATATATATATTATATATATATATATATATATATATATATATGTTATTTGGGCATGTTATTTTACGTTTATAATAAATAGACAAAATCTTAGCGGCATCCAGAATTCGAAGACAGCTTCTCCTCTGACAAATTTTCATGCAGTTTTTAGGATGACAGCAGAAATACATTTGCTTTTCTCCATTTATTGTTTGGTGTCGACTAGAGTTTCGAATCACTTGGCGACCCTTCTTCAGGACTTCATTGAGTCTTGGAACTTACACTTCAATATAAAGGATATGGCGGTGAAAATTTGATACAAAAATATTTGAAATTCGGAAAAAAATGACATAATTGATAAATGAAAACTTCAGATTCTTTTTAATATGACTACGAAAAATTTAAGATTATTTTTATATACATAAATGATTTTTCAAAATTTTTCGTATTCATATTTCAAAGAATCGAAAGTTTTCATATCAATTTTCTTATGTTTCCCGAATTTTCAAATATTTTTGTGTTAAATTTTCACCACCATATCCTTTATGTTAAAGTTTAGTTCCGAACTCAATGTAGTCCTAAAGAAGGGTCACGAAGTGATCCGAAACACGTATCGACACCAAACAATAAATGGAGAAAAGAAAATGTATTTCTGCTGTTATCCTGAAAACAATCTGCTTGAAGATCTGTCCGGGGAGAAGCTGTCTTTGAATTCTGGACGCCGCTAAGATTCTGTCTATTGTCTATTCATTATATATATATATATATATATATATATATATATATATATATATATATATATATATATATATATATACAGTACTGTATATATATACATATATATATATATATATATATATATATATATATATATATATATACTGTATATATATATATATATATATATATATATATATATATATATATATATACTGTATATACATATATATATATATAAATACTGTATATATATATATATATATATATATATATATATATATATATATATATATATATATATATATATATATATATATATATATATATATATATATATATATATATATATATATATATATATATATATATATGTATATATATTAATTGTTTACAACACCACGCTCTCCATTTACTCGAAAATATTGCAATCCTGTAGTTCTCATCTTCTTGCACAATAATTAGGTGGTTATTTAAATTCTGGGAAAGCAATAATTAGCAAGATATGTTGAGGAATGGGGAAGAGGTTATAAAGAGAAAATAGCTCGGTTTCCTCACTAAACGACTTGGAACTCACATGTCAACATAGTCAACCAAACAGAATTCGTGATGCCAGCGTTCATAAACAGAAGTTTGTGATGCCAGCGTACATTTGATATACTGTATACTCAAAATATACTTAATCAAAAATGGATTAATTTTCTAAAAAGTGTCCATAAAATATGCAATTTACAAAGAGTGACACTTTTGAGTAATCACTCAATTTTTGATGAAGTATATTTTGAATATACAGTATATCAAATGTATGCTGGCATCACGAACTTCTGTTTATGAACGCTAGCATCACGAATTCTGTTTGGTTGACTATGTTGACATGTCAGTTCTAAGTCGTTTAGTGAGGAAACCGAGCTATTTTCTTTTTATAACCCTTTCCCCTTCCTCAACATATCTTGTTAATTATTGCGTTCCCAGAATTTAAATAACCACCTAATTACTGTGAAAGAAGATGAAAACTGCAGGATTGCCTTATTTTTGAGTAAATGGAGAGCGTGGTGTTGTAAACAATTAATATATATATATATATATATATATATATATATATATATATATATATATATATATATATATATATATATATATATATATATATGTATGTATATATATATATTGTAAACAATTACCCTATGTATATATATATATATATATATATATGTATATATATATATATATATATATATATATATATATATATATATATATATAGTAAAATGGGGGAAGAAAATATCAAGGGGTGAGTGGGGTAAGAACGAATCATTCCATCAATAGTGCTGTGTCAAAGCAGTGGTTGTGGTTTGGCCCCATATACATATAGTATTCTTTTGTACAGTTGACGCCATATATATCTATAATATTCGTCTTATATATGTACTTAATATGCACAAAAGTCTGGAAAAAGTGGGAAAATGTTTGGCAAAACTTTATAGTGACATCTGTAAACTTTGATTTCGTCTTCCTCCAGAGAAAGGAGAAGCTCAGGTTGGGGTAAGAAAAAGTCAGCAAGACCCTCCTAGTCCTTCTGTAGGGCCCTCCCCTTAGTACCCCCATGCCTGAGAGGGGTTGGGATGAATTTTTCTTACCCTTTAAGATAAGAAAAAATCATCCTTATGTGGGGGTAAGAAAAGATCAAATACCTATATTTTTTCTTACTCCAAACATGATTTTTTTTCTTACCCTAAACTGATTTTTTATCACCCCATTTTGATTGCATCTTACCCATTGTTTAAACATGCTTAAATCTGTTACTGTTATGAGGCGTTATGAGAATGTCAGTCGCTCTAGCTTGTTGAAACACATTGCTGAGACGACTCAAGTAAGGTGGTGGTGTTGAAAAGAACTTGGGAAGTACTAGGAAGTACTTGTGGTGTTTAAAAGCAACCAAAGAAGTGCTCATGGTGTTGAAAAGAAACCAGGGAAGTACTGGGACGTACTCTTGCTGTTTAAAAGCAACCGAAGAAGTGCTCATGGTTTTGAAGAGAAACCAGGGAAAACCTGAGACGTTCTCGTGGTGTTTAAGAGAAACCAAAGAAGTGCTCATGATGTTGAAAAGAAACCAGGGAAGTACTGGGAAGTACTCGTGTGGTTTAAAAGCAACCGAAGAAGTGCTCATGGTGTTGAAGAGAAACCAGGGAAGTACTAGTAGGTACTCATGGGGTTGAAAAGAAACCGAAGAAGTGCTCATGGTTTTGAAGAGAAACCAGGGAAGTACTGGGAAGTACTTGTGGTGTTTAAAAGCAACAGAAGAAGTGCTCCTGGTGTTGAAGAGCAACCAGGGAAGAACTGGGAAGTACTCGTGGTGTTTAAAAGCAACCAAAGAAGTGATCATGGTTTTGAAGAGGAACCAGGAAAGTACTCAACAACCAGAAAGTTCTCACATCCTTCCCACTCCACCATACACTTCATGTGCCATAACAGACACAGGAAAAGGTATTAAAATGATTAGATTATTTTGAAATATTAGCTAATATATATCAGAATAAATTTGTCGAAATAAGCAAAGTTTGGATGCAATCGATAAAAGAAAAAAATACACGGGTGATCAGGGGATTGGCAAAGGTAAGACCGAACCTCTGTACTAAAAGACACAGGAAAAGGTATTAAAATGATTAGATTATCTTGAAACATTAGCTAATATATACCAGAATAAATCGTCGAGATAAAAACGGAGTTTGGATGCAATCGATAAAAAAAAAAAAAGAAAAAAAAAAAATGGGTGATCAGGAGATTGGCAAAGGTAAGACCAAGCCTCTGTACTAAAACTTCGACTCCAATTAATGTTTCAATGTCAAGAGATAAATCGTGTGGCCATCAGATACAAGCGGAGTGTTATAGGAAAACAGCTGCTTTCGCTTTCCCTCACAGAATAGTGATCCTCCATACTTGAGGTGAAACATATTCCCCAATATCTGCCAGGAGTAAACAAATAACTTAAAACGGGAGCTCGTGATATCATTACTTTACGAGGTAAGACATAAGTAGGGATTGGGAGCCGTCCATAAATTCTTTACATATTGCTTTATAAAAATGGTCGTGCCATACCTCTCCCCCTCTCTCTCTCTCTCTCTCAAAGCTACAGGCTTGTCTTCTTCAATATCGCTTTCTTTTTTTTCTCTTTTTTTTCTTTCTCTCTTTCTTTCTTCCTCTCTTTCTCTCTTCCTTCTTTTGCTTGCGTATTTGTCTCTGCGCTCTGCGTATCTACTTTGTCTGCTCGTTGATCTGTTTTAATCTATATTCTTCGTTTATTGATGATTCAGACTTTTTCATCTGCATGTCTGTGAATCTCGATGATGTTCATTTTATAGAAGTAGGGATATATTTTTTTTCTGTTTGGTATTTCTCTTATTTATATTTTCCTTTATATACTTATAAACTGCATGCAATATATGATTCCACGACATACACATTACCTATAACCATAATTAAATTGCCTTTTTAAGGATCACTCACACAGTTAGCATTCTTCTTCTTCTTCTTCTTCTTCTTCTTCTTCTTCACATTCTCCAGAAGTAACTAAACCTAGGTAGGACAAAGTACACGATATCTTGTATTGGATTCTAGTTAATGGAAGTTTCACCATAAAAAAATAACAGAATTTTAATGATAAAACTTCTTATTTCTATATTCACCTGATGTTCAGTTTGCTTCTTCTTCTTCTTCTTCTTCTTCTTCTTCTTCTTCTTCTTCTTCTTCTTCTTCTTCTTCTTCTTCTCCAGATATAACTAAACCTAGGCAGGACAAAATACAAGCTATCTTGTACTGGATTTTAATTTATGGAAGTTTATAAAAGCCGACATTCTGAATTGTATATTTTTACCGTAGTTTTATCTTTCATATTCCATCTCTCATTCAATTTCTTTCAGCTACCTTAAGAATGTTCTTTTAATCCACGTATCAGAGTGAATATTTTAATTTATATTTGTATACACAGTATTTATCTTTAATCATAACGCTGTGAGGATTAGAAAAAGCTTAAGCAAAAGCTTATTAACAAACGTGTTTATCACAGGTTGCGTATTCCTTTTCACTTACACATATTCATTATATATATATATATATATATATATATATATATATATATATATATATATATATATACAAAAGAGAGAGAGAGAGAGAGAGAGAGAGAGAGAGAGAGAGAGAGAGAGAGAGAGAGAGAGAGAGAGAGAGAGAGAGAGAGAGAGAGAGAGAGAGATATGTATAATTGTTTATATATACGTATATATTTGTATATAAAAATATAAGTATATATTAAATCATATATATCTTGAACGTTCTCATTATCAACCTATCTATCTATACATCCTCTCTCTCTCGCTCTCTCTCACATATATTTATATATGTATATATATATATATATATATATATATATATATATATATATATATATATATATATATATACTGTATATATATGTACAAATATATATATATATATATATATATATATATATATATATATATATATATATATATATATAAATATATATGAATATATATACAAATATATATGCATATATATATATATATATATATATATATATATATATATATATATTCCTCTGAATGGAAAAATTAATTTCAATCCATCTATTCGTAACTTTCTCGATATTTCATCGATTGAAATATCAAATTCTTTAACATAATGTTACATGTTCCAAGAAACACGAATTTATAAAAACCAGACTCTCTACTGACCCACCTCCATCCTATATCTCAAACCTTGTGTGTCCAAAAACGTAAATAAAGGATGGGGGGTCCTTCCCTCTCCTATCCTTAAGAAAGGAAGGGCACAGGTCTTATCCCAGCAGCCGGTCCCAGGGCAACCGGGGAGTTAAGAGGATCCTTTAAATTATCCGTCTTTCATCCTTTAATCCTATTTTTAAATAAGGCATCCTTATACACTTAAAGTATTGCATCTGAACTATGGCTCGTAACACTCAGGATCGCATCTTCTCCATCCCTCCAATCCCGAAGGATTATCGATTTCTGATGGATAGGATTCGCCTCTTTCCTTCGGATATCCGTTCTGCTCGATCCTGTAGCCCGGTGTTACTCAGTGAGTAACTCTTGCGAGGTTCAGATCCGATGCGGGATCGCCCACAAAAAAAAAAAAAAAAAAAAAAAAAAAAAAAAAAATATGTTTTTCCTCATATTTTTCTCACCTGAAGAAAATTGTCCTTCTTCTTCTTCTTTTTCTTCTTTTTTTTTTTTCATTTTTATCATTTTTCCTTCTCTAAATTTTTTTAAAAACAGTTTTCTTTCCCTTTTTCTCTTCCTTTTTTCCCAAAAAATTGTCCCGACTGCGATTCTTCTTCTTCTTCTTCTTCTTCTTCTTCTTCTTCTTCTTCTTCTTCTTCTTCTTCTTCTTCTTCTTCTTCTTCTTCTTCTTCTTCTTTTTTTTTCATTTCTATCATTTTTCCTTTTCTTAATTTTTTTCAAAAAAGTTTTCTTTCCCTTTTTCTCTTCCTTTTTTCCAAAAAAATTGTTCCGACTGCGAGTCTTCTTCTTTTCTTCCTCTTATTCTTCGTTTTTTTTCCTTCTTTTTTCATTTTCATAATTTTTTCTTTTCTTTAATTTTCTAAAAAAAATACTTTTTCTTTTTCTTTTCCTTTTTTCCTTTTCCTTTTCCTTTTTCCCTTTCCTTTCTCTCTCTCTCTCTCTCTCTCTCTCTCTCTCTCTCTCTCTCTCTCTCTCTCTCTCTCTCTCTCTCCCGTGGCATTACCCGGGGAACAACTGGCCACGTTCCTAAAAATTAAGGTCTTATTTGTTCAACAAAGTAGCAAATTAGATACTTAGTTATTAGATGACCGTTGTGGGTTGCAGCTTGGGTGGAGAGAGAAATATATGAAGATAAAAGAAGAAATTGTCTACCTTTTTCATGACACTTGTTTATTATAAAAAAAGGAAGGCCCTAATGAGATAATCCATTCAAAATGTTTTAATACATACATTATCGATAAACCAATGTATTAATTATGAATAAGTAAATATTCAAATCAATGCTTCTTCATTCATTATCTCCTACTTCACGCTTCATAGTCCTCAGCCACGTAGGCCTTGGTCTTCCAACGCTTCTAGTGCCTTGTGGAGCCCAATTAAATGCTTGGTGAACTAATCTCTCATGGGGAGTGCGAAGAGCATGCCCAAACCATCTCCATCTACCCGGATAGCTAGGCTGGTAGCGTCGCGGGCTTCTGTTTCAGAGGTCCCGAGTACGCGTCCCCAGGGTGGCGGCTGGGGGGGGGGGGGGGGGGGGGGGGGGGGGAGGG
>NC_090740.1:118938453-118954527 GCF_036898095.1 Palaemon carinicauda | reverse complement strand
AAAGATACGAAATAAGCCTCAGAAATTTCATCTCCTACAACAAACTTATTTTTCGTTGGACACATCATTGTTCTCCCACCTGACAAATGATGCCGGGACATTCATCATCGGAAGAAAGAGAAAGGAAAAAAGAAGTGGGAATAATGGGGGCGTTGGGGTAAAGAACAGACGACATTAAGAAAAGAGAAGAAGGAGAGACCCGTGCAGCGTTGCCAGGTTTTCTAAATATAAAAAGATCAAATTATAATCAACTACAGCTTTAAAAGGCCAACCCATTGGTAGAAAAAGGCCAAAAATATTGCATTTAAGGCCAACCTTTTATCATGATGTTAATAAATTCCAACCAATTTCAAAAAGACCAAATTTGAGGTTTTTGACCTGAAAAAGGCCAACCTGGCAACTCTGGCACCCGTGCCCCTGCGACTCCATTAATGTTGCATTGTGGGCCGAGTGGCGTCATTGTGGTGAGCTGAAGAGTGCTCAGTATCCTAGTTGACATCCATTCATTCATCTAGGAGAGAGAGAGAGAGAGAGAGAGAGAGAGAGAGAGAGAGAGAGAGAGAGAGAGAGGACCCATTGTCTAAAGTGGACGTTTTTTAAACAAAAGCGGAAAATAATGTACGGCACTTGGTTCTAAGGATGGGTCTAGGAGGGTGAGGGTAGGGACCTGGTTGTATGAGTGCTTTTGGGAGAAGGACGCGGTCTAATCTGTGGTTCTTGAGAGAGAGAGAGAGAGAGAGAGAGAGAGAGAGAGAGCTCTACAGGTGGAGGGGTAAAATCTAATTTATGTAGCTACAAAGAAAGAGGGAGGCGGTGATGCATAATTTCAGTGTTTTAAAAAAGGAGACTAAAGAAAGCAAGAGATTGCTGTGGAGAGAGAGAGAGAGAGAGAGAGAGAGAGAGAGAGAGAGAGAGAGAGAGAGAGAGAGAGAGAGAGGTAAAAGAAAATACTCACAATGGCAAATCAAGTATACAATAGATTAGTTCATAACATTTTACATAATCTACGAGTGGTTTTAGTCAAATAATTACCTCCGCCAACGAAGTTGGAAGGTTATTTTTTCGCCCCTGTTTGTGTGTTTGTGTGTGTATTTGTTTGTAAACAGCTTCCTGGCCACAATTTTAATCGTCGAGGGATTAACTGTTATGTAAAAAGCTGGAAATGAATAAGTTTTGGAGGTCAAGGTCATGGTCAAGCAAAATGTTCAATTCACGTAATCAGCCATAAGTTTGAACATCTTTGTCACAGACTTCAAAATTGGTTCATATTTGAGAGTGTGAAAATCCACGCCAATTAATACACGTTAAGGCCAAAGGTCAAGGTCAAGTTCGAGCACATGGACGAGAAATAAGATGCCGCGGCGGAGGTCTGCGCTCTACTGAGTGCCCCTCTGGTTATGAGGTTCAAAAAACCGGTATAATTCGTTGGCATTAAATATCTAAATCATAAGTTCTTGAGAAAGCATTTTGATGTTAGATTTTTTAAATCATCAGTGATTGAAAAGGCACAAGGAACTGGTACTTTGGTATTAAATCTTTAAATCATTAGTGCCTGAGAAAGCATCAGAAATTGAGGTTTTTGATTCTTGGTTTCAGAAATTGGCTCTTCATACACTTCTTTATATTCATGAATTTTTAGTTTTTTTTCGTTCAGCAATTCATTTAATTTTACTGATTTTATCTTATTGATTTCCGGCATAATAAACACGATGATTAAACTATCGAAACTGTTTGCTAAGATGTACACTTTAATATAAAGATACATATCACATTTATTTGTTTAGATATACACTTTAATATAAGGATACATATCTCACTTATTTGCTTAGATGCACACTTTAATATAAGGATACATGTCATACATATCACACTTCCTTGCTTAGATGTACACTTTAATATAAAGATACATATCACACTTATTTGTTTAGATGTACACTTAAATATAAAACTCCACATCACACTTATTTGCTTAGATGTATACATTAATATAAGGATACATATCACATGTGTTTGCTTAGATGTACACTTTAATATAAAGATACATATCGCCCTTTTTTATAGCTCCAGCAGGACTGAGAAATACAACAGCACTGTAGCTGCTCTACGGAACGCGGGAATGGACTGGAATGGACTGGAATGGACTGGAATAATATTGTAGGAAGACGGACAGAAGTGGATGGGGGCGCAGAAGAAAAAAAAAAAGAATTATTACGACTTCTTTCAAGAAAAGAAAACGGAAAAATAAAAAGAAGAGGTGGCATAATTGTAATTGGGAAGAGTCACTTATGTTGATCAATCTTTCCTTGGCATTATTATATTTTGGGTGGCTTTGATTCAATTCTTTTTAAATAATCGTTTATTCAATGCATTTATTTATAATAGGAATACTTGGATCCAGTTCCTGCCTTTCTCCAGAGGATGAGAGAGAGAGAGAGAGAGAGAGAGAGAGAGAGAGAGAGAGAGAGAGAGAGAGAGAGTTATTGTTAGGTAGATTAACCGATTAGTACGGATGCAATATTTATTAACGAACAATGTGTGTGTGAGAGAGAGAGAGAGAGAGAGAGAGAGAGAGAGAGAGAGAGAGAGAGAGAGAGAGAGAGAGAGAGAGAGAGTTATTGTTAGGTAGATTAACCGATTAGTACGGATGCAATATTTATTAACGAACAATGTGTGTGTGTGAGAGAGAGAGAGAGAGAGAGAGAGAGAGAGAGAGAGAGAGAGAGAGAGAGTTATTGTTAGGTAGATTAACAGATTATTACGGATTTAATAGAGAGAGAGAGAGAGAGAGAGAGAGAGAGAGAGAGAGAGAGAGAGAGAGAGAGAGAGAGAAGTATTTTTTCTTTAGCAGTATTCTGTTAGTGCTTACAATAATAATAATAATAATATTGTTTAGTAGATCAGTCGATTATTACGAATGTAAAATTGGTTAACGAACAATACGAGAGAGAGAGAGAGAGAGAGAGAGAGAGAGAGAGAGAGAGAGAGAGAGAAGTATTTTTTCTTTAACAGTATTCTGTTAGTGCTTACATACACGCAAGACACTAAATTCCACACGCAACAAAAACACAATTCCTTCTAAAAGAGGACTTGATTAAGGATATTTCCTCTTTTCTTCTGTCCTTTAGGCCTTCCTATACTTCTTTCCGTATTCAAGTTTTTCATTCTTCTTCGTATTCTGGTTTATCGTAACGATAATGCTTTTTGTGAAATTCTTCAGATTGTTTAGAGAATTAACGTATCGAATGAAGTAAAAAAATAAACAAAAACTCTTTGTTCATCGCAACAATAATTCTTTTTTTTGTGAAGCTTTTCAGATTGTTTAAAAAACTAACATATCGAATAAAGTAGAGAAAACACAAATATTTGTTTTGTTTTGTTTATCATGACAATAAATCTTGTTGTGAAGTTCTTCAGATTGTTTAGAAAATTAACTTATCGAATGAAGTAAAGAAACAAAAAATAAAATTACAAATTCTTTTTGTTTATCGTAATAATAACTCTTTTTATGAAGGTCATTAGAGTGTTTAAAAGACTAACGTATCGAATGAAGTAAAGAGACGAAAAATAAATAAAAAAATGTTTTGATTTATCGTATCAATAATTGTTTTTGTGAGGCCCTTCAGATGATTTACAAAACTGACGTATCGCATAAAGAGACAAAAAAAAAAAAAAACCTTGTTTATCGTAACAATAATTCTATTTGTGAAGATCTTCAGATTATTTAGAAAAAAAAATGTATCAAATGAAGTAAAGAAACAAAATAAAAATAAAAAAGAATTATATTTAATAAAACAAGTGCCAATTCTCCAATTTCCCCATTACTACTGAATAATTACTCATATAATGAGTCACAAACACGGAAAGGAAAAGGGGAAAAGAAAGAAATAAGAGAAGGACAATAGAAGAGAAACGAAAAAAAAAAATGAAAGTTCATTGTTTGGTTGACGCCACCTCATCGTTTTATCCTGCCTTAGAGTTTTTATTTATGATAACTATGTTTTCAGCATTTCTTGCAGGCTATTATGATGGAAGGGGGACAATTTACATACTCATTACTCTCATCTTGAGGATGAGGTTACTGAGAGAGAGAGAGAGAGAGAGAGAGAGAGAGAGAGAGAGAGAGAGAGAGAGAGAGAGAGAGAAAGATTGTTAAGTAGATTAACCTATTTTCACATATGCATAATTAGTAAACGAATACTATGAGAGAGAGAGAGAGAGAGAGAGAGAGAGAGAGAGAGAGAGAGAGAGAGAGTACTTTTAGGTAGGTTAACTGATATTTAGAAGCAATATTATTTAAGGCACAATCATGATATATACATATATATATATATATATATATATATATATATATATATATATATATATATATATATATATAAAGAGAGAGAGAGTACTTTTAGGTAGGTTAACCGATTTTTCATCAGCAATATTGTTAAGGCACATAAATGAGAGAGAGAGAGAGAGAGAGAGAGAGAAGAGAGAGAGAGAGAGAGAGAGAGAGAGAGAGAGAGATTATAACACGCCTAAAACTTAAATCTCCTGACCTCAACGCCCCCCCCCCAAAAAAAAAAATCCTAAATCTCTTCACACTTGAGTGGGTCAGCTGATTGGAGATGGGGTGGGGGCGGGGGGGGGGGATGAGTAGTGTCCCATCCCTCCAAACATAATGGCCCTGACAGGGCCATAAATGGTTGGACGGGGCCACAATGGTAGACCTGCCCATCTCCGTCGCAGGACTGCGGGACAGGTGAGACAGAAAGGGGGTGCTGGGGGCTAGGAGGTCCATTCTAAACACCCTGTCTACCAGTTTGGATATGTAGTTCGTCAACTGTGGCATTCCCTTCCTGTTGTGTTTAACAGGTCCCACTGTGTTTTCATATTTCAAAACAGAGTTTTTAATTATCTTTTTTTTTCTTTTTTTTTTCTAATTCACGTTAGCACTGGGATTATAGATGATTGTTGTAGGCACTCTGAATTTAAGTGGCAATTGTAATCTTTAATATAACTTTTATGAGTTCTGTTATTATTATTCTTATTCTTATTATTATTATTATTATTATTATTATTATTATTATTATTATTATTATTATTATTATTATTATTATTATTATTATTATGATGAATTTGATTATTATTATTATTATTATTATTATTATTATTAAAGAAATGCAAAAAATTTAATTATTATTATTATTATTATTATTATTATTATTATTATTATTATTAAAGAAATGCAAAAAATTTAATTATTATTATTATTATTAATATTATTATTATCAAAGAAATGAAACATATTTGATTATTATCATTATTGTCATCATCATCATCATCATAATCATCATCATTATTATTATTATTATTATTATTATTATTATTATTATTATTATTATTATTATTCAAGTGACATTATTCACTTACATTATCAATAATAATATGTCTACTTGCATTTGCAAGAAATAGCCTTCACGTTTGCTACTATTATTCAGGGAGAAGTAGATGAAAGCATTATGAAGGGTTATTATCACTATCATTATTACAAGCTAGGCTATAACCGTAGTTGGAAAAGCAAGATGCTATAAGCCCAAGGGCTCCAACAAGGAAAGATAACAGCTATGATTATTTTTCTGCAATTGTGTGTATAATGCATTGTCCTACTGCATCAAAAGATGGCAGTTCATATCCACAAAGAAGAATTTAAGGCCATCGTATATTTTCGTGCGATATCATCAATTTATAATGATGGTATTGATGCCAAGTACCAAAACGTAACACGGCGTCAATGGCCATTGATGTCAGGATGCCAGAGAACTTCAAATCAACCATTCATTGAAGTATTAAAACGTAATATCTATAGTCAATTTCTTTCAGCGAGGCATATTTGCACCGACTCGCAGCGGTGCCCTTTTAGCTCGGAAAAGTTTCCTGATCGCCGATTGGTTGGACAAGATAATTCTAACCAATCAGCGATCAGGAAACTTTTCCGAGCTAAAACGGCACCGTTGCGAGTCGGTGCAAATCTGCCTCGCGAAAAGAAATGGACTATAGTACTAGAGTTTAAAGAAATGAACTACCTTATAGTGCCATAGCCTCTGTACTATGGTCATCCACTGTCATGGGTTAGAGTTCTCTTGCTTGAGAATACACTCGGGCACACTATTCTCTCTAGTTTCTCTTCTTCTTATTTTGTTAAAGTTTTTATAGTTTGTATAGGAAATATTTATTTTGATGATGTTACTATTCTTTAAAATATTTAATTTTTTCCTTGTTTCCTTTCCTCACGGGGCTATTTTCCCTCTTGGGGCCCCTGAGCTAATAACATCCTGCTTTTCCAACTAGGGTTGTAGCTTAGCATTTAACAACAACAACAACAACAACAACAACAACAACAACAACAATAATAATAATAATAATAATAATAATAGTAAAGCATTTCTTGTCACTCTTAACACTACACTCCATAGAAGGAGGTGCTATAAAACCTGATATTGTGATCTGGAATAAAGAATAAAAACAGTAAAGATTATAGATGTGACAGTACCCAGTGATTTTGGCCTCTATAGCGCTGAGAGGTAGAGAATTACAAAATATCAAGAACTAAAGAATGATCTGAAAAAGTACAAGGGAACTGAAATAGATAGGAATAATACCTGTGGTGCTGGTTGGGGGGTGGGGCGGCAACAGGACTTATGAAGAAAAACCTCCGATAATAAATACCTTCGGGCAATACCAAGTTGCCCAAGCATAAATGAGGTGCAGATTGATGCCATCAAGAGAACAGTGACCATCTTGAAAAGAGCCCTTGGGTACAAGGCTAGTGGAGCTTAGAGGTGCAACCGTGGACCAAACGCTGGGGAACAATGCACCGCCAATATAAAGGGATACTAATTAAGCTATTAAGACATAGAGGAAACCTTTATATGCTAGAGCAGATGGATAAATCTACTGAAGTCATGGCGGAAAAATGTGCCATGATAATATGAAGTGTAACAGAATTTTCAGCTACTTTTATGGAATGAAATATAAATGAAAGGGGCAAAGAGAAAAAAGTGCCTTGATAAGATGAAGTGTTGGAGAATTTATAGCTACTTTTATGGAATGAAATGTAAATGAAAGGGGCAAAGAGAAAAATTTCCCTTGATAATATGAAGTTTTTCAGAATTTTCAGCTACCTTTATGGAATTAAGTCTAAATGAAAGAGGCAAAGAAAAAAAAGTGTCTTGATGATATTCAGCGTAACAAAATTTTCAGCTACCTTAATGGAAAGAAGTGTAAATGGATCGACGCAAGATGGAACCTGCTGTCGTAAGTAAATGTCTGATAAGAAGAAAGGAATGACTTATTCACTAGTCCAGATGCAAAAAATAACATACGTTCCTTCACATTTACAATTTCTTCTTGCGACTATATCACAATACACAAAAACACTGTTCCTTCTCCCTTCCCTGACCGAATTTCCTTTCACAAACCTCTGAGAACAACTGACTTTCAAGGGAGATTACTACACACAAAAACACTGTTCCTTCTCTCGCTGCTAATTGACTTTCCTTTCACAAACCTCTGAAAAAAACTGACTTTCAGGGAAGATTACTACACACAAAAACACTGTTCCTTCTCCCTCCACTGACCGACCTTCCTTTCACAAACCTCTGAGAACAACAGAACTTAACACACTTTCTGTTTTAAGCGTTGGATTGGCTGTCAATTTTACACTCAGAGTCCTAACAATTCTGAATTTCACTTTACCGTATCAGGAGTCTTAAGAAGAGTAAAGTATTTGGTGAAATGATTCGCACAGGTAGAATGGGAATGGAAATGTTGGCAGATGGTTAACATTGGAATGGAAATGTTGGCAGATGGTTAACATGGGAATGGAAATGTTGGCAGATGGTTAAAATGGGAATGGAAATGTTGGCAGATGGTTAACATTGGAATGGAAATGTTGGCAGATGGTTAAAATGGGAATGGAAATGTTGGCAGATGGTTAACATTGGAATGGAAATGTTGGCAGATGGTTAACATGGGAATGGAAATGTTGGCAGATGGTTAACATTGGAATGGAAATGTTGGCAGATGGTTAACATGGGAATGGAAATGTTGGCAGATGGTTAAAATGGGAATGGAAATGTTGGCAGATGGTTAACATTGGAATGGAAATGTTGGCAGATGGTTAAAATGGGAATGGGAATGTTGGCAGATGGTTAGAATGGGGATGGAACTGTTGGCAGATGGTTAACGTTTGTTATTGATAAAACAGGTATCTGGAGACAAAGCTTTATTTTTTTCCTGATATATGAAGAGGTGGACTGGTGTTTTTTTTTACACTAAAGTCATTCTATGGTAAGAGAAAAAGATTTTTTTTCAAGTATACACATACATACACACACACACACACACATATATATATATATATATATATACTCAATTACGCACATGTATACACACACAAACACATATATATGTGTGTGTATGTATATATGTTTGTGTGTTTGAGTATATATATATATATATATATACATACATACATATATATATATATATATACTCAATTACGCACATGTATACACACACAAACACATATATATGTGTGTGTATGTATATATGTTTGTGTGTTTGAGTATATATATATATATATATATATATTTTAATGATGTTACTGATCATGAGATACTTTATATTTTGTATTCATTGTCTATATATAATTTATTTTGTATTTCCTTGGTTGGCTAACCTATTGGAAACACCTTTGCCTGGTGGTATATTGGACGGGATTCGTGACCCGCTCAAGCTCGATAGTGTCTTGTAGTGTCTGCAATCTCACTATCCTTATGAGCTAAGGAGGTTTGTGGGAGCTTATAGGTCTACATATTGACTCATCATCAGCCGTGGTCATTGGGCTCTGATCATATGTATATATCACTTGTCTCTAGGGCATTGTCTCTGTCCCTTGCCTCTGCCATTCATGAGTGACCTTTAAACTTCTAAACCTTAATTCCTTTCCTAACTAGGCTGCTATTCCTGTTGGAGTCCTTGGGCTTGTAGCATTTTGCTTTTCCAACCAGGACTATGAAGCGTCAAGTAGGAGATGATGAATGGAGAAGCATTGATTTAAAAGCTCAAGATAGAGACGACTAGTGAAATCTAACTGAGGCTCTTTGCGTCAATAGGCGTAGGAAGGGATAAAATATACAGTACTGTATATATATATATATATATATATTTATATATATATATATATATAAATATATATATATATATATATATATAAGTAGGGGAGATGGTGGTGGTTATAATATATATATATATATATATATATATCAATTTATATACATATATGTATATATACACATTACATACATACATATATATATATATATATATATGTAATGTGTATATATACATATATATATATATATATGTAATGTGTATATATACATATATATATATATATATATATGTATTTATAGACATAACATATACTGTATATATGTATATATACACATTATATATATACATATATGTAATGTATATATATATATATATATACACACATTGCATATATATATGTATATTTACATATTACATCTACAGTATATATATATACATATGGTGCAAACAAGTACAATGTCGTACTTCCTTGTTATCATGAAAAGGTTCCACAATGATGTAAGACGTGTTTGAAAAACTGGTGTATATTTGTAGATAATACAAAATACGTTTAGAGCTTTCGTCCATCATCTGTGGACGAAAGCTCTAAACGTATTTTGTATTATCTACAAATATACACCAGTTTTTCAAACACGTCTTACATCATTGTGGAACCTTTTCAATATATACATACATATATATATATATATATATGTATATCATGTGTATACATACATATATATATATGTATATATACACATTACATATATATATATATATATATGTAATGTGTATATATACATATATATATATGTATGTATACACACACACACACACACACACACACATATATATATATATATATATAATCACTTACGTAAATTACATTGCGAGCTCTCAGCTTTTCCTCTATCTGACCAAGTTATAAATGGGCGCAGAAAAAGGGCGTGAAATTAGCATCTTCGCTCACTAAAGACTCGTGAAGAAACCGAAAGGGTGTTCCCTTCTGCCACCACGAGAGAGAGAGAGAGAGAGAGAGAGAGAGAGAGAGAGAGAGAGAGAACTTCAGAAATGAGTGCCGTGACTGAATGCTGTTTTCCTGAAGGGGGAGACTACAGAGGGAGGCTCAAGACCTTCCTGCAAACAATTAAACCTTTGCAGCAGACAATGAGACAGCGCCATCTGTTGGATTCTGAACGTTGCAGTGTTGCCATACTCTCTTTGGCATGAATATGGAAAGATATTCCTTTAGCCGTAAGCATTCATTTGCAAATGAAAAGAGCGAACTCAGGGGGAAGGATGATGGATTAAAGTGACTGGAATGTAAGGACGAGAGAGAGAGAGAGAGAGAGAGAGAGAGAGAGAGAGAGAGAGAAGGTACTTTAAGGTAAGTTAGTCGATGTTTCAAAGGCTATACTTTTTAAGGCACAAAATTAAGAGAGAGAGAGAGAGAGAGAGAGAGAGAGAGAGAGAGAGAGAACATTTATATATTTATTTTGTGTAAAAATGTGGAAAATATAAAACGTACATAATATTAATATAGTCCTATTTGAACTCACTTTCCCTGTTTTTAATTGAAATTCAATCATACAAATTTGTCAGAGCTTTATAATGATCTCATCCTAATATACATAGATAAGAGATTATAACCTATAACCTATAACCTATAACCAATAACCTTTTACCTTATCATTCACAGATTGCTGAAGAAATTAGTGAATTATTAGAATGGTTGTGGCTAACATCCCGTTGACCTGACTTTTATTCTTTCAATTTTCCAACATTCATTCGAATATCAGAAAAATGACTGAATAATATGTATTTAGGTATGACCTGTTATTACCTGGACTTATTCATTTTAATCAACCAAAATTTCCCGTATGCCATGTTATTACGTGGACTTATTCATTTTTAAGGAGCCAAAATTTCACGTATGCCCCAAAATTTCACGTATGCCATGTTATTACATGGACTTATTCATTTTTAAGGAGCCAAAATTACACGTATGCCCCAAAATTTCACGTATGCCATGTTATTACGTGGACTTACTCATTCTAGGCGCCCAAAATTTCACGTATGCCCCAAAATTTCACGTATGCCATGTTATTACATGGACTTATTCATTTTTAAGGAGCTAAAATTTCACGAATGCCTCAAAATTTCACGTATGCCATGTTATTACATGGACTTATTCATTTTTTAAGGAGCTAAAATTTCACGAATGCCTCAAAATTTCACGTATGCCATGTTATTACGTGGACTTATTCATTTTTATGTAACCAAAATTTCCCGTATGCCATGTTATTACATTGGTTTATTCATTTAAGGCAACCAAAATTTCACAAACATCAACAGTAGGGACGTATTTACTAAATCACTCAAAACTTCATGATAAGTACGCGGTTGTTGAGTGGATTAAACCTAATTTTGTTTTGGAGGAATTAAATAGATTTATCTCAAGGCTCATAGCCTTGCCATGTCAGAATAGAAATTTCTCGGCAAGACAGTCAAGTTTAGAGGATACATAAAAACCTAAAGAGAATCCAGAAGAGATCATGAGCTAAAATGTGCTGGTGATTTCTCCACGAGAATTATTAGTAAAAGCAAGGTCCTTTAAATATACTCTTGAGTATATTCAAAGTACCTTGTATATCTAAAGGACCTTGAGTAAGAGAGCAGTAGATACGTGTATGTATTAGGCAGCTGTGTTTATTCCAGCACTATACAAGCAGGTACATCAGAAATTTGTTCAACTGTGTTTGGAAGAGCCGCTCTCACGATGTTATATTTCGCTTATGCATAAATGAATATAACGATTCCTGTCACTTGTCAAATCAGCAATGATTAGGTAGTGTCTTTAACTGTAAGTGAATTAGCAGTCTGTTATATAGCAAAGTCATACACACATATATATATGTGTATATATATATGTATATATATATATATATATATATGTACATATGTGTATATAGAAATATATAATATATAGTATATACATGAAAATATATATCAATATATATATTTATGTATATACATTATATACTCTCTCTCTCTCTCTCTCTCTCTCTCTCTCTCTCTCTCTCTCTGTATATATATATATATATATATATACATATATAAACATATGTATTAAGTATATGTATAAGAAAATATATACCAATATATATATATATATACATATTTATACATATATGTAAATATTTATATACATATATATATATGTATATATATATGCACATATATATATATATATATATATACATGTATATATATATATATATATACACACATATATACCCACACACACACGCACACACACACACACATATATATATATATATATATACACAGGATAATGTTTCTTGCCACATTTGAAAGCCTCTTATAACCATGACCTTGTGGAAGGTTAACAGTACAGTGGCTCAACAAATACCCAGATAAAAGATTCATCTCCTCAAAAAAAAAAAAAAAAAAAAAAAAAAGTAAACACCCTTTATTTTCGTATAGTAAACACGGATATTCAATTACTGACTCAAAGGAAAAGCGAAAAAGAGAAAGAAAAAAAGTCTATTGTAAACTCTAAAATATGGTAATTCACCTTTGGAAAAAGCCATAGAAAGGGGTTACTCTTTCGTTTGTGTTTGTGGTCAATTTCTTTAGATTTCATTCATTCGTTTGTTTGTTTCTTTCCCTAGGCAATGGAGAGGGTTTCTAGAGCGAAGCATGTTCCTTGCTGTTTAGGGAAGTTTAGGAATAATTATGATAATAATAGAAATAATAATAATAATAATAGTAATAATACTAATTATAATAATTATAATAACAACAATAGAGAAATTTAGGAATAACAATGATGAAAATAATAATAATAATATTAATAATGATAATAATAATAATAATAATAATAATAATATCAATAATAATAATTATAATAATTATAATATTTATAATAACAACAATAACAACAACAACAACAATAATAATAATAATAATAATAATAATAATAATAATAATAAAAGGTATGGCAATAATAATAACAACAACAACAATAACAACAACAATGTCACGGACAAATATATTATTTTAAACAAAAGCTAAAAATGTAAAGTAAATGCACAGGAAGTAGGACGGATATTGCCGAGCTATCACCTGGTCTCCCTGATCCATGGGTTTTGTGGGAAGCAGTTCGAGCCGCTTTCATCATTGCTTGGTTTGTGATGACCCAAGCACACGTGTACTGAATCTGTACAGAGTGAGAACCAGTATGGTGGGGTTACATCACCTGCCACTGCTACCCTTAGGTCGGACACTAGCGACTCTGTGGCGCCACAAAGCCACAGCATCGTGTGGCGGGGATGTGGTCTCCTATAGGTTTCCATTGTTTTCAAAGCCACGCCACGCCTGTGGCGGGGATGAGCGACAGAGAGCCACAGTCGCTAGTTTGCGCGGCAAAACTTGAAAACAATGGAAACCAATGGGAGACCACATCCCCGCCACACGATGCTGTGGCTTTGTGGCGACACGTGCTCCCTGCCTTTGGCGACACAAGCCCTCAGACCCCCCAGCAATGTAGGGGAAATAAGAACGCCAAGAGTATGAGAGTAGAAGGCCAGTTAAGTTCGAGTCCTACTCGTGCGTGGGCAACCCTCACTATACTCAATTTTTTTTAATGAGGCGCATTTGCACCGACTCTCAGTGGTGCCCTTTTAGCTCGAAATAGTTTCCTGATCGCTGATTGGTTAGAATTGTGTTGTTCAAGAGTATGTGAGTCGAAGGCAGTTGAGTTCGAGTCCTACTCGTGAGTGAGCAACCCTACTAATTTTTTTTTAATAAAGCGCATTTGCACCGACTCGCATTGGTGCCCTTTTAGCTCGAAATAGTTTCCTGATCGCTGATTGGTTACAATTATGTTGTCCAACCAATCAGCGATCAGGAAACTTTTTCGAACTAAAAGGGCATTCCTGCGAGTCAATGCAAATCTGCCTCACTAAAAAGAATTGTCTATAGGCCCACCTGCTCTGGTAAGCCTACCTCAACCATGGCGGACGTCCATACCCCATAAGGCGTCCAATATTTTCTCTTAGTTATTAACATCTGAATCACGTAAATGTCTCCCCGAGTGTCTGCTCTACCCGAGTGTCCGTTCTACCCGAGTGTCCGCTCTACCCGAGTGTCCCGCTCTCCCAGTGTGTAATTATTGCATTAGTTAAAAGTTAATTCCATTGTATTTTACTGATGAAATCATTAAAGAGCCCGTGAGAAACTTATAATTCTTCTGTTATGTAATCTCAAGATTTAAAGTTCTATTTCACTCGCTTTGAAGAAGATTTATGCTCATTTTTGTAGTGAAGATTAACTTGGACAATAAATCCTGTTACGATGTAACAATCGTCTAATTCACCGCCTCCAATCATGTATTATTATGTAATTAACCCACGCCATGTGACAACAACAATAACAATGATAATAATAATAATAGTAGTAGTAGTAGTAGTAATAATAATAATAATAATAATAATAATAATAACAATAATAATTCACAGCCTCCTATCATGTATTGTTATGTAATTAACCCACACCATGTGACAACAACAACAATATCAACAACAACAATAATAATAATAATAATAATAATAATAATAATAATAATAATAATAATTGCAAGAACGGCAGCAATAATCATAGAGGTGATAGGTATGATAATAATGACAATAATATGAGTAACAACATGAACAAGAACATCGGCAATATTATGAACAACAACAAGGAAAAAAAATTGATAAAAAACTACATTAATGAAAGCAACAAATGATAACAAAATTAACAATAATAACAAAAACAACTATAGCAATAACACAAATAACAAAAACAGCAACAACAACAACAACAACTACAATAGAATTATTAAAGTAAAATGCACGGGCGCATCTTATCATTAATTTCATAACCTAACCTGACCTTGCTTGCCCTGTATTACAATTTAAAGGTCACTCATGAGTGGCAGAACTATAAAACATTGACCATACATACACAAATGATCAGCACCCAAGCCCCATCCATGAAGTTAGGACCAGGGAGGGCCAGGCAATGGCTATTGAGGACTTCAGCAGGTAAGATACACTCCCCCAAGGATGGTGAGCTTACAGACAGGACTAGAGACTACCGAGCATGCGCCAGTTTCGAACTCCCGTTCAACTGATTGCTAGATAAGGGACGTTTTCCCCTTGAAAAGAACTTTGCATGATTCTGAACTGAAATTTGAAAATGAAGGATTACAAAAATTCAAAGAAATTACATATATATGTATATATATATATATATATATATATATATATTTAACGCTGTTACTGATCTTAAAGATATTTTATTTTCTTTATTATTTATTTTTCATATAGTTTGTTTATTTCCTTATTTCCTTTTTTCACCGAGCTTTTTTTCCCTGCTGGAGCCCTTGGGCTTACAGCATCTTGCTTATCCAATTAGGGTTGTGCTTAGCTGATAATAATAATAATAATAATGATAATAATAATAATAATAATAATAATAATGTGCCAAGGTGCTAATGTGACCAAAATAATGATAATGATAATAATGATGATAATAATAATAATAATAATAATAATAATAATATGCCAAGGGGCTAACATGACCAAAAAAACTGTATTTAGAAAATAATCTATAATAAAATATGAATATTGATAAAATACCATGAACATCGTTATTATATTTAAACGTATTATCATCGCTATACTCCTGGAATAGCAATATTACCGTCAGTTTTCACTGTTAGACAATAAAACCTACATTATGTACTCTTGGGGCTGAAAAGGAAGACGGTTCAGCGAGCGAGAATACAGGCAGGCTATTCCAAATGATAAGGAGTCAGTCAGCTGTGAAATACCCTTGTCATACTACATCATTTACTAAAGG
>NC_090740.1:118915953-118930953 GCF_036898095.1 Palaemon carinicauda | reverse complement strand
ACATATATATGTATGTATATAGGCAATACAATATTCATATATATACATATATATAGTATACATATAATATATATAGATATATACATATATATAGTATACATATAATATATATAGATATATACATATATATAGTATATATATACATATATATATATATATATATATATAATGTACATAATGTACATATATATATATATATATATATATATATATATATATAATGTACATAATGTACATATATATATATATATATATATTGTACATAATGTACACACATATATATATATATATATATATATATAATGTACATAATGTATATAGGCAATACTATATTCATATATATATACATATATAGCATATATATATTATATATATATACATATATATAGTATATATATACACACGTATATAATTATATATATATATATATATATATATATATATATATATATAATGTACACTCACTCGCAAACACACACACTAATATATATATATATATATATATATATATATATATATGTATATATATATATATATATATATATATATATATATATATATGATATATACTGTATGTGTGTGCGTATGTGTAAGTAATTTTTGTATATATCTGTATTGTAGAATTGTAAGACAGACCGAGAAATAAGGAAATCATAAGAACAATTCAGAAATAACACAAAGGAGAAGAAGAAGAAGAAGAAGAAGACGAAAAAGAAGGAGGAGAAGAAGAAGAAGAAGACGAAAAAGAAGGAGAAGAAGAAGAAAAAGAAGCCCAAAGGACTTGTTTATATTGGACGATCTCAACATTTCTTCCTCCCCTTTTTTCTTTAATCATCAGTGAATTTCTTTCCCCGGCCAAAGTGAATCTCTCTCTCTCTCTCTCTCTCTCTCTCTCTCTCTCTCTCTCTCTCTCTAGACGACATAATCAACTCCCGGTACAAATATTGATTGCAATTTTAGCCTGGAATGAACGCTATCTCTCATTAAAAATTAATTAGACAAACACGCCTAGCGCCTGGGATAAAAAAAAAAGAGAGAGATAGAGGTGATTTTCAAACATTTTCGCTGGAATTTTCGTTCGGGTTTTCACTCGCTCTTCTCTCTCTCTCTCTCTCTCTCTCTCTCTCTCTCTCTCTCCCCTTCCACCTTTCTTTCTCCCCCTATCCACCTTTCTCTCTTTCTATCTCTCTCTCTCTCTTTCTCTCTCTCTCTTTCTCTCTCTCTCTTTCTCTCTCTCTCTCTCTCCCCTTCCACCTTTCTTTCTCCCCCTTTCCACCTCTCTCGCTCTCTCTCTTTTCCCCCTACCACCTCTCTATCTCTCTCTCTTCCCCCCTTCCACCTCTCTCTCTCTCTCTCTCTCTCTCTCTTTCTCTCTATTTCCCCTTCCATCTTTCTCTCTCTCTCTCCCCTTCCACCTCTCTCTCCCCCCCTCTACCTTTCTCTCTACCCCTTCCACCTCTCTCTCTCTCTCTCTCTCTCTCTCTCTCTCTCTCTCTCTCTCTCGTGAAGAAGCTGTCGACTGATTTTGTCCAATTGTTCGTCTTGACAAGATGTGATCTTCTATCATCTTCATTACTATCATCTTAATACAGTCCGCTCATATGTCCGATACCTTACTCTTCCTTATCGATATTTCCTCAAACGAAAGATGATTTAATAGAAAACTTATATAATTAATCAGGAAATATTGACTGAAGAAGCGTCAGTCCAGAGGTTTGAACGACTTCACTAGCTATTCATTTTATTAACAAATGCGAGATGTAACTATTGCTAGAGTATAGTGAGTTAGTTAAAGTATCTATAAAAGAGTTGAAAAAATATATTTTGATAAGAAAAGCTCATCTGATTTCTAGCAGATGTGATATGATTTGATTTACAGATTATCTTTAGATATTGAAAGCATAACGCACATGATTCAACCACCCGGTTTCTCTCTCTCTCTCTCTCTCTCTCTCTCTCTCTCTCTCTCTCTCTCTCTCTCTCTCTCTCCTAACACTATTTCTTATTTTCTATTGGTAGATTACGTCCCTATATTCATTTCTAAAAACGGTAAACAGCAATTTGTAGAAGTTTTAAAATAAGCAACGCTCATGAGAGAGAGAGAGAGGAGAGAGAGAGAGAGAGAGAGAGAGAGAGAGAGAGAGAGAGAGAGAGAGAGAGAGAGAGAGAGAGAGTATAATTTATCCAAATGAGACTTCTTGAACAGAAATGCCCAATTGCTCATTTGACACTACGATCATAAAAAAGATGACTTGATTTGAAAAGAAAACAAATAAAAGACTATCGTTATATTTATTTTGTATTTTGTTATCGAGATTAATTGAAGTTTGACTCTGTGAGATAGAAGTATAATTTCCAGGATATGAATTGTCTTAGTCTATTCCAGTCTTTCATTGTCTTGGGCCAGAGTTCTCTTGCTTGAGTGTACACTCGGGCACTATTCTATCTTATTTTTCTTCCTCTTGCTTTAAAAAAAAATTATACTTTATATATGAAATATTTATTTTAATGTTGTTGCTGTTCTTAAAATAATTTATATTAACTGTTAATTAATTTTCTTGTAGTTTCCATATTTTCTTTCCTCACTTTGCTCTTTTCCTAGTTGGAGCCTTCGGGCTTATAGCATTCTGCATTTCCAACTAGGGTTGTAACTTAGCAAGTAATAATAATAATAATAATAATAATAATAATAATAATAACTTTTAATAATAATAATGATAATAATAATAATGATAATAATGAAAATAACTTTTAATAATAATAACAACAACAACAACAACAACAACAACAACAACAATAATAATAATAATAATAATAATAATAATAATAATAATGATAATAATAACAACAACAACAATGATAATAATAATAATAATAATGATAATAATAATAATAATAATAATAATAATAATAATGTAAAGTCAATTATTCGAAAAAGATACTGTATATGGAGACACTGACTCCAACAGATATAAACATACCGTACCTGCATTCATTCCTAGGGAAAGAATTCCTACATGGTAATCAATTTCCTGAAATTGAAAATGAATTGATCCATATCTTTCCAATGAAATTTATCTTTTCACAGGAAACTATTATCTTCTAAAAAACCAAGAAGTCACGTGAAAAATTACTTCTCGAGTGACTACAATCACTTGTCATGATAATTACCGTCCTAATATATCGGTCGATGTTTTTCTTTGATTTTCTTCACTATTTTAAAATCTGACGAAAAGGAATAGTATTGGTAGAAATTTAGAATATTCTCGTTATACATTTCTCTACTATTTACTATTTGACGAAAATGTGATCAAGGGGTACATTAAATATGAGTAATGATAATAGAAGAAAAATGATAAGTATATGATCCAGTCTAGAGGTTTAGTAATGAGTCCCATTGCTCGAAGGATTGATATAAGTCTTTTAAAGTAGATTAGGCTCGTTTTCCTTAATTGATGGTATACCACCTTAAATCTCCAAACGTGGTTGGGCAAAAGAAAGAACATAAAGGTTTAAAGGCAGCCCATGAATCGCAGTGGCAAGGGACAGTGACATTGCCCTATCGAGCTGAACAATACCCTTAGAGACTGACCATGTATATATATGATCAGCGCCCAAGCCTCCTCTTCACCCAAGCTAGGGCTAAGGAAGGCCAGGCAATGGCTGCTGATAACTCAGCAGTTAGACCTATAGGCTCCCCCAAACCCCTCATCCCTAGCTCACAAGGATGGTAAGGTTGCAACGACCAAAGAAACTAACCAGTTTGAGCGGGATTCGAACCTCAGTCTGGCGTTCACCAGTCAGGGACGTTACCACATCGGCCACCATAACCCTAAAAACTTTGTTGGGTAAAAGAAAGTACTTCCATGAGAAAAATTAGACAAACATTTTCAGTTAATACACCTTGTTCCAAGTCAACAATAACAATAACTACAAAATTGCAGCTGTTTCCAGGACAAAGGTCACAGTCATGTCCTTGGTCATGTCTGTGGTTTGGCCATTTCCATCACTATGCTGGCCACTGCGGATTGATTAGGTTGGAGACTAGTGTGATCGTTCACAGCAAACCAACCTAGTATGGGTAACCCTGACTAGTAGGTAGGTAGGTAGGTACAAGATTGCCCTGCCTATAGTAAGACATGGGTTATTGCGCTGGCAGCCAGTAAGGGGGAACCATGACTATAGTTAATCTTTTTTAATGAGGCGCATTTGCACTGGACTCGCAGTGTTGCCCTTTTAGCTCGGAAAAGTTTCCTGCGATCTGATTGGTTAGAATTATCTTGTCCAACCAATCAGCGATCAGGAAAATTTTCCGAGCTAAAAGGGCACCTCGGGGAGTTGGTATAAATCTGCCTCACTAAAAAAAATTTATTATAGTAAAGCTTTGCTAATCATGGCGATACAAAAAGCCCTTCTTCATGTTAAGGTATCCCTACTCATGTATTTTCAAATCAGTTGATCACGGTGTATAATTTCGAAGCGGCCAAGGATCTAAAATATCATATAATTAAATATTAGTAAGTTCAATTGTAAAGTCATAAGATAGTTTAAATTTTATCAGCTTATCAATTCATTTTGAATAATAATCATATTTTTTTTAACTTTACGAAGATTATGATTATGATATCAACCACTTCAACACTTCGTTTGGTCATCATTGCATTATAATGAACTCTCTGAATAAGATTATGCCCCCAAAATGAAAAAAAAAAAAAACTCGTATTTTACATTTTTTATTGCTGCAGCATACTAAAATACTCTGTCCCTTGTAAGCAACACATATAGGAATTAGAAAAAAACTCCCTTAAACATACTGGCTGCCGATTAAAGCGAGAATTGAATTTAAAATATGTACAATAACCCACCCAGTTATCAGAACCGGGCGTCCAAAATACTTAAAAGAATTGCTACACATTGTGCAGCTAACAAATCGTGTCGACACGAGAATAGTTACAGATGGCTTCAAACTGTTGGAACCTAGATATATGTCCACTTTAGGTTCCAGAGCCTTTAAATATGCGGCCCCAAGACTATATAATAAGCTCCCACAAAACATTCGAATGATTGAAGACATTAAGGCTTTCAAGAGGAAACTGAAGACTTTCTTATTTCATGAGTCTTTTGACAGTGACGATTTAACAGTAAATGAACAATACGCGATATGAAACGTTAAATACTCTGAACGAACAAGGTAAAACGACAGTGGAGGTCCTGTAGAGAGTGGAGTTCCACTGCTGTATGGGACCGGAAAAGCAGCCATCAAAGTAAGTAAAGTAAGTAAGCAAAGGAGGATTTTTATATCTATTTTCTTCTTCATGGCATTAATAAGAGATTATGTTGCCATATTTAGAATAAACATATTACGCCTCGATCTTCTTTTTTGTCTGCATCTTTTCCCACATCTATGTGGGGTTGATGTTTGTGGCCAGCTTTCTCCATCTAGCATTAATTTTATCTGATAATATTCACTGTCCATATTCGTTTTGGCAAATTTTTCATGGCCGGATGCCTTTCTTGCCGCCAACCCTCCCCATTTACCCGGGCTTGGGACCGGCACCAAGTTGAAGGCTGGCTTGCCCCCCCCCCCGCCCCCACCTTAGTGGCTGAGTTAAACATATTAAGCCTCGATGATACTTTTTATTTGTTTAATATCAATCTAATTTGGTCTTTCATATTATAGGCACAAAGGCTCAAGGTATTTATTTAAGCAACTACTGAGTAGATGTAGCCAATGAAAATGGTTTTTAATTATCTGTTTTTTTTTTTTTATATTTTTTGAAACTTCTTAATTCAAAATTATAATTTTATACGTTGAATTTTAGCCATTGGTGTAATCCACTATGTCAATCTATTCTGATATATTTAAATCTATCGATTCACTATTCCTTGATTGTTTAAACTAAAATAAAACTTACTGTTTGTCGAAGACCAAGGAAACAACTAGTTTTATAAACTGTAACTTATCCCCAAGAGAGATTAGTTCACCAAACTACTGGGCTCCACAAGGCACTAAAATAATTGGAAAACCCAGGTCTACATGGCTGAGGACTATGAAGCGTGAAATAGGAGATGATGAATGGAGAAGTATTGAATTAAAAGCTCGAGATAGAGACGACTGGCGAAATCTAACCGAGGCCTTTTGCGTCAATTGGCGTAGGAGGAAATGGAAGCATGAAATAGGAGATGATGCATGGAGAAGTATTGAATTAAAAGCTCGAGATAGGGACGACTGGCGAAATCTAACCGAGGCCTTTTGCGTCAATAGGCGTAGGAGAAAATGATGATGACGATGATAATGAGCTAAATTGACAGTAAACAAATAACACTTTGGTTATCATAAGAATAATTGAGACAGCAAAACTGTTGCTGTAAAACCCAAAATTTCTGCGCTAATTGTCGCATTTAAATAAACCAAGGTTCCGGAAGCGCTCTAGCGCTGCCGGAACGAGAGGATGTGAGCTACATTCGAATATATGAATGATGAATAACGTTTGGTCATGTTTTACAAATTTTTTTTTTTTTATCTCTTTTCCAAGTACCTGTTCTGTAACCGAAATTTTTTTTGTCTCTTTTTTAAGTACCTGTTCTATATCTGAATTCTTTTTTTTTTTCGAAATATGTAAACGCATTAGTATTTTTCAAGTTTTTCATTAAGTGTTGATATATTTTTTTTTATCTTATTTTTTGTCTCTTTTCCAAGTACCTGTTCTGTATCCGATTTTTTTTTTTCGAAATATGTAAACGCATTAGTATTTTTCTAGTATTTCATTAAGTGTTGATATATTTTTTATCTTATTTTTTTTAACCTAATACTATAGTTTTCGAGGTTTTGTATAAATAAAGTGAGTGTTAATTTTGATCTATGACAAAGACTTATTTTGTATCTTATGTCTATTTCGATGTGTTGATATAATTTTTCTCATAATATTTTTTTCAATTAATTCTACGTTTTGAGATTTTGTGTAAATAAAGTGGATATTAGTGTGCGATCTATGATAAAGACTCTTATTTTGTATCTAATATCTATTCATTAATAATGTGTATTGGTATGTTACCAATTAAAGAAGAATTATGAATGATATGGTCTCCATAACCTTTTGCATGAAGTATGTCCCTTTCCCAGTTACTGGCGGATTATAGCAATGAAGAGAAAAAGACAATAAGAACAATAGAAAAAGTTAATTAAAAAAATTAACACCACTGAGATAGCAATTACTTTTAATAAAACTTTATATATGTTCATGTTACGCCGACATATTACTTGCCTTAAAAAATCTTCAAACATAATCTTTGCTATTAATATCAGCAAAAGAAATAATAACACCATTGAATGAAACATACTGTTTATGGCAACAAATTATTTTGAAATTACAGTTTTTAGAATGATATATTGTTAATTTATTCTCATCATTTATTTATTTCCTTATTTCCTTTCCTCACTGAGCTATTTTTCCCTGTTGGAGCCCTTTGGCTTATAGCATCTTGCTTTTCCAACTAGAATTGTAGCTTGGCTAGTACTAATAATAATAATAAATAATAATAATAATAATAATAATAATGATAATAATAATTCTGGTGGTAATTTAGAATTAAGTCTTTGCTCTTGGGGAAGATTCCGATCTGATTGTTTACCATGAAAGGATTAAGATAATCAATAAACTATAAAACTAGATATGGAAATGAATAAATGAAACTAGAAGATATTTCTAGAGAGAGAGAGAGAGAGAGAGAGAGAGAGGAGAGAGAGAGAGAGCCTTACCTTATTGCCTTATTTTTTGTTTGGGTTCCCCCAGGTCCCTCAGTGTGAGGCACCTCGTATATCCACCAGAGAGTTGCTAATGCATCTTCCGGTGTATTTTGCATCTTCCAGTCTTGGATGGTCTGGGATGCATCTTAGGTATTTATCGAGCTTATTCTTAAACACATCTACGCTCACTCCTGATATGTTTCTTAGATGAGCTGGCAGCACATTAAATAGTCGCTGCATTATCGATGCTGGTGCGTAGTGGATTAATGTCCTGTGCGCCTTTCTCAGTTTACCTGGAATATTTTTTGGCACTATTAATCTACCTCGGCTTGCTCTTTCTGATATTTTAAGCTCCATGATGTTTTCAGTAATTCCTTCTATTTGCTTCCATGCTTGTATTATCATGTAGTGTTCTCTTCTCCTTTCTAGACTGTATAGTTTTAAAAATTGCAGTCTTTCCCAGTAGTCAAGGTCCTTAACTTCTTCTATTCTAGCAGTATAGGACCTTTGTACACTCTCTATTTGCGCAATATCCTTTTGGTAGTGTGGGTACCATATCACATTGCAGTACTCGAGTGTACTACGCACATAAGTTTTGTAAAGCATAATCATGTGTTCAGCTTTTCTTGTTTTAAAGTGTCTGAATAACATTCCCATTTTTGCTTTACATTTAGCCAACAGTGTTGCTATTTGGTCGTTGCATAACATATTCCTATTTAAAATTACACCAAGGTCTTTAATTGCTTCCTTGTTTGTGATTGTCTCATTATTAGGTCCCTTGTATGCATACACCATTCCTTCTCTGTTTCCATAATTTATTGATTCGAATTTATCGGAGTTAAATACCATCCTATTTATCTCCGCCCATTCATATATTTTGTTTAGATCTCTTTGTAGTGAGTTCCTATCTTCATCACAAGTAATTTCTCTACTTATTCTTGTGTCATCGGCGAAACTTCTCGCTATGGAGTTTTCAACATCACAGTCTATGTCTGAGATCATAATAACAAACAGCAGTGCAGCTAATACCGTACCTTGTGGCACACCCGATATTACCTGGGCTTCATCTGATTTCTCGTCATTTGCAACCACTATCTGTTTTCTGTTTTGCAGGAATTCTTTTACCCATTTTCCTATCTTTCCACAATATTATGCTTTCTCATTTTTTTCTCCAATATGTTATGGTCTACCTTGTCAAAGCTTTTGCAAAATCTAGATATATCACATCTGTGTCTTTTTCATTTATCATATTTTTGTATATGTTTTCATAGTGTGCTATCAGTTGGGTCTGTGTACTTTTTCCAGGTACGAAACCGTGTTGACCCATATTAAACAAATTATTTTTGACCAAATGGTTCATTATTTTCTTTTTTATTACCCTCTCATACACTTTCATAATATGTGATGTTAGACTAACAGGTCTATAATTGCTTGCCTCTAGTCTTGATCCACTTTTGAAAATAGGGGTTATATAAGCTAATTTGTGTTTAACATATATCGAGAGAGAGAGAGAGAGAGAGAGAGAGAGAGAGAGAGAGAGATACTTTTAGGTTGGTTAACCGATTTTTCAGAAGCAATACTGTTTAAGACACAAAAATGAGAGAGAGAGAGAGAGAGAGAGAGAGAGAGAGAGAGAACAGATAAGATTTTTATTTCTTAAGAATAGCCACAAGAAAAACAAAAGGCAAAATGCGAATGAATAAATTCAAAGATAAAAGAAAGGACTTGAAGAGAGAGAGAGAGAGAGAGAGAGAGAGAGAGAGAGAGGGGGGTACTTTTAGGTAGGTTAACCGATTTTTCAGAAGCAATATTGTGTAAGGCACAAAAATGAGAGAGAGAGAGAGAGAGAGAGAGAGAGAGAGAGAGAGAGAACAGATAAGATTTTTATTTCTTAAGAATAGCCACAAGGAAAACAAAAAGCAAAATGCGAATGAATAAATTCAAAGATAAAAGAAAGGACTTGAAAGAGAGAGAGAGAGAGAGAGAGAGAGAGAGAGAGAGAGAGAGAGAGAGAGAGAGCAAAAAAAAGGAACTACTCGATTTAAAACCTAGCAACTCAAGAGATTTTTTTCTCAAGAATAACCACAAGATAAACAAAAGCTAAATACGAATGAATAAACTCAAAGATAAAAGAAAGGACTTCGACTGATACGAAAAATAGAAAAGCAAATGAAAGCCGGCTATTCCTGTAAAAATATATCAAAGTATTCATTCTTCCAAATAGATGAAGTATATATATGTCATGTTCGCTCGCCAAATAACAATGCAAATGAATGTACTTCATTTAAAAATTATAAAGCAGTTATCATTGGCCTTATGTTTCTCAAAATGATGAAATAAACATTATTAGTTATTCATTAATAAAAAAAACACCCTACCTAGTGTCAGTAATGAGTTTTTTCAGTTCAGAGTGTACTTCATTTACAAACTATAAAAAGCAGATATCATTGGCATTATGTTTCTCAAAATGATGAAATAAACATTATTAGTTATTCATTAATAAAAAAAACACCCTACTTAGTGTCAGTAATGAGTTTTTTTCAGTTCAGAGTATACTTCATTTACGAACTATAAAGCAGATATAATTGGCCTAATGTTCACTTCTCATAATAATGAAATAAACATTATTAGTTATTCATTGATAAAAAAAACACACTACTTAGTGTCATTAATGAGTTTTTTCAGTTCAGAGTGTACTTCATTTACGAACTATAAAGCAGATATCATTGGCCTTATGTTTCTCAAAATGATGAAATAAACATTATTAGTTATTCATTGATGAAAATAAAAACACCCTACTTAGTGTCAGTAATGAGTTTTTTTCAGTTCAGAGCACTTTATCAGAAATGTGTCCAATTCCCGAAAGTTATTTTGGTTAAAATGAAATCCCACCTTTTTTTTTTTTATAGGAATGTGTTGTTATGGAGTTATATACACATGAGGGCTGTAGTCTGGAGTAACTCAATTATATCCCCCAAATTCCATTTTATTGAAACCCGCTCCGGATGCTTCTGTCAATAGTTGGCAGCAACATATTGTTTGCTTTTTTTTTATTTCCTATTTTTTTTTCTTTTTTCTCGTCACAACCAGGAGGATAAGACATTAATCTCCTTCAAAGAGGAGTTTTATTCTTATGTTTCCCTGGCCTTCTTTCTTAGCCATCGATTTCTTAGCTTTGTTAACCAGGTGCCATTGACATCGTGCGCTTGTTTATATTTGCGTCGTTGCTCTCGTGCGCTTGTTTATATGCATCGCTGCTGTCTTGTGCTTGTTTATTGGCGTCGTTGCTCTCGTGCGCTTGTTTTATATATGCATCGCTGCTGTCTTGTGCTTGTTTATTTGCGTCGTTGCTCTCGTGCGCTTGGTTTATATGCATCGCTGCTGTCTTGTGCTTGTTTATTTGCGTCATTTCTCTCATGCGCTTGTTTATTTGCGTCGTTGCAGTCTTGTGCTTGTTTATTTGCGTCGTTGCTCTCGTGCGCTTGTTTTATATGCATCGCTGCTGTCTTGTGCTTGTTTATTTGCGTCGTTGCTCTCGTGCGCTCTGTTTATATGCATCGCTGCTGTCTTGTGCTTGTTTATTTGCGTCGTTGCTCTCGTGCGCTTGTTTATATGCATCGCTGCTGTCTTGTGCTTGTTTATTTGCGTCGTTGCTCTCGTGCGCTTGTTTATATGCATCGCTGCTGTCTTGTGCTTGTTTATTTGCGTCATTTCTCTCATGCGCTTGTTTATTTGCGTCGTTGCTGTCTTGTGCTTGTTTATTTGCGTCGTTGCTCTCGTGCGCTTGTTTATATGCATCGCTGCTGTCTTGTGCTTGTTTATTTGCGTCGTTGCTCTCGTGCGCTTGTTTATTTGCATCGCTGCTGTCTTGTGCTTGTTTATTTGCGTCGTTGCTCTCGTGCGCTTGTTTATTTGCATCGCTGCTGTCTTGTGCTTGTTTATTTGCGTCATTTCTCTCATGCGCTTGTTTATTTGCGTCGTTGCTGTCTTGTGCTTGTTTATTTGCGTCATTTCTCTCATGCGCTTGTTTATTGTGCGTCGTTGCTGTCTTGTGCTTGTTTATTTGCGTCGTTGCTCTCGTGCGCTTGTTTATATGCATCGCTGCTGTCTTGTGCTTGTTTATTTGCGTCGTTGCTCTCGTGCGCTTGTTTATTTGCATCGCTGCTGTCTTGTGCTTGTTTATTTTGCGTCGTTGCTCTCGTGCGCTTGTTTATTTGCATCGCTGCTGTCTTGTGCTTGTTTATTTGCGTCATTTCTCTCATGCGCTTGTTTATTTGCGTCGTTGCTGTCTTGTGCTTGTTTATTTGCGTCGTTGCTCTCGTGCGCTTGTTTATTTACATCGCTGCTGTCTTGTGCTTGTTTATTTGCGTCGTTGCTCTCGTGCGCTTGTTTATATGCATCGCTGCTGTCTTGTGCTTGTTTATTTGCGTCATTTCTCTCATGCGCTTGTTTATTTGCGTCGTTGCTGTCTTGTGCTTGTTTATTTGCGTCGTTGCTCTCGTGCGCTTGTTTATATGCATCGCTGCTGTCTTGTGCTTGTTTATTTGCGTCGTTGCTCTCGTGCGCTTGTTTATATGCATCGCTGCTGTCTTGTGCTTGTTTATTTGCGTCATTTCTCTCATGCGCTTGTTTTATTTGCCGTCGTTGCTGTCTTGTGCTTGTTTATTTGCGTCGTTGCTGTCTTGTGCTTGTTTATTTGCGTCGTTGCTGTCTTGTGCTTGTTTATTTGCGTCGTTGCTCTCGTGCGCTTGTTTATTTGCATCGCTGCTGTCTTGTGCTTGTTTATTTGCGTCATTTCTCTCATGCGCTTGTTTATTTGCGTCGTTGCTGTCTTGTGCTTGTTTATTTGCGTCATTTCTCTCGTGCGCTTGTTTATTTGCGTCGTTGCTGTCTTGTGCTTGTTTATTTGCGTCGTTGCTCTCGTGCGCTTGTTTATATGCATCGCTGCTGTCTTGTGCTTGTTTATTTGCGTCATTTCTCTCATGCGCTTGTTTATTTGCGTCGTTGCTGTCTTGTGCTTGTTTATTTGCGTCGTTGCTGTCTTGTGCTTGTTTATTTGCGTCGTTGCTCTCGTGCGCTTGTTATTTGCATCGCTGCTGTCTTGTGCTTGTTTATTTGCGTCATTTCTCTCATGCGCTTGTTTATTTGCGTCGTTGCTGTCTTGTGCTTGTTTATTTGCGTCGTTGCTCTCGTGCGCTTGTTTATTTACATCGCTGCTGTCTTGTGCTTGTTTATTTGCGTCGTTGCTCTCGTGCGCTTGTTTATATGCATCGCTGCTGTCTTGTGCTTGTTTATTTGCGTCATTTCTCTCATGCGCTTGTTTATTTGCGTCGTTGCTGTCTTGTGCTTGTTTATTTGCGTCGTTGCTGTCTTGTGCTTGTTTATTTGCGTCGTTGCTCTCGTGCGCTTGTTTATTTGCATCGCTGCTGTCTTGTGCTTGTTTATTTGCGTCATTTCTCTCATGCGCTTGTTTATTTGCGTCGTTGCTGTCTTGTGCTTGTTTATTTGCGTCATTTCTCTCATGCGCTTGTTTATTTGCGTCGTTGCTGTCTTGTGCTTGTTTATTTGCGTCGTTGCTGTCTTGTGCTTGTTTATTTGCGTCGTTGCTCTCGTGCGCTTGTTTATTTGCATCGTTGCTGTCTTGTGCTTGTTTATTTGCGTCGTTGCTGTCTTGTGCTTTGTTTATTTGCATCGTTGCTGTCTTGTGCTTGTTTATTTGCATCGTTGCTGTCTTGTGCTTGTTTATTTGCGTCATTTCTCTCATGCGCTTGTTATTTGCGTCGTTGCTGTCTTGTGCTTGTTTATTTGCGTCATTTCTCTCGTGCGCTTGTTTATTTACGTCGTTGCTGTCTTGTGCTTGTTTATTTGCGTCGTTGCTCTCGTGCGCTTGTTTATTTGCATCGTTGCTGTCTTGTGCTTGTTTATTTGCGTCATTTCTCTCATGCGCTTGTTTATTTGCGTCGTTGCTGTCTTGTGCTTGTTTATTTGCGTCATTTCTCTCGTGCGCTTGTTTATTTGCGTCGTTGCTGTCTTGTGCTTGTTTATTTGCGTCGTTGCTCTCGTGCGCTTTTTTTATTTGCATCGTTGCTGTCTTGTGCTTGTTTATTTGCGTCGTTGCTCTCGTGCGCTTGTTTATTTGCGTCGTTGCTGTCTTGTGCTTGTTTATTTGCGTCATTTCTCTCGTGCGCTTGTTTATTTGCGTCGGTTGCTGTCTTGTGCTTGTTTATTTGCGTCATTTCTCTCGTGCGCTTGTTTATTTTGCGTCGTTGCTGTCTTGTGCTTGTTTATTTGCGTCGTTGCTCTTGTGCGCTTGTTTATTTGCATCGCTGCTGTCTTGTGCTTGTTTATTTGCGTCATTTCTCTCATGCGCTTGTTTATTTGCGTCGTTGCTGTCTTGTGCTTGTTTATTTGCGTCGTTGCTGTCTTGTGCTTGTTTATTTGCGTCGTTGCTCTCGTGCGCTTGTTTATTTGCATCGTTGCTGTCTTGTGCTTGTTTATTTGCGTCATTTCTCTCATGCGCTTGTTTATTTGCGTCGTTGCTGTCTTGTGCTTGTTTATTTTGCGTCATTTCTCTCGTGCGCTTGTTATTTGCGTCGTTGCTGTCTTGTGCTTGTTTATTTGCGTCGTTGCTCTCGTGCGCTTGTTTATTTGCATCGTTGCTGTCTTGTGCTTGTTTATTTGCGTCGTTGCTCTCGTGCGCTTGTTTATTTGCATCGTTGCTGTCTTGTGCTTGTTTATTTGCGTCGTTGCTCTCGTGCGCTTGTTTATTTGCATCGTTGCTGTCTTGTGCTTGTTTATTTGCGTCGTTGCTCCCGTGCACTTGTTATTTGCATCGTTGCTGTCTTGTGCTTGTTTATTTGCGTCAATTTCTCTCATGCGCTTTTTTATTTGCGTCGTTGCTGTCTTTGGCTTGTTTATTTGCGTCCTTGCTGTCGTGTACTTGTTTATACGCAACATTGATGTCATGCGCTTGTTTATTTGCGTCATTGCTCTCATGCGCTTGTTTATTTGCGTCGTTGCGGTCGCTGTCGTGCGCTTGTTTATTTGCGTTCATTGCTGTCATTGTCATGCGCTTGTTTATTTTGCGTCATTGCTGTCACTGTCGTGCGCTTGTTTATTTGCGTCATTGCTGTCGTGTACTTGTTTATACGTGTCATTGCTGTCATGCGCTTGTTTATTTGCTTCATTGCTGTCGTTGTACCTGTTTATACGCGTCATTGCTGTCGTGTGCTTGTTTATTGGCGTCATTGCTG
>NC_090740.1:118908453-118913453 GCF_036898095.1 Palaemon carinicauda | reverse complement strand
TGGAGGGGAGTTCCAGTCCGATCAAGCTCGATAATTTTCTAGTAGTGACTGTAACCTTCCCATCTTTGAAAACTAGAAATGGTGGTTTAGAAAAGCTTATAGATCTGCCTGCTGGAATTATTAGCAGCCATAGTCTGGTTCGCCCTGATCCTAAGTTAATGAGAGGGGGCTTGGGGGCTTATCCTGTGCAAGGTATAATGGTCAGTCTCTGGGACATTATCCTGTCTCTTGCCTCTGGCTTTCGTGAGTGACCTTTAAAGGGTTTAAAGGTTTAAAGGTTTAAAAGTTTAAAGGCCGCTCATGAATGGCAGAGGCAAGGGACAGTGACATTGCCCTAGCAATCAGGACAATGCCCTTGAGACTGACCATATATTATATGAACAGCACCCAAGCCTCCTCTCCACCCAAGCTAGGACCAGGGAGGACCAGGCAGTGGCTGCTGATGGATCTCAGCAGATAGACCTATAGGCTCCCCAAACCCCCAACCTTAGCTCACAAGGATGGTTAAGGTTGCAGACACTAATGGCACTAACGAGTCTGAGCGGGACTCAAACCTCCGTCTGGCAAACACCAGACAGAGACGTTACCAATCAGGCCACAACAACCCTAAAACATTTAAAAATTTTAAAGACTATTTTCTTAAATCATTCTTTTGTTTCTTTTTCTATATACCAACCATAGGTTTTATTGATACAAATCAATAACAAAATAGAATTAACTTATGACGAAAATTAAATTTGAATATATAGTAAATTCATAAATTGTCTTTTTTATTAGATCGACAATTTGTTTCTCTTACCCATTTAGATTTGAGTTTGATAGAAGCATCAAATTCAATCTCTTAAACAGAGTACATAGTCAATTGACCTAAGAAAGTTCATGTCAAGTATGGTAACGGACAGGAAAGTTTCTGATTCATAATATTCCATAGAAAAGTTGTCTATTGGGGTGAAAAGAGGTGGTAATATTTCAGCTATATTATTATTTGCAAATGTTACTGTTTTAAAATGAATTAGTTTCTTTCGCATAGATTAATTTATCATAGAGTTTCATTAATGCTAAGGGAAAGTTATTCTTAAGTTTCACATCATTTAGATTTTAAAACATTTAGGCCGGGAGCACACTAGCGGCTCTGTGGCGCCACAAAGCCACAGCATCGTGTAGCGGGGATGTGGTCTTCCATAGGTTTTCCATTGTTTTCAAGTTTTGCCGCGCAAACTAGTGACTGTGGCTCTCTGTCGCTCATCCCCGCCACAGGCGTGGAGTGGCTTTGAAAACAATGGAAACCTATGGGAGACCACATCCCCGCCACACGATGCTGTGGCTTTGTGGCGCCACAGAGTCGCTAGCGTACTCCCGGCCTTAGGGTTGCAGTGGCTTTATTGGTAATATCTTTGCCTGGTGAACGTCAGACGGGGGTTCGAGTCCTGCTACAGCTAGTTAGTTTCTTTGGTCGCTGCAACCTTACCATCCTTGTGAGCTAAGGATGAGGGGTTTGGGGAGCCTATAGCTCTATCTGCTGAGTCATCAGCAGCCATTGCCTAGCCCTTCTGTGTCCTAGCTTGGGTGGAGAGGGGGCTTGGGCACTGATCATATGTATATATGGTCAGTCTCTAGTGCATTGTCCTGCTTGATAGAGCAATGTTAGTGTCACTTGCCTCTGCAATTTATGCGCTGCCTTTAAGCCTTTAAATAAGATTATCATATATATGAAATATATTTAAACCTTTTTCTAGGTTTCATTAATATCAAATTTATAAACATTCAGCTTTTCAAATGATTTAATAGTTTTCATAATTTCTGAATTTTAATGTTTTCGTATATATGACTGACTAGTAATTAAAAACTGACAAGCTATGTAGTTTTTACTAATTCTGAAGTTAATCACACAGGGGTGTCACTCACTCTTATTCCACATACATTCATCTATAAAAAGTACCATCAGTATCCTGACGGCACAATGATTACAGTTGAAATAAATAGAAAATTGGTTTTGGGTTGAAATTGGTAATGAAGTAATTCCAAAGATATAAATAAACTGAGAGACAAAAAACATCTTATGATGAAAGAAACAATTATAATGCAAAATTGTATGGAAAGGATTAAACTTGAAATGGCATGTTAAAACTATGATTAAAAACAAAACTTAGGTGTTAGTTGAACTAGGAGATAATTTGATCAAAAATAAAAAAAAAATGAATAAAGTAACTTAATGTAATCATTCACTGTCATTGTTAACATTTGAATCAGTTCTTTACGCATTGCAATCTTCGAAAATACTTTATGGCCAGGTCGTTTGAGTACTTTAAAAATGATGAGTAGTACTTATGAAAGTCGATAATGTTTGACCTTACACGTTTCTCACATCGAATCTATTTGATTCTCCCTTTTTTTGACAGGACCTCTGAAGCCACAACAACAAGGTAATAAAGACTCTTGAGCCCCTTTGACCCTTCATGGCATACAGCAGGACAGAATAAGCAATAATGACCACTGCAAACCAAGGGTAACTGACTAGTATCAGTCCCTCTTGGATATAACTTGGATATAACTTGAGGTCAATGTGTACTATAAGGATACTTACGCCGTGGATGCTAAAATCACTGGCTACAATAGCACTTGAACTCACTGGACAGTTTCTAAAATGTTTCCAACACTTCCATGAGGCTCAAATCACTGACAGTTCTTCCGTCAGAGATCCTCTACATAGTTGATAAAGCTTCCAGAAGGCTACGATCACTGGCTTACGATACCACATGCACTCACTGCAAAGTCTCTAAAACGTTTCCAACACATTCATAAGGTTAAAACTACTGGCAGTTCTTTCGTCTGACGACCTCAACATTATTTATAACGCTTCCAGAAGGCTACGATAACTGACTTAACAATGCCACATGCACTCACTGCACAGCCTCTAAAACTTTTCCAACACTTCCATAAGATTAAAATCACTGATAGTTCTTTCGTCTGAGGACCTCGACATTGTTTATAACGCTTCGAAAAGGCTAAGATCACTGGTTTACAACACTACTTGCACTCATTGGACAGCCTCTAAAACGTTTCCAATACTTCCATAAGATTAAAATCACTGATAGTTCTTTCGTCTGAGAGCATCTACATTGTTTATAACGCTTCCAGAAGGCTTACAATACCACTTGCACTCACTGGACAGCCTCTAAAACGTTTCCAATACTTCCATAAGATTAAAATCACTGACAGTTCTCCCGGCTGAGAGCATCTACATTGTTTATAACGCTTCCAGAAGGCTTACAATACCACTTGCACTCACTGGACAGCCTCTAAAACGTTTCCAACACTTCCATAAGGTTAAAATCACTGATAGCTCTTTCGTCTGAGAGCATCTACATTGTTTATAACGCTTCCAGAAAGCTTACAATACCACTTGCACTCACTGGACAGCCTCTAAAACGTTTCCAACACTTCTATAAAGTTAAAATCACTGATAGTTCTTTCGTCTGAGAGCATCTACATTGTTTATAACGCTTCCAGAAGGCTTACAATACCACTTGCACTCACTGGACAGCCTCTAAAACGTTTCCAACACTTCTATAAGGCTCCAATCTCTGACAGTTCTTTCGTCCGAGAACCTCTCATTGTTTATAACGCTTCTAGAAGGCTAAGATCACTGGCTTACTATAGCATATGCACACACTGCACAGTGGCCATAACGTTTACAACGCTTCCAGAAGTTAAAATCGCTAGCAATTCTCCTCTCCGACATATTCTACAACGTTTACAACACTTCCAGATGACCAAAATCACTAGCAACAAGCCAAGAGGGCAGTTGTAATTGTTGTCCAGTAGGAATGTTGTTAATAACTTTGCCTTTGGGGAATCTGGCTGCCTCCTGGCATACAACAAATATAAAACAGGATCAGAAGTATCCTCTCAGAGTAAAGGACGTGGAATGTATTTATGAGTTATGCGACTAAAGGAGACAAGGCTATAGGACTATGTGATAATGAATGCTCTGGAGTTAATACCAAATGAATATAGTTATATTTGTCTTTTTTATCACTAATGTGTACGAAAGGAAGGGAAGGATCATGGGCTTAATATGAACCAAAACTGCAGTGGAATCTAGAATATGTAATAATAATATACAAATTAACACACAAACTCTAACTTTATGTATATATATATATATATATATATGTATATATATACATATATATATATACTGTATATATGTATATATATATATAGCCTATATATATATATGTATATATATATATATATATATATATCTATTTATCTATAAAATTGGGATTTGTGTGTTTATTTGTATATTATTACAATATATATACACATATATATGTATATATAAGTATATATTATCTATATATATATATATATATATATATATATATATATATATATATATATATATTATCTATATATATATATATATATATATATATATATATATATATATTATCTATATATATATTATCTATATATATATATATATATATATATATATTGTTTTGGAGGGTGAAAGCCATAGCTATTACCTGATGTCACACATGCGAACTGATATTGAATGACATGGTAATTTTTTTAAACATCACATATGGAATGACTAAATATTCTAGAAGTAATATCTACAATATATATCAAAATTAATATTTACTACATATTCTAAAAGTAATATTTACAATATATTCTAAAAGTAATCTTTAACATATTCTAAAAGTAATATTTACAATATATTATAAATTCAATATCTACATTATACTATAAAAGTAATTTTTACATTATATTCTAAAAGTAATATTTACAATATATTATTAGAATAATATCTACAATATATTATAAAAGTAATATTTATAATATATCATTAAAGTAATATTTACAATATATTCTAAAAGTAATATTTACGATATATTCTAAAAGTAATATTTACAATATATTATAAAAGTAATATTTACAATATATTATAAAAGTAATATTTACAATATATTCTAAACGTAATATTA
>NC_090740.1:118895953-118903453 GCF_036898095.1 Palaemon carinicauda | reverse complement strand
CATCACTCTTAAAAAGACTGGATCCTACTGCGCTACAGAAGTAAGAAGAATCACATTCTAACTTTGAGACAATTAATAAATGATTAAATCCTTCATAACATACGATACTACACTTATAAACTATGCTGAAACATGTTCTTATTAATGCAATACTATGCAACATTACTCTTAATACCCGCAGCGCATATAGTATGACAGTGCAAAATACATAAGTTTTACCATATTAAAAACTTAAAGAGTATATAAGTACCAAAAACATTGTTTAGGACGAAAGTAGCCCTATATAGGCCTATAGCACGACGAGGGAAAGATCATAATGCTAGAATCACGCTTGTCATTTCTTGCTCGAGGTTTTCGCCAACCTTCAGCCGAGCCCGGCGAGCGAAAATGTTGTAGCGCCACACTACGATCTCGTGGTTCAAGGAGCAAATAGGAAACGTTTAAACAAAATCGATCAGCTAACATCATCATGGCGGCCAGAAATGTTCTGACTGTTGCAGTAATATGTATTCTCGGTATATTTCGTGAACTGAAGAATTCTACAACTACCATAGGATGAACAAAGAATTTCATGATCTTTTGAAGCTTGTGGGACACAAGATTGCCAAGTAAGAGCACATCCCATCCTATTTGCAGCAGCCATCTTGTTTGTCTACATCCGAATTCATGCTCGCTGTTTGCACTCGCTGCTTCCCGTCCAATCGGGAAGCCAATATCTCGAGCAGCAAGCTTTCGGTTTCCCATTGTCAGGAGCAACAGCTCACTTGGGCGAAGAAATGCCTTGTGTGATTCCAGCATAAATCTTAGAGGGTAAACCAATTCAATCTTTAATCTGCTTTGACCTTGATATTTAAAGAAAGGTAAAGCAAATCAAGAAAATTTGCCCAGAATTTCAAGGAAAAAAGTAAAAAAAGGGAGTACAAGCATAACCTTTTCCTAAGTAGTAGTTTAAAGGTTAATGTGTCAAGAAGTACCTATTCTTATCTAGCTTAGTCCTTTTGAATTCAAAGAATAACGGGATTGGAAAAGATTATTTGCTCTGAAAGGTTGCTATTTCTGGAAATCCAAATAAAAAAAGTATTTACTCTCATTCAGTGGCATGTTGTAAGTGGCCCAGAAAAGGAATAAATGCTTGAATTAAAACACTGGAACATGAATGACATGAAATTCACGATTCCTTTCTCTTGTTAGAAAAAAAAAAAATATGCTTGTCTTGCTTTTTCGGGAGATTGCGGAGGTGTATGTGAAAAACTTAGTTTTATTGCCTTATCTTGCAAATATTCACCTTAAACTGTTAAAAATTTACCGTAAAAAACGGTAAAAATCCTGGAATAAATGTTGCCTGACATTTACCCTTTTAGAAGCGGATATATTGACGTAAAGGAGTGATATTACGGTCACCAACCCGTAAAATATAAAGGTAGGGTAAAATTACGGTCGCCTGTATTTTACTAAAATACGGCTGTGAACAGTATATTTATACGGAGAGTTTCAGATTAAAATACGTTTTTTTTTCTTTAAGTGTATATCATATTCTATTATTCCTCTTGAGAACTGTGCTATTTTCCCTGTTGGAGCTCCTGGGCTTATAGCATCCTGCTTTTCCAATTAGGGTTGTAGCTTAGCAAGTAATAATGATAATAAAAATAAAATCCTACATATGAAAATCTTTACCTATTTGTGTCGTTCTTCTCTTGTCATTGAAAAACATAATCCTACATATTATGAGAATCCTTACTGATTTGTGTCGTTCTTCCCTTATGGTTGAAAAACACAATCCTACATGTTATGAAAATCCTTATTTGTGTCGTTCTTCTCTTGTCATTGAAAAACATAATCCTACATATTATGAGAATCCTTACTGATTTGTGTCGTTCTTCCCTTATGGTTGAAAAACACAATCCTACATGTTATGAAAATCCTTATTTGTGTTGTTCTTCTCTTGTCATTGAAAAACATAATCCTACATATTATGAGAATCCTTACTGATTTGTGCCGTTCTTCTCTTATGGTTAAAAAACATAATCCTACATGTTAAGAAAATCCTTACCGATTTTCGTCGTTCTCTTATGGTTAAAAAACATAATCCTACATATAATGAGAATCCTTACATATTTGTGTGGTTCTCATAATGTTGAAAAACACATTCCTTCATCCCTACACGTTATGAAATTCCCTTACTTCGTGGCAGCTGTATCCTGCAAGAACGGAGTGCAATCAGGGAATCGTTTGATGCAAGCGAAAGGCTGGGCCCTTCACGGGAGTCTTTTGTTCCCATCGGTCTCCTGAGGGATTGTGGCGAGGGAGAGAGAGAGAGAGAGAGAGAGAGAGAGAGAGAGAGAGAGAGAGAGAGAGAGAGAGAGAGATGCACAACGAAAGGAACGTTCAAAACACTGTTTTCCTCTTCTCTCTCTTTGGTTGTTTCATTTCACAGGTTTTATTCGTCAGAGCTCATGAGGACATAGATTATTCATCTGTTCATAATTGCCAAATTTATATAGATTTTTTTTTCTATATTTTTTGTAGTTGCTACAGTGATGGTATATAGAAGAGGATATGTTCTTGGAGTATATTTCATCACAGGAAGTACAGAAACGTAAATTCGTATCTTCTGAGGCAACTTTGCTAAAAAATGTAAAAAATATTCAAAGGAAAATTAAAGGTGAAATGATTCTATATATATATATATATATATATATATATATATATATATATATATATATATATATATATATATATATATATATACTGTATTTGTATATATACAAATATATTTATATATACATACATATACATATATATATATATACACATACATATATATATATATATATATATATATATATATATATATATATATATATATATATATATATACTTGTTTGTATTGAAAAGAAAAGAGTAATCTTATACCAAATGTGGAAAGGAAGAAATAAAAAAAAAAACAGTAACAATAGAATTTAAAAAAAACAAAACACGAACGACCTTTGGGAAAGAAGAAATTTTGATCTGACATAGAAAACGAATTAAGTGAGTTTTCTCAGTATGGAAATGTAAAATTGAACGTTCCTAAAGTATAACATGAAAAAAATTATGCAAATGGAACATTGGTGTGACAATATTAGCAGTTCCATCACTAACTTCAGAGAAAATTAGAAAATCGTGGTAAATCTCTGTGCAAGAAACCATTCTAAGCTACATCAGTAATGCATTGAACTCTAGTCTCTAGTTTACTGCATATCTTCTTTCTTTCTAGTATCTATTTGTCCTTGCAACCATACTAGGTTGAATCCTCCCCCTACTTCTGTACACTTCCATATTGTGTTCTTTTCGCATAAATACTATTAGCCGAAGTATTACATTCGAAAAGGATACTCTTCCTCTACAGCAAAAGTATACGCTTTCTCCCTATTTCTCTTTCTCTCGACAGCATGTGTATCTCTCTCTCTCTCTCTCTCTCTCTCTCTCTCTCTCTCTCTCTCTCCATGAAAAGTATGCTCTCTCTCCCTCTCTCTCTCTCTCCCTCTCCATGAAAAGTATCTCTCTCTCTCTCTCTCTCTCTCTCTCTCTCTCTCCATGAAAAGTATACTCTCTCTCTCTCTCTCTCTCTCTCTCTCTCTCTCTCTCTCCATGAAAAGTATACTCTCTCTCTCTCTCTCTCTCTCTCTCTCTCTCTCTCTCTCTCTCTCTCTCTCTCTCTCTCTCTTTAAAATAAATTGCTCTACCCACGAGCAAAAGGAGTCTCCTGGATGGACCAAAAAGTCTTTGAGACATCCAAAATCCTTGTAACTCTCTCTCTCTCTCTCTCTCTCTCTCTCTCTCTCTCTCTCTCTCTCTCTCTCTCTCTCTCTCTCAATGTTTAAGCTAAATTGCTCTACCCACGAGCAAATGGAGTCTCCTAGGATGGACCAAAAAGTCTTTGAGACGTCCAAAATCCTTGTAACCCCCCCCTCTCTCTCTCTCTACTCTTTTATTTTTTGTCTATGAAAAGGACACTATCTCGGTCCCTCATTACTTATGTCCGGTGACATTCCATCCCCCCCTCTTTTTTTTCTGTGTTTGGTACAGCACTCTGTCCCTCTCATCTTCCCCTCAACACTTAACACCTTGTCGCTGTGTCCTCCGTCTGTCCCTGTCTCCATTTCATTACGTTTCTCTTTTTCCTTCCTTTCATTTCCATCCCCCTCTATTTTCCTTTTCGAATCTTTTACCTATTTCGTGGTCTTTTCTTTCTACACTCCCCTCCCGTTGCGTCATGTTCTGCATTTTTCCATCAAAAGCTTTTACTGTTTTCCTCGCTTTCAATTTTCTCTAATTTGCCTCATATGACGTATTCTTATTTTTTATTTTTTATTTTTGTTTTGTTACGTCAGTGTATTATTTTTAAAACTTTTCTGTATTTCGTAGTATAGAGGTAAAATATTTGGTTGTTCATGATTTTTTTTTGTAATTTTTTTTTGTATTTTTTCTATTTAGTAACCTCAGTGTATTATTTTTAATGTTTTTTTTTTTTTTTTTTTTTTTTTTTTTTATTTCGTAGTATAGAGGTAAACTATTTGGTTGTTCATGAATTTTTTTTTTATTTTAATTTTTCTGTATTTTTTTATTTAGTTACGTCAGTGTACTATTTTTAATTTCTTTTTATATTTCGTAGTATAGAGGTAAAATATATATATATATTTTTTTTGTCTGATCTAGATTCTAGGTTTTATATTCTGAATACTTCTACACATATTCAACTCGCACATATACAGACGCACACAGATTATCCCCCTAACACATGTATACAGATCTATGAATGTTATTTATACTATTGTCTTAATGTATAAATATAAAGTAATTTCATAAAAATAGATAGAGAGTATACAGCTATGCAACTACTTGATGTTTGTCTGTACACTATTTTAAGTAATTCACTTACATACATACTATTTATAAGCATGTATTATTATTATTATTATTATTATTATTATTATTATTATTATTATTATTATTACTAGCTAAGCTACAACCCTAGTTGGAAAAGCAAGATGCTATAATCCCAAGGGGTCCAACAGGGAATAATACCCCAGTGAGGAAAGGAAATAAATAAATGATGAGAGTAAATTAGCAATATATCATTCTAAAAACAGTAACGGCGTCAAAACAGATATGTCCTATATAAACTATTCACAACGTCAAAAACAGATATGTCATATATAAACTATAAAAAGACTCATGTCAGCCTGGTCAACATAAAAATACGAGTATTTATTCATGCCAAAGATAGTATTTGATATGAAAATACTTGCCAAACCTGACAAGATCGTTTTCATTGAAGACATTGGCAGATACTAATCTTTCTTATTTTGTAGAAATTACTTTTTTTTTTTTTTTTGGAGCTACAGAGATTGTGACTTTCCAGGGTGAAGTCAATTTAGGGCAGATAAACCTCAAAATCTGAAAAGCGTTTATGTTTGGAGGGATATATTTTGAATCATAGGTCGGCCAAAAGAAAAAAAAATGCAATTTCGCAGAAATGGATGTTAAGTAATTTGACATATATAGGAACAGTTTTTTAAATGGAAATTTGTTTGGTTGATGAAAATTAAACAGGATTTGTTCCTGTACAATCTGAAAAGCGTTTGTTTGAATTTATATATTTTGAATCATAGGTCAGCTAAAAAAAAAAAAAAAAAAATGCAACTTCACAGAAATGGAAGATATTAGGTAATTTGACATATATGGGAATAGTTTTAAAATGGAAAATTGTTTGGTTTAATAGAAATTAAACAGGATTTATTCCTGTACAATCTGAAAAGCATTTGTTTGAATATACATATTTTGAATCATAGGTAAAAAAAAAAATAAAAAAAAGCCATTTCACAGAAATGGAAGATATTAAGTAATTTCACATGAGAACAGTTTTAGTGGGAAATTTGTTTGGTTGATAGAAATTAAACACGATTGTCTCCTACACAAGACCTTGATATAAACGGCTTTAATTCTAGTGTAGGATATTCGGGAGTCACAAGTCAATTTCCTGTTTACTAAAGAGAATTATATATTTGAGCTGATTCCTCTACTGAAAATGAACAGATAAGATGTCACTGTTGACCTCAAATATTTATGATTATTCTTTTAAAACAGAGGAAAAATTGAAAAATAGTTGTGTAAGTAAAATCAAATATGAATGACATTCTATATATTCTATAAAAAAGAATTCTAATATATTTGATTGTTTTTTTTTAAACTTTAATTTCTCTCTTCACTGTTCTTCTTTTAATTATTATTCTTATTATTATTCAGCAAAAAACTTTGGATTTTGTTCAAACTATTCGGATGTACTGACAGAATACATTCATAGTAGGTATTGTCTTATGTGGTCAGGATGTCAGAAAACCTCAGATCAATCAATCAATCATTATGTTGATAGAAGTAATTAAAAGAAACTATGACAAATTTCTGCAGTTTCTATGATTATATAGATTTGAATTTTGAGCCCCAAAAATTCATGAGTTTTCAGCATCAGGAGGAAAACAGAGGAAACAAATGAAAAGAAAAGATTGTGGTTCTGGCTAGAATTTTTTTTTTTCTTTTTTTTTTTTTTGTAAATGAAAATGGTTCCCGCATCCAAAAATAGTGTGAAATCCCACATTTTCTGATAACAATGTTTTCATTTGCTATTTCTTCGTTTATTTCTATATTAGGTTTTCATATGCTATTTACGAACAGAGAACTCTTAATTTTTTACTTTTTATTTTTTTTTTAAATTTTTTTTTTGTTCCATAGATCTGAATTTCGAGCCCCAAAAATTCATGAGTTTTCAGCATCAGGAGGAAAACAGAGGAAACGAATATAATGAAAACTTTGTGGTTTCGGTTAGACCCCCTTTTTTTTTTTTGGTCAATGAAAATGGTTCCTACATCCAAAATTTGTGTGAAATCCCACATTTTCTGATAATCAGGTTTTCATTTGCTACTTCTTCGTTTATTTCTATTTACGAACAGAGAACTTTTTTTTTTCTTTTTTTTTTTTTTCCATACGGCCTCTGTTCTAGATTTACAAGTGGCATTGAGGAAAGTTCAGGAGATTGTGCCATTAATTAATTTGCATTTGTACAGGTTATTTTCCTGCCCCATTATTTTCTGGTGAATAATAGAGTTCATGTATTCTTTTCAGCTGAATGCGAATTTCGTAAACCATTTAAGTTTCAAAGAACCTTTTGAAAATTTGCACTAAAAAAAACGGTAAATGTTGGCAACTTTTATTCCAGGATTTTCACCGTTGTAAAAAAGGATATATTGACGTAAAGGAGTGATATTACGGTCACCAACGCATAAAAGAAAATAAAGTATGGAGAAATTACGGCCGCCCGTATTCTACTGAAATACGACTAAGAACAGTATTTCCTAGAGATTTTTCGATTAAAATTACAGGCGTTTTTAACAGTGTACTATATGAAATACCCAATTCACTTTGTCATTTTTTAATGAAAATTTGCTCCATGAAATTATCTAC
>NC_090740.1:118885953-118890953 GCF_036898095.1 Palaemon carinicauda | reverse complement strand
TCAGCATTTTAGAGGTCTTGTAACTATTCTAATCATGCTTTTGTGTTCTATAATTCATCATTAAATGGCTCAGCATTTTAGAGGTCTTGTAACTATTCTAATCATGCTTTTGTGTTCTATAATTCATCATTAAATGGCTCAGCATTTTAGAGGTCTTGTAACTATTCTAATCAGGCTCATGTGTTTTATAATTCCTTATTAAATGGCTCAGCATTTTAGAGGTCTTGTAACTATTCTAATCATGCTTTTGTGTTCTACAATTCATTAAATGGCTCAGCATTTTAGAGGTCTTGTAACTATTCTAATCATGCTTTTGTGTTCTATAATTCATCATTAAATGGCTCAGCATTTTAGAGGTCTTGTAACTATTCTAATCAGACTCATGTGTTTTATAATTCCTCATTAAATGGCTCAGCATTTTAGAGGTCTTATAACTATTCTAATCAGGCTCATGTGTCTTATAATTCCTCATTAAATGGCTCAGCATTTTAGAGGTCTTGTAACTATTCTAATCAAGCTCATGTGTTCTAGAATTTCTCATTAAATGGCTCAGCATTTTAGAGGTCTTGTAACTATTCTAATCAGGCTCATGTGTTTTATAATTCCTTATTAAATGGCTCAGCATTTTAGAGGTCTTGTAACTATTCTAATCATGCTTTTGTGTTCTATAATTCATCATTAAATGGCTCAGCATTTTAGAGGTCTTGTAACTATTCTAATCAGGCTCATGTGTTTTATAATTCCTTATTAAGTGGCTCAGCATTTTAGAGGTCTTGTAACTATTCTAATCATGCTTTTGTGTTCTATAATTCATCATTAAATGGCTCAGCATTTTAAAGGTCTTGTAACTATTCTAATCAGGCTCATGTGTTTTATAATTCCTTATTAAATGGCTCAGCATTTTAGAGGTCTTATAACTATTCTAATCATGCTTTTGTGTTCTATAATTCATCATTAAATGGCTCAGCATTTTAGAGGTCTTGTAACTATTCTAATCATGCTTTTGTGTTCTATAATTCATCATTAAATGGCTCAGCATTTTAGAGGTCTTGTAACTATTCTAATCAGGCTCATGTGTTTTATAATTCCTTATTAAATGGCTCAGCATTTTAGAGGTCTTGTAACTATTCTAATCATGCTTTTGTGTTCTATAATTCATCATTAAATGGCTCAGCATTTTAGAGGTCTTGTAACTATTCTAATCAGGCTCATGTGTTTTATAATTCCTTATTAAATGGCTCAGCATTTTAGAGGTCTTGTAACTATTCTAATCATGCTTTTGTGTTCTATAATTCATCATTAAATGGCTCAGCATTTTAGAGGTCTTGTAACTATTCTAATCATGCTTTTGTGTTCTATAATTCCTCATTAAATGGCTCAGCATTTTAGAGGTCTTAAAACTATTCTAATCAAGCTCATGTGTTCTAGAATTTCTCATTAAATGGCTCAGCATTTTAGAGGTCTTGTAACTATTCTAATCAGGCTCATGTGTTTTATAATTCCTCATTAAATGGCTCAGCATTTTAGAGGTCTTGTAACTATTCTAATCAAGCTCATGTGTTCTAGAATTTCTCATTAAATGGCTCAGCATTTTAGAGGTCTTGTAACTATTCTAATCAGGCTCATGTGTTTTATAATTCCTTATTAAGTGGCTCAGCATTTTAGAGGTCTTGTAACTATTCTAATCATGCTTTTGTGTTCTATAATTCATCATTAAATGGCTCAGCATTTTAGAGGTCTTGTAACTATTCTAATCAGGCTCATGTGTTTTATAATTCCTTATTAAGTGGCTCAGCATTTTAGAGGTCTTGTAACTATTCTAATCATGCTTTTGTGTTCTATAATTCATCATTAAATGGCTCAGCATTTTAGAGGTCTTGTAACTATTCTAATCAGGCTCATGTGTTTTATAATTCCTTATTAAATGGCTCAGCATTTTAGAGGTCTTGTAACTATTCTAATCATGCTTTTGTATTCTATAATTCATCATTAAATGGCTCAGCATTTTAGAGGTCTTGTAACTATTCTAATCATGCTTTTGTGTTCTATAATTCATCATTAAATGGCTCAGCATTTTAGAGGTCTTGTAACTATTCTAATCAGGCTCATGTGTTTTATAATTCCTTATTAAATGGCTCAGCATTTTAGAGGTCTTGTAACTATTCTAATCATGCTTTTGTGTTCTATAATTCATTAAATGGCTCAGCATTTTAGAGGTCTTGTAACTATTCTAATCATGCTTTTGTGTTCTATAATTCATCATTAAATGGCTCAGCATTTTTAGAGGTCTTATAACTATTCTAATCAGGCTCATGTGTTTTATAATTCCTCATTAAATGGCTCAGCATTTTAGAGGTCTTGTAACTATTCTAATCAAGCTCATGTGTTCTAGAATTTCTCATTAAATGGCTCAGCATTTTAGAGGTCTTGTAACTATTCTAATCAGACTCATGTGTTTTATAATTCCTCATTAAATGGCTCAGCATTTTAGAGGTCTAATCAGGCTCATGTGTTCTAGAATTTCTCATTAAATGGCTCAGCATTTTAGAGGTCTTGTAACATCAGATAGTTTTCATCTTGTCATTGATGGAAACCATCCTATTCCCTACAATGATATTTTCATAATATTGTGAAGAGATCAAGAGATCATGAAGAGGGGTAGATGAAGATGGTTCCAGTGCTCTTCGTACTCCCCATGAGAGATTAGTTCGCCAAACGTTCACCTGGGCTCCACAATTCACTAGAAGGGTTGGAAGACCCAGGCCTACGCGGATAAGGACCATGAAGCGCGAAGTAAGAGATGATGAATGGAGAAGCATTAAATTAAAAGCTCAAGATAGAGACGACTGGCGAAATCTAACCGAGGCCCTTTGCATCAATAGGCAGATGATGATGATGATGATGATAATGATGATGATGATAAATATTGTGAAGAATGTGTTAGTTGTTGTTTGGTTTAGACTTACAGTATTAATATTATTATCATTATTATTATTATTATTATTATTATTATTATTATTATTATTATTATTATCACTTGCTAAGCTACAACCCTAGTTAGAAAGGCCAACAGGGGAAAAAGCCCTGTGAAGAAAGGAAACAAGGAAAAATGAAATATTTTAAAAACAACAACAACAGTAGATGAACAATATCAGCAGAGTTCAAATCCAAATAGTTTGTCCTTTTCAGAGTCGTAGATTTAATTGATAAGATTGATATCCCTGTTTCTCTCAAGTTTATCACTATTTAGTACAGATAGGGTTTTAATCACATTCAATAACTACCTCCAATGATAATTCATCTTATCCTTCTGAATCACTGTTCAATCTAGTGTGTTTGTGTAATCACTAAACACTTAAATACTACTGATAAAAATTTCTGTACTGTGTTTAGAAATATCGGATTATTACTTCAACAACGAAGCTTTGCTAAAGTATATATCTTGAATCAGTTTATTGGTCGAAATGATAAAACATAATTAGGTAAAAACACAGCCAATGAAGCATCTTTAACAAAATCTAAAGTTTTTAAACGAGAGAAAGATTTATGTTTGGTGAGAAAATTTTTATTGACTTTTTATCAGACTCTAAAAATTTCTGTTTTAGGATTTTGTAGCAAAGATCTGGCAGTAATCTTAGTCTTCTAGAAGCGTTTTATACTTCACAGATACTGTCTGAGCAAATATCTGGCAGTGCTATTCTTCTAGAAGCTTAGTTGTATCAAACCTAGGTATTCTACCTACCTTACTGTTGGGTGCTTTCAGTTTTAATTTCAGTGTGTATGTATTTAAGTCACCACAGGGTGCTCCTATAGTCCTTATATCATAAAACACGTTCTCCTTATTCCTGAAATATTTCTAATGCTTTGTGGCGTCTTGTAACTTATGATTTACTACCATTCTAAAATTCACAGTCATGTCATCCCTTCCTGAGGTCATAGGTCATGAGGTCATGTAGTCTTCTATTATTATAGTTAAGGAGGCGTTGCTATTTTAGGAATGATTCAATAAATATGAAAGCAGCATCAGCTGAATCTATTTGATATCAGAATCATTATTTTCCATGAAATGTCGTTTTCAGGAAACAGATGTTTAAAAGTTTCCCAATATTCATGATTTGATTGGCACTCACTGGAGAAGAATAAGCAGAATAGAGAAATTTCTTATTTCAATGCAAAATTTACAAAACAAGTTAAGAGAGAAGAGGCAATGTAGCAACATCCAAAAATAGCCTAGTGAGCTCTTTCTTATTGTTCTTACCCAGGGGGCGCTCACTTATCGCTCATCCTAGCGAGTATTCACTGTTCTTCTGTAGTGAGCACTCACTTATTGTTTTCTCCCAGTGAGCGGTCACTAATTGTTCATCCCGAGCGAGCGCTCACTTATTGTTAATCCGCAGCGACACTTCCCTTATTGTTCTTCCCAGCAAGCTCTCACTTATTGTTCTTCCCCCGCTAATGTTCACTTATCATTCTTCCCCAGTGGGCGTTCCACTTACTGTTCTTACCCACGAGTGTTCATTTAATGTTCATTCTCACGAGTGTTCACTTATTGTTCTTCCCCCAGCGAGCGCTCACTTACCGATCTTCCCCAGCGGGCGTTCAGCTATCGTTGATACCCAGTGAAACTTCCCTTATTGTGCTTCCCAGTAAGCGCTCACTTATCGTTCTTCCCCTGCGGGCGTTCACTTATCATTAATAACCAGCGAGATTACCCTTATTGTTCTTCCCACAGAGTGCGCTCACTTAACGATCTTCCCCAGTAGTCATTCACTTATTGGGGCTAATCACAAGATTTGAAAAACATCAAGCTGTCTCTTCCTTGTAATTTCTAGGATGAAGAAAGTAATCTACAGACATGATGCCCTTCAAGAATGAATGTCATACACCTTTCATAATTCCATTATAAACAAAGTTAAAGAGGGATGCCGCTGAGAGGCAGTATGAAGTTATGTTTAGTAGTATATACAACTAACACCATATTAATGTTATTAGCATCATAA
>NC_090740.1:118854847-118862347 GCF_036898095.1 Palaemon carinicauda | reverse complement strand
TATAATAGTATAATTTCTCCTTTGTACCCACTAGTTTTTCATAATCATCTCTGTGCATCAGTCAGTGTATATGTGTGTCTGTGTGTCTGTCTGTCTCCATGCCTATCAATATTGTATAAAGCCCATAAGCAAATAAGTTCTTAACCTTGAACAGTCTAGCTTAAGATCCTAATCCAGTGATTACTCGGTTATTACGCAACTAACAAGGATTATGAGTGGTCCAACGACCTAGTAAAAGCTGGGGGTTAATGAAGGCACGACTATCGCTCTCTGTACTTCGTTTAGGATTTCGTCGAAGCTGGTCGAGTTCGGTTATATGTGGCGTTTCGTTATTAATGACCGTATGTGATTTAGTAGCCAACTTTTAATATGTAGATTATTGAATTTTGTAGATGGAATATAATGGAACACTTACCTATATATCAATTTATCTATCTATCTATCTAGCTATCTATCTATCTATGGAGAGGGTGCATCAGGCAACCGACCCCTTAATGCAGGGGTAATGATTGGAACATTATATGTATATATATACTGTATATGTATGTATATATATATATATATATATATATATATATATATATATATACTGTATATGTATATATACATATATATATGTATATATATACATATATATACATACATATACATACATATATATACTGTATATATGCATACATATACATATGTATATATATACATATATATATATATATATATATATATATATTTATACATATATAAATATACATATATATATATATATATATATATATATATATGTATATATATTGTATATGCAAACAAACTTATGAACCTTGTGTTACTAAATTTACCCACCAGCACTTATGGTGGATACTGGTTGAACTGAATATTAAGCACAAAAAGCTAAATTTAAAAAAATCATATACCGAGGTCTTAAAGTCTAATGTTAGTTATGCTTCAACTCTGATGCATAGGTCTGAAGCATGGCCAGGGGGTAGAGGAACCTATCAAAAGAGGCATTGATCAACAGATAGATTTGGATTATAAGTAAATAGGGTTGTGGTATTATTATTATTATTATTATTATTATTATTATTATTATTATTAAATGCTATGCTACAACTCTAGTTGGAAAAGCAGGATGCTATAAGCCCAACAAGGAAAAATAAAATATTTTGAGAACAGTAATAACATTAAAATAAATATTTTCTATATAATCGATAAAAACTTTAAAAAACAAGAGGAAGAGAACCTAGATAGAACAGCGTGCCCGAGTGTACCCTCAAACAAGAAAACTCTAACCCAAGACAGTGGAAGACCATGGTACAGAGGCTATGGCACTACCCAAGACTATAGCACAATGGTTTGATTTTGGAGTGTCCTTCTCCTAGAAGAGCTGCTTACCATAGCTAAAGAGTCTCTTCCACCCTTACCAAGAGGAAAGTATCCACTGAATAATTACATTGCTATAGTTAACCCCTTGTGTGAAGAAGAATTGTTTGGTAATCTCAGTGTTGTCAGGTGTATGAGGACAGAGGAGAATCTGTAAAGAATAGGCCAGATTTTTCGGTGTCTGTGTAGACAAAGGGAAAGAACCGTAACCAGAGAGAAGGATACAATGCAATACTGTCTGGGCATTCAAAGGACCCCATAACTCTCCAACGGTAGTATCTCAACGGGCGGCTGTGATAACGTCCCTGACTGGTGAACACCAGACTGGGGCTCGATTCCTGCTCAAACTCGTTAGTTTTTTTAGGTCGCTACAATTTCACAATCTTTGTGAGCTCAGGATAGGGGTTTTGGGTGAGCCTATAGGTATATCTGCTGAGTTATCAGCAGCTCTTGCCTGGCCCTTCCTGGTCCTAGCTTGGGTGAAAAGGGGGTATTATACTACTTGATTGGGAAATGTCACTGTCTCTTGCCTCTGCCATTCTTGAGCAACCTTTAAACCTTTTCATGTAGATTGGAATGGTTGCTACTCTCATTTAAAGCTTTACTGATCGGTGATAGTGAAGAGAAATGAAAGATGCCAGTGAAATACTTTGAAAACATTTTGCAAGAGGAGAAATATGGGAGGAAATATGAGACACAGACAGAATAAGATGGTAAAAAGAAACCAGTGGGAATTTACAATGAATTTTGAAATAGATTGTTGAAGAATAGAGGATATTGATTTATAAAGGTATTTTTCAATAAGGCCGGGAGCAAACTTGTGACTATGTGGCGCCACAAAGCCACAGCATCATGTGGCGGGGATGTGGTCTCCCATAGGTTTCCCTTGTTTTCAAGTTTTGCCGCGCAAACTAGCGACTGTGGCAAGCGGCTGTGGCTCTCTGTCGCTCATCCCCGCCACAGGCGTGGCGTGGCTTTGAAAACAATGGAAACCTATGGGAGACCACATCCCCGCCACACAATGCTGTGGATTTGTGGCGCCACAGAGTCGCTAGTGTGCTCCCGGCCTTAATACAACAGATGGTGATAGTTTGAAAGAAGAGGCGAGCTAATGAGGAGGTGAAGCTAAATGGTATTAAGAATTGTCGCAAAGAATTTAATGTGAAAACTTTGAATACAAATGGAAGATAGGAGCTAGAAGATATTGAAATAAACTGCTTGCATAGTATATGAGGTATAAGAACTGCAATGGTGATAGATCTAGAGATATGTATCATCATTATTATTATTATTATTATTATTATTACTTGCTAAGCTACAAGCCCAGTTGGAAAAGCAGGATGCTTTAATAACAATAAAATAAATATCTCCTACATAAACCATAAAAACTTTAACAAATCAAGAGGAAGAAAAATAAGATAGAATAGGGTGTCCGAGTGTACCCTCAAGCAAGAGAACTGTAACCCAAGACAATGGAAGACCATGGTACAGAGGCTATGGCCCTACCCAAGACTAGAGAACAATGGTTTGATTTTGGAGTGACCTTTTCGTAGAAGAGCTGCTTACCATAGCTAAAGTTATATAATTCTTTAAATAGGTATTATGAGATTGGATGGTATTTGCACATTAACCCTTTTACCCCCAGGCTATTTGGAAACCCAGCACATTTTGCAGTATATATATTTTTTTAAATTGCTCTAACAGCCTTAATTTTTGTCATAGAGAGGTCAGGTTGGTCTCATTCTCTTGGAATATGCCTGAATTTTCTCAAAAAATTATCAAAAATATGAAAAAAAAAATTTTATAGCATTTTTTTGCAAGGACGTACCGGTACGTCCATGGGGGTAAAGGGATGGCTTTTGTGAAACGTACCAGTACGTCCTTTGGGGGTAAAAGGGTTAATGGACAACGTTAAAGCTAAGCTATGTTAGGTAGGGCAGTCGACCAGGACTACGGTCTACACAAAAGCCAAAGCAAAGTCCTTCAAAAAGGGGAAAAAGGACATTAGTAGAAGAAGGACAACGTTAAGTTAGTGAGAATATCAAATAATGATAAAGAGAAAAAGAGTTAAAAGTGTTGCAGAACACGTGAAAGAGGTGTTAGAAAGAGTCACCAGAGGATATAAAAGTTAATTATCACTACTAAATTAATTAATAGCTAAATCGTGGATGAAACCCCTATGTGGATAGCTTCCATAATATAACTTTCGCCAATGAGCTACATACTGTGCCACTCACCATCACATACCACTCACTATTCTTATTATGAGTGCTATATGATGGTGAGTGGCACAGTATGTAGCTCATTGGAGAAAGTTATATTATGGAAGTTATCCACATTGGGGTTTCATCCATGATTTAGCTACTAATTAATGTAGTGGTGGTAATTATGTTGTATTTCATCTGGTGTCACTCTCCTTCAAGGAAAATGGCTTAAGGTTGACAAAAGTATTTTCCTTCAAAATCTCCATTGTGTTTCAGTTATCTGGAGAAAACCAGGTTTAAGAAGGGCATGGGGCTCGCAGCTTCATCCTAGCAAAAAAAAAAAAAGAAAAAAAAACCATAACATTTGCAACCGTTTCTAATCCACTGCAGGACAAAGACCTCAGACATGTTATTCACATATAGGGTTTGGTCGGTTTTCATCACCGCGCTAACCACTGAAGATTGGTGATGGTGGGAGACTTTTGTCTGATCGCTCACAGCAAACAACCTAGTCTAAGTAGCCAAGACTAGTACAGCTTTGCTGATCATGGCGATACACAAACCCTTTCACCACGTTAAGGTATCCCCACTTAGACACACAGGAGAAAATCTAAGAGAGAGAGAGAGAGAGAGAGAGAGAGAGAGAGAGAGAGAGCAGTATGAAAATCACGTATATTCCAACTCGAGACTTTTGTCTGATCACTCACAGCAAACCAACCTAGTATGGGTGACATTGACTAGTACAGTTTTACTGATCATGGCCATACACAATCCATTTCACCACGTTAAGGTATCCCCACTTAGACACAGGAGGAAATCGACGAGAGAGAGAGAGAGAGAGAGAGAGAGAGAGAGAGAGAGAGAGAGAGAGAGAGAGAGAGAGAGAGAGAGAGAGCAGTATGCAAATCACGTATATCCCAACACGAGATTACATTCTACGCACCGAACCTGAACATTGATAACCAAGCTATAAACAGTCCATCATGACGTTAAAAAAATGGAAAAAAAATCCTGCGTTATCTTTCTTTCTTGCTTTTCCCCATGTCTTCCTCCGTTCCTCGAGAAACAGAAAGAAAAACAAATCCCTAAATCACTGGAGCTGTAGACTCCAGAAATTCCCCATAATTCAACTTTTCCCCGATTGTGGGGATTGGACTGAGGGAACGGGGGGTTGGGGGGTTGGGTTGGAGTAGGAGAGAAGGGAGGCGATCAGAGCAGGGGAGGTGGAGAGGAGGGGCCCTCGTACCGAGGAACACAGCCCAGTTAATACAAAATTTGTGATTTATACATGACGTTGTACAAATTGGATATGTAATGGAATTTCAGGCAAACAAAAATATATATTTTTGGGGTCGACACAGGTTGATTCTGATGCAGAATTCTTAGAGATTTTCACTTCTTGACTGGATACGTTGTGATTTGTGTTTTGCTTCGCCAAAATCCGGAAACGAAGAAAGTGCAGAGTTTGGTTTAGTGAGAAATATCTTGGACTTCAGAACATCATTTAAAGGTTTAATAGTTTAAAGGCCATTCATGATTGGCAGATGCAAGGGACAGTGACGTTGTCCTAAGGTTAAATGGTCTGTCATGATTGGCAGAGGCAAGGGATAGTGACATTTCCCTGACGTTGAAAGGCCTGTCATGATTAGCAGAGGCAAGGGCCTGTGACATTTCCCTAAGTTTTAAAGGCCTGTCATGATTAGCAGAAGCAAGGGACTGTGACATTTCACTAAGGTTTAAAGGCCTGTCATGATTGGCAAAGGGAAGGGACATTGACATTGCCCTAAGGTTTAAAGGCCTGTCATGTTTGGCAGAGGCAAGGGACTGCGACATTTCACTAAGGTTTAAAGGCCTGTCATGGTTGGCAGAGGCAAGGGACTGTGACATTTCACTAAGGTTTAAAGGCCTGTCATGGTTGGCAGAGGGAAGGGACATTGACATTGCCCTAAGGTTTAAAGGCCTATCATGATTAGCAGAGGCAAGGGACTGTGACATTTCACTAAGGTTTAAAGGCCTGTCATGGTTGGCAGAGGGAAGGGACATTAACATTGCCCTAAGGTTTAAAGGCCTGTCATGATTAGCAGAGGCAAGGGACTGTGACATTTCACTAAGGTTTAAAGGCCTGTCATGGTTGGCAGAGGGAAGGGACATTGACATGTCCCTAAGGTTTAAAGGCCTATCATGATTAGCAGAGGCAAGGGACTGTGACATTTCACTAAGGTTTAAAGGCCTGTCATGGTTGGCAGAGGGAAGGGACATTGACATTGCCCTAAGGTTTAAAGGCCTATCATGATTAGCAGAGGCAAGGGACTGTGACATTTCACTAAGGTTTAAAGGCCTGTCATGGTTGGCAGAGGGAAGGGACATTGACATTGCCCTAAGGTTTAAAGGCCTGTCATGATTAGCAGAGGCAAGGGACTGTGACATTTCACTAAGGTTTAAAGGCCTGTCATGGTTGGCAGAGGGAAGGGACATTGACATGTCCCTAAGGTTTAAAGGCCTATCATGATTAGCAGAGGCAAGGGACTGTGACATTTCACTAAGGTTTAAAGGCCTGTCATGGTTGGCAGAGGGAAGGGACATTGTCATTGCCCTAAGGTTTAAAGGCCTATCATGATTAGCAGAGGCAAGGGACTGTGACATTTCACTAAGGTTTAAAGGCCTGTCATGGTTGGCAGAGGGAAGGGACATTGACATTGCCCTAAGGTTTAAAGGCCTGTCATGATTAGCAGAGGCAAGGGACTGTGACATTTCACTAAGGTTTAAAGGCCTGTCATGATTGGCAGAGGCAAGAGAGAGTGATATTGCCCTAAGGTTTAAAGGTCTATCATGATTGGCAGAGCCAAGAGACAGTGACATTTCCCTATGGTCTAACGGTCTGTCATGATTGGCAGAGGCAAGGCACAGTGACATTACCCTAAGGTTTAAAGGTCTGTCATGACTGGCAGAGGCAAGGGACAGTGACGTTGCCCTAAGGTTTAAAGTTCTGTCATGATTGGCATAAGGCAAAGTAAAGTGACGTTGCCCTAAGGTTTAAAGGTCTGTCATGATTAGCATAAGGCAAAGTAAAGTGACGTTGCCCTAAGGTTTAAAGGTCTGTCATGAGTGGTAGAGGAAAGGCACAGTGACATTGCCCTAAGGTTTAAAGGTCTGTCATGATTGGCATAAGGCAAGGGAAAGTGACGTTGCCCTAAGGTTTAAAGGTCTGTCATAAGTGGCAGAGGAAAGGCACAGTGACATTGCCCTAAGGTTTAAAGGTCTGTCATGATTGCCAAAGGCAAGGGACAGTGACGTTGCCCTAAGGTTTAAAGGTCTGTCATGAGTGGCAAAGGAAAGGCACAGTTACATTGCCCTAAGGTTTAAAGGTCTGTCATGATTGGCAGAGGCAAGGGACAGTGACGTTGCCCTAAGGTTTAAAGGTCTGTTATGATTGGCAGAGGAAAGGCACAGTTACATTGCCCTAAGGTTTAAAGGTCTGTCATGATTGGGAGAGGCAAGGGACAGTGACGTTGCCCTAAGGTTTAAAGGTCTGTCATGAGTGGCAGAGGAAAGACACAGTTACATTGCCCTAAGGTTTAAAGGTCTGTCATGATTGGCAGAGGCAAGGGATAGTGACGTTGCCCTAAGGTTTAAAGGTCTGTCATGAGTGGCAGAGGAAAGGCACAGTGACATTGCCCTAAGGTTTAAAGGTCTGTCATGATTGGCATAAGGCAAGGGAAAGTGACGTTGCCCTAAGGTTTAAAGGTCTGTCATAAGTGGCAGAGGAAAGGCACAGTGGCATTGCCCTAAGGTTTAAAGGTCTGTCATGATTGGCATTAGGCAAGGGAAAGTGACGTTGCCCTAAGGTTTAAAGGTCTGTCATGATTGGCAGAGGAAAGACACAGTTACATTGCCCTAAGGTTTAAAGGTCTGTCATGAT
>NC_090740.1:118847347-118849847 GCF_036898095.1 Palaemon carinicauda | reverse complement strand
GAGAGAGGGCTTGGGTGCTGATCATACGTAGGTATGGTCAGTCTCTAGGGCATTGTCCTGCTAGCTAGGGCAATGTAACTATCCCTTGCCTTTGCCATTCATGAGCGGACTTTAAACATTTTAACCTTTATGTAAAATTTCCATTTGTCTAATTCATCTTTTATTACCCCAATTGGTCTAGGGCATTGTCCTGCAATTTAGGTGAATGTCACTGTCCCTTGCCTCTGCCATTCATGAGCGGACTTTAAAAATTTTAACCTTTATGTAAAATTTCCATTTGCCTAATTCCTCTTTCATTACTCCACTTGGTCTATAGGGCATTGTCCTGCTCGCTAGGGCAATGTCACTATCCCTTGCCTCTGCCAATCATAAGAGGACTTTAAACATTTAAACCTTTATGTAAGATTTCCATTTGCCTAATTCCTCCTTTACTACTCCTCTTGGTAGACCTATCAAATAAAGTTAATGAAAATAAGAAATATTTCGATCATCGTCAATATTAATTGACGTCAACTTAGCAATCAATACTGCCGTACGTCTCCTCTGCATGGGCGCGTTCTCTTTTGTAAATGGCACAGCCAAAGTTATCAGGTAAAAATAACAGGCAGGTGACGGGTAATCTATTAAGTGTACATTGCTCCTGGAAGACAATGCTCCGTTCTCTACGTAATCTACGAAAGAGCTCAATGTCGTCACTCACTCGTCAATGTTTACTTAAAAAAAAAAAAAAAAGGTGAAAAAAAAATAATGATAATAATAGTCTGCTAAAATAGTAGGAAATAGCTATATTTGCTGTTAATAGGAAAGAGATTACTATTAAAATTCATGTTTTTAGTTTTTTATACAAAGAGGAAACAAGAATAGTCTTAAAAATAAAGGAAATAGCAATAATTGCTGTTCACATGTAAAAGATTTCTATTAAAATTCATGTATTTAGTTTTATATGTATTAATGAAATTATGAAATTTATCTACACACCTCCAGGAAAAAATAATAGCCAGTTAAAATGTAGGAAATAGCAATATTTGCTGTTAATTGGAAAGAGATTTCTATTAAAGTTCATGAGTTTACTTGCCCCCCCCCCCCTCCACCAAAAAAAAAAGTCTGTTAAAATGTAGGAAATAGCAATATTTGCTGTTAATAGGAAAGGGATTTCTATTAAACTTCATGTGTTTACTTGTTCCCCCCCTCCCCGCTCCACCAAAAAAAAAGTCTGTTAAAAATGTAAGAAGCAACAATATTTACTGTTAATAGGAAAGAGATCTCTATTAATATTCATAATTTTAGTTTTTTATGCATTAATGAAATAATGAAATTAATCTACAGGTTAAGATCAGCGCAACTAAGCTAGTCTTGGTATTATTAAATTTGAATATGTTAACTCTTCTTGAATAAAAAAAAAGAAAAAAAAAACGATTTACTACAAAGTCCACAGCAGGATAAAGGCCTCAGACATGTTATTTACATCTGTGGTTTGCTTCAGTTTTCATCACCGCGCTGCCCAGTGAGGATTGGTGATGAAATTTACCTAACGTGTTAAGATCAATGCAACTAAGGTCGTCTTGGTAATTTATAATTAAAAAAATATTAGATTTTAACATGTTAACTCTTATTAATAAAAAAAAAAATCTATTGCAAAATAACATGTTTTTAAGATAGATTTCTATAAAATTTCATGTTTTTAGTTTAGTATGTATTAATGAAATTTATCAACACGTTAAAGATCAATGCAACTAAGGTAGTACGGTCACCATAACAATAATAATATTAGATTTGAGTATGTTAACTCTTATAAAAAAAAAAAAAAAAAAAAAAAAAAAAAAAAAAAAAAAAACCATGTTTTATCAAAAGTAAGTAATGGAGGTTATACAATTGGGTCTATTCAATTTTATGAATTGACCCTTTTTTATACTACAGGAAAATTAGTTTGTAACAAAACTGCCGGTATTGGTAAGGTGATTGGTCCTTGGAAAAACAGAAATCTTTTATCCAAACTCATTGTTGTCGATCATTGGTCACTGCAACCTCACCATCATTATGAGCTAATGATGGGGGTTTGGGGGAGCCTATAGGTCTATCTGCCGAGTCCTTAGCAGCCATTGCCTGGCCCTTCTTGGCCCTAGCTTGTATGGAGAGGGGGCTCCTTAGCAGCCACTGCCTGGTCCTTCTTGGCCCTAGCTTGTATGGAGAGGGGGCTTAGGCGCTGATCATATGTAGTGCGGTCATTCTCCAGGCTATTGTCCTTACTGATAGGGCAGTGTCACTGTCCCTTGCCTCTGCCATTCATGAGCTGCCTTTAAAACTTTAAAACCTTTAAATAAGTGCGAATGTGAATGGCAATGAGTCTTCTCTCAGCTACTGTCCTAATTCAGATGTAAAAAGCACTAAAGAATAGACCAGGGAGGGCTAGGCACTAGCTGTTGATGACTGACAGATTTGTAGCCCCAAACCACAAATCCATTAACAGAACAGGGAGGTTGCTATCTAGTTTGGGTGCAGC
>NC_090740.1:118834847-118844847 GCF_036898095.1 Palaemon carinicauda | reverse complement strand
GTTCCACTATCATTTCAGTCCGAATCTGTTAAAACATATTTTGTAAAATTGTTCCCTTATCATTTTAGTCTGAATCTGTCAAAATATATTTTTATCAAATTGTCCCATTATCATTTCAGTCTGAATCTGTCAAAACATATTTTCATCAAATTGTCCCATTATCATTTCAGTCTGAATCTGTCAAAACATGCTTTTATCAAATTGTACCATTATCATTTTAGTCTGAATCTGTCTTAAATCTGAAAATGTATTCATTGTGCGATTTTCTCGTTATTACATGTTTTAGATATTTCTGTTCATATTTCGTAGGGTTGTGGTGGCCTGGTGGTACCGTCCTTGCCTGGTGATTGCCAGACTGGGGTTCGAGTCCCGCTCAAACTCGTTAGTTCCTTGGGTCTTTGCAACCTCACCATCTTTGTGAGCTATGGATGGGGGGGGGGGGGGGTCGTATTTCGGGAAGCCTACAGGTATATCTGCTGAGTTATCAGCAGCTATTGCTTGGCCCTCCTTGGTCCTAGCTTGGGTGGAGAGGAGGCTTGGACCTTGATCATATGTTATACGGTCAGTCTCTAGGGCATTGTCTTGCTTGATAGGGCAATGTCACTGTCCCTTGCCTCTGCCATTCATGAGTGGCCTTTAAGCCTTTAAACAAAAATCTAGAATTGGTATTTCATTATCCTTAAAGCTACTGTATATAAAATCAAACTTGAAGTATATCACCCAAGGAAGTACAGGTTTGGCTCACTACGGTACAATTGAATTAGCTCACGTAAGATTATCAATTTAGTGCAAGCATATTGATCTTAATGGGGTAAATAATAAGAACTCCTATCGCAACTATGCCATGGATCATTATGAGTTTAGGTTCTTTATGAAAAATAAGAAATTTTCCACCGTTAATTTAAAGAGTCTAAAGCGGGGTTTACACAATCAAACGGTTCCTCTAACCATGTTGTCGAACCTGCTTGTCAAACAAATGCATTAAGGTGTATATACACGTTCAAAAAAAGGGTCAAAATTTGAGTGTGTGTAAAACGTTTTGATGTCAAAATTTTGTTTCAAATCTTTTTTTGACATCAAAACGTCCTACACACACTCAAATTTTGCATCAAAATTTTTATGTCAAAAGTTTGATGCAAAATTTTGATGCTTTTTTTGAACGTATATGGGCCCCTTAAGAGCTGTGGACAAAGAAGCCCCGCCCACACAAATCAGGCGAGAAAAGCCTTTCTTCAAACCGTTGACGAACGTGTTCGACAACCAAATACCCTGTTTACACGTTCGAACATCACTTCAAACACGTGTCTGTCAAACCGCGTTCGACGAACCGTTCTACCGGGTACACCCGGCCTGAGATAGATATTTTATTCATAACTGGTTATAAAGGAGATGATTTCGTAGAAGATAAAAAAGGAATGAGAGAGAGAGAGAGAGAGAGAGAGAGAGAGAGAGAGAGAGAAATTTTATTCATAACTGGTTATAAAGGAGATGATTTCGTAGAAGATAAAAGGGAGAGAGAGAGAGAGAGAGAGAGAGAGAGAGAGAGATTTAATAACAGTTCCCCAAAGAGATCTTGGCTCTTGTCAACGTCTTTTTCTACAGAGATTTTCAACCTTCTATGCAGGATAATTGTTTGCTACCCGATTTATCTCTCGCCCAATGTACACAAAGAGACTTATTGCTCTGTTTACAATTGTTACCTGCTGGAATACTTCTCTCTCTTTACGAGAGTATGAACATTTCTATTACGTTTATTTTCAAGTAGGCTACTTGTATTCATAAATTGTTGTCTATATGATAAGCATCTCTTTCTGAGTGGGGATACCTTAACGTGGTGAAAGGGTTTATGTATTATCATTATTATTATTATTACTATCCAAGCTACAACCCTAATTGGAAAAGCAAGATGCTATAAGCCCAGGGGCTCCAATAGGGAAAATAGCCCAGTGAGGAAAGGAAATAAGGAAATAAATAACTGAAGAGAACAAATTAACAATAAATCATTCTAAAAAAAGTAATGTCAAAAGAGATATGTCATATATAAACTAATAACAACGTCAAAAACAAATATATCATATATAAACTATAAAAAGACTCATGTCCGCCTGGTCAACAAAAAAGCATTTGCTCCAACTTTGAACTTTTGAAGTTCTACTGATTCAACAACCCGATTAGGAAGATCATTCCACAACTTGGTAACAGCTGGAATAAAACTTCGAGAGTACTGCGTAGTATTGAGTCTTATGATGGAGAAGGCCTGGCTATTAGAATTAACTGCCTGCCTAGTATTACGAACAGGATAGAATTGTCCAGGGAGATCTGAATGTAAAGGATGGTCAGAGTTATGAAAAATCTTATGCAACATGCATAATGAACTAATTGAACGACGGTATCCAGAGATTAATATCATTAATACCATGATCTGGAAAACTGTACTAGTCCAGGTCAGCCATACTAGGTTGGTTGGCTGTGAGCGATCAGACTAAAGTCTCCCACCACCACCAATCTGCTGTTGGCCAACGTAGTGATGAAAACTGGCCAAACCACAGACATGAATAAGAACATGTCTGAGGCCGCTCTGCAGTGAACTAGAAACGGCTGCATTTGTTGTTGTTGTTGTTGTTGTTGTTGTTATTGTTGTTGTTGTTGTTGCTGATAACCTTCTGTGTAAAATATATGAAGGGACTAAGATGTTTAGATTGAAGAAGTAATTCAAACCCTCTTTCCCTTTTTTCTAGTTTAAAGCCGCTCATGAATGGCAGAGGCAAGGGACAGTGACATTGGGCTATCAAGCACGACAATGCCATAGAGACTGACCATATATACATATGATCAGCGCCCAAGCCCCCTCTCCACCCAAGCTAGGACCAAGGAGGGCCAGGCAATGGGTGCTGATGTCTCAGCAGATAGACCAATAGGCTCCTCCAAATCCCCTCTCCTTAGCTTACAAGGATGGTAGGGTTGCATCGATCAAAGGAACTAACGAGTTTGAGCAGGACTCGAACCCCACTCTGGCGATCACCAGTCAGGGAAGTTACCACATCGTCCACCACAACCCTTTCTCCTAGTTATAGAAGTAACGGGTGTTGGAGCATTGTAGAGGGACGGGGGGGGGGGGGGGGGGGGGTTATTCGGTATCTTCACCTATTCCAGGCTCGATGAGAGTAAGAATAAGCAACGAAGCTGCTTTTCAAAAGTATTGACGACGTCTCAAGAATGAGATTGTTCTTGAATCGATTCGCGATTCTTTGAGAATTCGAAGCATTTCTTGTCAATGGGGAATAGTTGAACATTACAATTCTGATTCCAAATAATGTGGTTATGCATAATAAGAGATTCTTTTTAGGAGTTTTGATTCTTGCGTTAAAAATCGGAATATATTTCTCGAACTGTCATTCGGTTTCATATTTCCTGTCAATTTTACTGAAGATTTTTGGTTTATACGAAGTTCCTTCTTTCATTCGTCTCTTAACATTTGGAATTGACACATACTAACTATTTACTTATAGAATAAAGATAAAAATGTTGAATACGAATATAAAAACAACAAATTTTAACGGAAAAATATATAAACTTTAATTTCAGTAAGAGATATAAATGCATTTCATAACTACTGTAGCTATTGTACAGTAACCTATATTATCTAAACACCTTAATACTGCACAACAGAAACAAGGAGTGAAATGGCATTTACCAATCAACTGATTCGAAGTTTGTGAAAGTCTAAACAAGACAGCTGAATACCAAAAGGCAATCCTACATTGAGATATCCTGTCCACTTAAACCATTTTCCACTAATTTATTGGAGGACCACTTAATCTAGCACTTCCACCGTGTTACATATCAACTATATAACATCTAATTCCTTGTTAATTATTTTTCGCTGAAGAAAGTAACAATAAAAACCTTTCTGTACTTATGAGTAATGGATGTTTTTTTTTTTTTTTTTTTTTCTTTTTTTGAGGGGGCCTGTACGTCTATGTGCTAAGTCATCTGTAGTACTTGCGTGGCCTCCTTAAAGCTAAGGAAGAAGAGGAGAGAAGTTTGGGGGGAAACTTAAGGGTCAAGATACCTATGTAAAATATCGTTCTTTAGAAAATTTTACTACAGAGCAAATCTGCCTGTCATGAATAACCTTTGATACGTTGAAAACATACAGCTATATGGTTCAAATACGCAGTGCGCTCTTCTTCAAGGCATTCTCATCTTCGAGCAATAATAGGTAAGGAAGAAGAGGAGAGAAGTTTGGGGGTGAACTTAGGTGGTAAGATACATATGCAAAATTTCGGTCATTAGAAAATTTTACTACAGAGTAAATCTTTCCTCAGCCTCTGCCTGTCATGAACAACCTTTAATACATTTAAAGCATACAACTATATAGTTCAAACACCCACTGTGCTCTTCAAAGCATTTTGATCTTCAAGCACTTATGTTGAAATGTTGAATGTTTTAGAACGAACGTGATAAAATGACTTTAGAGGTCCTGGATAGAGTAAGGTTCCCCTGCGGTATAGGACCGGAAAAGCCGTCCGTAAAGCAAAGTAAAGTAAGATTGTCATCTTTATGAATCTAGTTCATATCAGAGTTTATCCGTTAGCTAGAATTCTAATTCATTGTTCTGTACTTTAAATAATGGGTTTTACCATATGACTCATGTGGATTCCAGGTTATCTATTCGTGAAGATATTTCATAAAGCTTATTGTTGATGGCCTGTTCTTCCAACTTGACACTGGCTCTTGCAACTAAAGCGGAGTTTACACGGTCGAACGGTTCGTCGAACCCGGTTGTCGAACCTGCTTGTCAAACGGCTCGAAGAGGTAAAGTCAGCCACAAATGCATGAGGTTTGTAGGTAATGAAGCCCCGCCCACAAAAGTTAAGCGAAAACAGACTTTCTTCGAACCGTTCGACGAACGTGTTCGACAACTGAATACCCCATTCTCACGTTCGAACATCACTTCAAACACTTGGCTGTCGAACCGCGTTTGACGAACTGTTCGACGGTGTAAACCCGCCTCAAGATCTAGTCCCAGTCTCTTTATTATTTTCGTTATTATTTCATATTGCTACATCCAACCAATGCGGTTTCTATTTGAATTTTGTATCGAATATCTACCTTCGTTAAGTGACTGCAAAATATGACAATTGATTGATTTTCAGCGTTATTTCTGGAATCTTATCACATATGTTCTACAGTACTAATTTGTGGGGTAACCTCGGTGATGTGGTAGCCGATGTGATAACATCCCTGATGACGAACGCCAGACTGGGTTTCGAGTCCCGCTCTATCTCGTTAGTTTCTTTGGTCGCTGCTATCTTACCATTCTTGTGACCTAGGGATGTGGGGTTTGGAGGAGCATATAGGTTTATCTGCTGAGTCATCAGCAGCCATTGCCTGGCCCTCCTTAGTCCTAGCTTGGGGTGAGAGTGGGCTTGGGCGCTGATCATATGTATATATGAGCAGTCACTAGGGTATTGCCCTGCTTGATAGGGTAATGTCACTGTCCCTTGCCTCTGCCATTCATGAATGGCCTTTAACCCATTAAACTTTTAAGATTGATAATTTGCTTGATATCCTACATATACTTGTAAGAAGTTAATACAAAATTAACGATGAATAAATAACATGTGAAATCTTTAACTCTGTAAAATAAGCGATAATAGTTATACTCCTTCTTACAAAGAGGGCTCTTAAAGAGTACGGAATAAATTGTGAAGCCCTGTCCACACGATCGAGCATGCCCGACGGGCAAACAGTGATACCAGACCACAATAGTTAGTGAAAATGTGGGTTGATGATGTGAGAAGTGGGAAAACTAATGGTAAGGATCTGGCAACACTGTATGATGCCAGATCCCTGTCTGTGGTTTTCCCGCTTCTGACGTCATTAACCCTCATTCTTACTCATTATTGTGGTCTGGTATCACTGTTTGCCCATCGGGCATGCTCGATCGTGTGGACAGGGCTTAAAACACTCGATAAATAAAATTAGAATCGATATTGTTTGAAGGTCAGCAGTACATAAATAAATTACAATTTCCCCTCAATTTCTTTTAATAATTTCATTTGCTTATTACATTATGTCCTTCACATCATGGAATATAAAAAGAAGTTTTCCGAAAAATTAAATAAGATTCATTTATAGATTTTATTTTTATGATATTACTACACCCTCCTTTGATCTCAAATACATGGCAAGATTAATCAAGCCATTGTTCACGGTAATTTTCCATCCATTGTCATCCACTTTACTAATTATTAAATTATTATTATTTTTCGAGGAATAATTCAAATCCTTTCCTTTTGATTTTATCCAGCAATAATTGAATTAATGCTTTGCATGAGATACGATCATAAATAATTCACAGTGGTTTTAATTAATTGTGTATCATGTCAGGTAATTTATTTATTCATTCATTTATTTATTTATTTATTTATTTATTTATTTATTTTTTTAGGAGATTATTTTGTACAACACTGAATCGCCTCTTGACCTCAAGGTATTAAAGCCTGACGTTGATAATTATTTATTTTTTATTTCATAAATTCAATAAGGTTCCTTATAATATGAAAAGATTCTCTATACGGGTTTTTGGTTTCTTTATTACCAAAACTTAACACTTTCCCTTGTGCAAAATAGCTCTATTGCAAGTAAATGGCAATATACGGCAATTTTCTATGTTGTTTGCTGCAAGTAAATGGCAACATACGGCAATTTTCTGTTGTTTGGTGCAAGTAAATGGCAACATACGGCAATTTTCGATGTTGTTTGCTGCAAGTAAATGGCAACATACGGCAATTTTCGATGTTGTTTGCTGCAAGTAAATGGCAACATACGGCAATTTTCGATGTTGTTTGCTGCAAGTAAATGGCAACATACGGCAATTTTCTATGTTGTTTGCTGCAAGTAAATGGCAACATACGGCAATTTTCGATGTTGTTTGCTGCAAGTAAATAGCAATATACGGCAATTTTCCATGTTGTTTGCTGCAAGTTTGATTGCAATATACGGCAATTTTCTATGTTGTTTGCTGCAAGTTTGATTGCAATATACGGCAATTTTCTATGTTGTTTGCTGCAAGTTTGATTGCAATATACGGCAATTTTCTATGTTGTTTGCTGCAAGTTTGATTGCAATATACGGCAATTTTCTATGTTGTTTGGTTATCATTATTATTATAACTTGCGGAGCTACAACCTAACTGGTCAAAACAGGATGCTATAAGCCCAGGGGCCCCAACGGGGAAAATAGCCCAGTGAGGGAAGGAAACAAGGAAAATTAAAATATATCTAGAACAGTACCAACATTAAAGAAAATCAAAACAAAATAAAAAATTTCAAGAACAGTAACAACATTAAGATAAAATTGAAATAAAATTAAAAATATTTCAAGACCAGTACCAACATTAAAATAAAATCAAATAAAAATTAAAATATTTCAAGACCAGTACCAACATTAAAATAAAATCAAATAAAAATTAAAATATTTCAAGAAGAGTACCAACATTAAAATAAAATCAAAACAAAATAAAAATATTTCAAGAACAGTAAAAACATTAAAATAAATACTTCCTATATAAGATATAAACTACATAAACTATATAAAGTATAAAGTATAAAAATTTAAACTATATTAGCAATTCATTACGCATAATCTGCCCGAATTTCAAGAGAAAAAGTCGCTTAATACAGCCTAAAAATATCTTCGTCGTTGAATTGCAAAAAGCAAATAACTGACCTTTTCCAGTCTTCATAGCTAATAAATAATTCCAATGACCAAGGGAAATGCTAAAGGGTAAAAATATTTTCGAAGTCAAAATTCTGTTAATATTTGAAAATCTTAATGTGATTCACAGCTGTTCAAAATATTTTGCTTTGTTAAATATTACTCACACATATCAGGACCCGATTTTTTTTTTAATCATTATATTATAGCGAGATTCCCATTTATAACATTGGATGCTTTCCATATCTCTAGCACAGCCATCCCCTCACTGTATGGTTGTATTATATTGTATTGTATTATATTGTATTGTATTAGCCTACTGGAAACATCCCTGCCTGGCGATGTGTCGGACTAGGGTTCGAGTCCCGCTCAAACTCGATAGTTTCTTATAGTATCTGCAACCTCACCATCTTTGTGAACTAAGGAGTGGAGGAGGGTTTGGGGGAGCTTATAGATATACCTGCTGAATCATCACCAGCCATTGCCTGACCCTCCCTGGTCCAAGGTTGGGTGGAAAGGAGGCTTGGACGCTGATCATATGGATAAATGGTCACTCTCTAGGGCATCATCCTGATAGGTAGGGCACTGTCACTACTCCCTTGCCTCTTGTCATTCATGAGCGGCCTTTAAACAAGTCTGAAAGGCATCTTTCATGATTCAAAGCCCAACTACACCGGCAACTGATAATCTTAATTCGCTGACTATAACAAAATGATGATTTTATTCTTGAAAATCATTTCCCAAATACTTTTTCATTATTTACTGGTATAAGAGACTCTTCATCTATGGTAAGCAGTTCTTCTAGGAGAAGGACACTCCAAAATCAGACCATTGTTCCCTAATCTTTGGTAGTGCCATAGCCTCTGTATTATGGTCTTCCGCTGTCTTGGGTTAGAAATCTCTTGCTTGAGGTCCACTCGGGCACACTATTTTATTCTTGTTTTTATTCCTCTTATTATTTTCAATTTTTTATAGCTTATATATGAAAGATTTATTTCAATATTGTTCTTGTTCTTAAACTTCTCAGGTAGTTTTCCTTAATTCCTTTCCTCACTAGGCTATTTTCCCTGTGGGGGCCCTTGGACTTATAGCATCCTGCTTTTCCTTCTAGGGTTGTTGCTTAACTAATAATAATAATAATAATAATAATAATAATAATAATAATAATAATAATAACAACAACAACAATAATAATAATAGTGATAGTGATATTGATAACAATAATGATAATAATAATAAAAATAGTAACAATAACAACACCAACAAGAACAACAACAACAACAACAACAACAACAACAACAACAACAATAATAATAATAATAATAATAATAATAATAATAATAATAATAATAATAATAATAATAGTAGGAGTTCCGGATAAGAGAACCAGGATTATTAATCTTTATAATAGGGAGATAAAATAGCTTACGGTACAAGCAGAGACAAATTCTTGGTAGCTAAAGGCATCTCAGTTTTCATCAGTATTAAAATAATTAAAATCTCGTTAATGTATGTTGCATTTGTTTTTGTTTCATTAAAAGAGGAAAAAAAAAGAGCATCGCTGAAGGAAATATAAATCATATGATGTTCTTTCCTTTAGTTCTATTTTTGAGAGGGAAAACAAATGGACGTGTCAATTTTCATTTTAATATACAGGTGCTTTTGACAATCACGCTCATATCTCTCTTTGAGGCAAATGTTGATTTAGTTTTATTCTATTTATTTCATCTTTATTTTTTTTGCAAATTTCCACATTTAATTTGACTCAGTTCTTCGTGATGGACACTTTTTTTCCGCTTTTTTTTTATTCAGTTCCTTCAGATGGATTTTCATTTTGTTTCTCGGTGTCATTACCCAAGACAAAACCCATTTTGATTCAGCACTCAATTCTAGAGCTGGGATGTCATCTATAACTTAAAATAGATCGACGTCAATGACCTTAGATGTCAGGATGCCAGAAAACCTAAAATCAATCAATCAATCATTTCCAAAGACTTATACCATCTTTGCTTTCGTCTATTCGTTTACTTCCCCCTTCTGTAATTCACTTCATCCTTTTACATTTCTTATATTCCTTTCTTCCATCGTTCATTTTATCTTTTTTTTTTTTATTCTTGTTCCCCAACATAATCCAAAATCATACTTTGAGTAAGAGACTTATAAAAACAATCTCTAAATAGCTTTTATTCCCCTAAGATTCTCCCTTTTTTTAGTACTCTGTGTTTTTCATTTATTTCCTCTCTCCTACAAATGTCTTCATTTTCAGTTATATTTA
>NC_090740.1:118819847-118829847 GCF_036898095.1 Palaemon carinicauda | reverse complement strand
GAGAGAGAGAGAGAGAGAGAGAGTTACAAGGATTTTGGATGTCTCAAAGACTATTTAGTCCATCCGCAGAGACTCCATTTGCTCTTTGGTAGAGCGATTTAGTTTAAGCATTTAGAGAGTTCTTATGATCTTATCTAACTTATTCTTGAACTCGTTTACCGTTTTACTGTTTACTACATCCGCTGGAAGTCTATTCCAAGTATTTGCTATTTTGTATGTAAAGAAATTGTCATATTGAAAGGTGTTGTATCTTTTTGATTCCAGTTTGTATCCGCTACCTCTGGAATATGAGAGAGAGAGAGAGAGAGAGAGAGAGAGAGAGATTAATGATTTTTGTGGCCTGATTGGTAACGTCTCTGTCTGGTGTTTGCCAGACGGGAGTTCGAGTCCCGCTCAGACTTGTTAGTGCCATTAGTCTCTGCAACCTTACCATCCTTGTGAGCTAAGGTTGGGCGGTTAGGGGGAGCCTATAGGTCTATCTGCTGAGTTATCAGCAGCCATTGCCTGGCCCTCCCTGGTCCTAGCTTGGGTGAAGAGGAGGCTTGGGCGCTGATCATATAATATATGGTCAGTCTCTAGGGCATTGTCCCGATTGCTAGGGCAATGTCACTCTCCCTTGCCTCTGTCATTCATGAGCGACCTTTAAACCTTCAAACCTTTTAAATGATAATAATAATAATAATAATAATAATAATAATGATTATCTTTTCAATTCCAGTTTGTATCCGTTACCTCTGGAATGAGAGAGAGAGAGAGAGAGAGAGAGAGAGAGAGAGAGAGAGAGAAGATATCTTTTATCATTTATTCCAAAAGTTTAGTGAAATAAACGCTGGTCCACAAGCCCAGCTTTGAAGGAGATTACGAGAGACGTATTAAAAGGGCTTTTTGACCGCCCTCGGCCCTCCAGAGACAATCCGAGGCTAAGCTTAAAGGATAAGATATTTTATCTTGATACCTTACTCTGTCGACTTTCACATTTTGACGTCATTTGCGCTGTGTGTGTGTGTGTGTGTGTGTATGTTTGATTTAAAGCTGTTTATTGTTCAGGTATATGATATAGTTTTCAGATTAAACTTCAAATTAAATCTTCAGAATCTTCTGGGAAGTGAATATCTTGATACCTTACTCTGTCGACTTTCACATTTTGACGTCATTTGCGCTGTGTGTGTGTGTGTGTGTGTGTGTATGTTTGATTTAAAGCTGTTTATTGTTCAGGTATATGATATAGTTTTCAGATTAAACTTCAAATTAGATCTTCAGAATATTCTGGGAAGTGAATATCTTGATACCTTACTCTGTCGACTTTCACATTTTGACGTTATTTGCGCTGTGTGTGTGTGTGTGTACGTTTGATTTAAAGCTGTTCATTTTTCAGGTATATTATATAGTTTTCAGATTAAATCTCAAATGAAATATTCAGATACCTTACTCTAGCGACTTTCACATTTTGACGTCGTTTGCGCTGTGTGTGTGTGTGTGTATGTGTGTGTGTATGTTTGATTTAAAGCTGTTCATTGTTCAGGTATATGATATAGTTTTCAGATTATAACTCAAATTAAATCTTCAGCATATTATAGGAAGTGAAGCCGTCAATTAATGTATACTTTTTTCTTGCAACCGTGAAGAGTTTTATTAAATTTAATTTCATATAATTCAATTTAATGTATCATCTATATTGCAGTGTACTATTAGGGAGAAAGTCCACAAAAACACACACATAGACACTGGATCTATTTAAAAACACAAACGTAAAATTAAAGAGTAATTCAGTAATTTAGTCCGAATATGCTGAAGAATCCAACAGACATAGGTCCCACCTCAACACGTTTGCTCCCGAGATTTGCCCGGCAATCCTTCAAGCAATTCCAAGAGCAGGTTCAAAAAATGGAAACAGGAAAGTGGTGGGGAAACAAAAAAAAAAAAGGACAACTAATGGAAAATGTCCTTGCAGGAGGAATGCTAATGCGTGCAGGGTGCAGTTGCACAGATGCTGATTTAAATGGGTTTTGCAGGAAAACATCGTGCAAAGCAATGTTTCGACCTGTGGAGAGAGAGAGAGAGAGAGAGAGAGAGAGAGAGAGAGATATTCTTAACCACAGATTCTCAATGAGAGGTTAGGGGATCCATGACAGAATGAAATTTTGAACAATAAATGAATAAAAAGATAAATAAATATCTAAATAAATGGTAAATAACATAGCTTATCAAAGGCTACCTTAATTGAGAATGAGCATCATTGAGAGAGAGAGAGACCTTAATTGAGAATGAGCATCATTGAGAGAGAGAGAGAGAGAGAGACCTTAATTGAGAATGAGCATCATTGAGAGAGAGAGACCTTAATTGAGAATGAGCATCATAGAGAGAGAGACCTTAATTGAGAATGAGCATCATAGAGAGAGAGAGAAAGACCTTAATTGAGAATGAGCATCATTGAGAGAGAGAGAGAGAGACCTTAATTGAGAATGAGCATCATTGAGAGAGAGAGACCTTAATTGAGAATGAGCATCATAGAGAGAGAGACCTTAATTGAGAATGAGCATCATAGAGAGAGAGAGAGAGAGAGACCTTAATTGAGAATGAGCATCATAGAGAGAGAGAGAGAGAGAGAGAGACCTTAATTGAGAATGAGCATCATTGAGAGAGAGAGACCTTAATTGAGAATGAGCATCATAGAGAGAGAGACCTTAATTGAGAATGAGCATCATAGAGAGAGAGAGAGAGACCTTAATTGAGAATGAGCATCATAGAGAGAGAGACCTTAATTGAGAATGAGCATCAGAGAGAGAGAGAGAGACCTTAATTGAGGATATGGAGCATCATAGAGAGAGAGAGACCTTAATTGAGAATGAGCATCATAGAGAGAGAGACCTTAATTGAGAATGAGCATCATAGAGAGAGAGACCTTAATTGAGAATGAGCATCATAGAGAGAGAGACCTTAATTGAGGATGAGCATCATAGAGAGAGAGAGAGAGAGAGACCTTAATTGAGAATGAGCATCATAGAGAGAGAGAGAGAGACCTTAATTGAGAATGAGCATCATAGAGAGAGAGAGACCTTAATTGAGAATGAGCATCATAGAGAGAGAGAGAGACCTTAATTGAGAATGAGCATCATAGAGAGAGAGACCTTAATTGAGAATGAGCATCATAGAGAGAGAGACCTTAATTGAGAATGAGCATCATAGAGAGAGAGAGAGACCTTAATTGAGAATGAGCATCATAGAGAGAGAGAGACCTTAATTGAGAATGAGCATCATAGAGAGAGAGACCTTAATTGAGAATGAGCATCATAGAGAGAGAGAGACCTTAATTGAGAATGAACATCATTGAGAGAGAGAGAGAGAGAGACCTTAATTGAGAATGAGCATCATAGAGAGAGAGAGACCTTAATTGAGAATGAGCATCATTGAGAGAGAGAGACCTTAATTGAGAATGAGCATCATAGAGAGAGAGAGAGACCTTAATTGAGAATGAGCATCATAGAGAGAGAGACCTTAATTGAGAATGAGCATCATAGAGAGAGAGAGAGAGAGACCTTAATTGAGAATGAGCATCATAGAGAGAGAGAGAGAGAGAGACCTTAATTGAGAATGAGCATCATTGAGAGAGAGAGACCTTAATTGAGAATGAGCATCATAGAGAGATAGAGAGACCTTCATTGAGAATGAGCATCATTGAGAGAGAGAGAGACCTTAATTGAGAATGAGCATCATAGAGAGAGAGAGAGACCTTAATTGAGAATGAGCATCATTGAGAGAGAGAGAGACCTTAATTGAGAATGAGCATCATAGAGAGAGAGAGAGAGAGAGAGAGAGAGAGAGAGAGAGAGAGAGAACCTTAATTGAGAATGAGCATCATAGAGAGAGAGACCTTAATTGAGAATGAGCATCATAGAGAGAGAGAGACCTTAATTGAGAATGAGCATCATAGAGAGAGAGAGACCTTAATTGAGAATGAGCATCATAGAGAGAGAGAGAGAAAGACCTTAATTGAGAATGAACATCATAGAGAGAGAGAGAGAGAGAGACCTTAATTGAGAATGAGCATCATAGAGAGAGAGAGAGAGACCTTAATTGAGAATGAACATCATAGAGAGAGAGAGACCTTAATTGAGAATGAGCATCATAGAGAGAGAGAGACCTTAATTGAGAATGAGCATCATAGAGAGAGAGACCTTAATTGAGAATGAGCATCATAGAGAGAGAGAGAGAGACCTTAATTGAGAATGAACATCATAGAGAGAGAGAGAGACCTTAATTGAGAATGAGCATCATAGAGAGAGAGAGAGAGACCTTAATTGAGAATGAGCATCATAGAGAGAGAGAGAGACCTTAATTGAGAATGAGCATCATAGAGAGAGAGACCTTAATTGAGGATGAGCATCATAGAGAGAGAGAGAGAGAGAGAGAGAGAGAGAGAGAGAGACCTTAATTGAGAATGAGCATCATAGAGAGAGAGAGACCTTAATTGAGGATGAGCATCATAGAGAGAGAGAGAGAGAGAGAGAGAGAGAGAGAGAGAGAGAGAGGATGGGGGGGATTCGTTGTGAAGATAGGATGAATGTGAAGAGTAGGTTTTGCTCTACAATTAATTTGAAGTTTAGTGTTCTGTAATCTGGTTTTTTTTTATTATTTACTTTTAGAGGATATTCTGAGTGGGGATAACTAAATGAGGTGAAAGGGTTTTCGTATCGCCACTATCAGCAGAGCTGTACTAGTCAGGGCCACTCCTACTAAGTTGGTTTGATGTGAGAAGAGACTTTAGTCTCCCGCCATCATCAATCTACCGTGGCCAGCACGGTGATGAAAACAGCCAAAACCTGACATGATTAAGGACATGTCTGAGGCCTTTGTCCTGCAGTGGACTAGAAACGGCTGCATACTAGGTTGGTTTGATGTTAGACGACACTTTAGTCTCTCGCCATCACCAATCCCCCATGGCCAGCGTGGTGCTGAAAATAGCAAAATCCCGATAAGATTAAGGATATGTCTGTGACCTTTGTCCTACAGTCCTACAGTGGACTAGAAACAGCTGCATTTGGTGATGTTTGTTGATATTGGTGAAGCCTTGGAAAATACGGATTTATTTCTTACAGATGCTTATTGAGAGAGAGAGAGAGAGAGAGAGAGAGAGAGAGAGAGAGAGAGATGCTGATGGCCTTTAACAACTAATATTTTCTCTAGCGTTGAATAATAGAGGTTATACACGTATACAACGTGTTCGTGTGAGTGTATATATATATATATATATATATATGTGATAGATAGATATATACAGTACATATACATATGTATATGTATATAAATATACATAAATAAATATACATATATATATATATATATATATATATTTATAATACAAATTTTACATTTATGCATGAATATATATCTATATAGATATGTAGGATATAACATCAATGACATAATTCTATTTGGTGAATCATGAGATGAATTGCAAAAGATGATAGAGGATGTGAACAGAGAAAGTAGAAATGTTGGGCTGAAAATGAATGAGTAAAACTAAGGTAATGTTCAATGAAACTGCGGGAAAAAACAACAAATAAAGGTTATGGATGAACCTCTAGAGATTGTTACTGAATATACGTACTTAGAACAGACAGACAGTGTTTCCCCAGGACATGAGACTGAAATTAAAAGAACGACAGACATGGGATAGAGAGCTTTTGGTAAACAAAAGGAGATTGTGCAAAGTAAGATGCCACTTTCTATCAAAATGAAAGTATCTAAGCAGATAGTTCTCCCAGTATTAACTTATGCATCAGAAACTTGGAGCACTACTAAAGCCTTAGAGCGCGTGGTAGTTACAACACAAAGAGGAATAGAAAGAATAATGATGGGAAGAATGATGAGAAAAAGAAGTGGACATGGGCAGAACATGTAATGAGAAAGACATAAAGATGTACATCAAGAATAACAGAATAAGTCCCAAGAGATTGCAAAAGAAGCAGGGAAAGAAAGAGAAGACAATGGATCGATGGACTAAAAAAAGTTTGCAGGTACAAACTAGCATTGAAAGACCATAAACAGACGCAAGTGGAAGGGAATGTCCGAGGCCTTGGTCCCGCATTGGACTTGCAATGGCTGATGATGATGATGATGATGAATTCTCTCTCTCTCTCTCTCTCTCTCTCTCTCTCTCTCTCTCTCTATATATATATATATATATCTCTCTCTCTCTCTCTCTCTCTCTCTCTCTATATATATATATATATATATATAAATATGTGTGTGTGTGTGTGTGTAAAGAAATTTAACATGCTAAGATATAGGGCCCCCCTTATTTAGATTCGATTTTGAGACCATGGCGGATATTTGACACTCTAGCAGATGAGATCTGATCCTATGGATGCCTTGGAGGTGAGTGAATGATAGGATCAGATTTATAAAGGAATTGAGGATGGTTAAAGAAATCATAAAAGCACAAAAAAAAAAATAAACAATGGAACAGATACTTTCCAGGTTAAACCACTTAATGGAATATTATTATGTTTGATTCTATCATTTACATATAGACGTTGCCAAGAAGGATAGAGCGTTTGTTGCTATGAGGATAGAAAAAAATAAACATTGTCAAGAAGGACAGAGCATTTGTTGCTATGAGGATAGAAAAAATAGACATTGTCAAGAAGGATAGAGCGTTTGTTGCTATGAGGATAGAAAAATAGACATTGCCAAGAAGGATAGATGGTTTGTTGCTATGAGGATAGAAAAATAAGACATTGACATGAAGGATAGAGCGTTTGTTGCTATTAGGATAGAAAACAGCTAACGAATTTGAATGGAGGTAACATAAAATGAGAAAGCAGGTTAAAAAGTTGAAAATTACACGACAAAATCTGCAGAAGTAATTCTTCGAGAATTAGAAAGTAAGTAAACATTAAGAGATGAGAAAACAGTTAGATTGCATAGCAAAAATTACAGAACAAAATCTGCGGAAATAATTCCTCAAAAATTGGACTCTAAGTAAATATTAAGAGATGAGAAAACAGTTATACTTACATAGCAAAAATTACAGAACAAAATCTGCGGAAATAATTCTTCAAAAATTGGACTGAAGTAAATATTAAGAGATGAGAAAGCAGATTACATAGCAAAAATTACAGAACAAAATCTGCGGAAATAATTCTTCAAAAATACTTGTCCCTAAAAAAAGCTGCGCAGATTGCTACCATGGTATTTTTTTCTTCCCATTTAAACAAAATCCCAAGTTCCTGTCGTGCTCTTATTCTCTCTCAATATTCCCTCCACTCCCACATATCCCCAAACAAGCCCACCCAACCTCACACCCTCCCCCCTCCATTGCAGGACGCTGCTTTTGAATGATTATGTGACAAAGGGTTCACGCTCCCAATAATAATCCGTTAACCAGATTATGTTACAGCGCACCTACTTGGCGTGAGACGAAAGGATGGGGGTTGGGGGAGGGGGAGGGGGTTATGGTGGATTAGGAAGGCCTTAAAGGGGCAGGGGGGTTGGGGGTTAGGGGACCAGGGGATACCCAACTTAGTTAACCTGAGGTGCATCAGCCCTGTGTTGGGAATGACTATTTCTCAATTATATCAAAGACATATCCTGCTCCTGTTGGTTTTGCAGATCTCTGTGTTAATGGACAATCACAGACAAAGACAAATAAAAACACACATACACATATATATATGTATATAAATATGTATATATATATATATATGTATATATATATGTATATATAAATATATGTATATATATAAAATATATATATATATATATATATATGTATATATATATATAAATATATGTATATATATATAATATATATATATATATATATATATATACACAGTAATATCTCACAAAAGGCTGTTGAAAACCGGAAGGATAATACCTTCTCATGCCAAGAGCAAGAGACACGATAGGAGAAGAGTATACTTATAAGTGAGTTTAGGTATGCGTATTTATTTGTGTGTATGTAGAGTAAAAGGCTAGCACTGTTTATAAAATGAGCAAGGGTAAGTCGTAAAAGGATTATGGAATAGAATTAGTCGGTTAGAAGTAAAGAAAGAGAACAGAGATAACTATAGTCCATTTCTTTTAATGAGGCAGATTTGCACCGACTCGCAGCGGTGCCCTTTTAGCTCGGAAAAGTTTCCTGATCGCTGATTGGTTAGAATTATCTTATCCAACCAATCAGCGATCAGGGGACTTTTCCGAGCTAAAAGGGCACTGTTGCAAATCGGTGCAAAGCTGCCTTGCTAAAAAAAATTGACTATAGTACTTAGTTGATGAGTTACCAAGAGTATTGCAACTAAATGGTTTGGGAATCAAACAAACATGATAATATAAGCTAGGTAAAGGTGAGTCTTGCAGTTAATGTGGGGAATCTGACATGTTGTTTATAAACCTTTTACTTATGTATGAAACAGTTAATGCCTTGGAAGTTGTGGTGGCCTAATTGTTACAGATCGCCTGACTGGGGTTCGAGTCCCTTTCCAACTCATTAGTTCCTTTGGTAGCTGCAACCTCACTATCCTTGTGAGCTAAGGATGGGGGTTTTGGGGAGACTATAGGAGAGGATTAGGGTTGTGGTGGCCGATGTGGTAACGTCCCTGACTGGTGAACGCCAGAATTGTGTTCGAGTCCCGCTCAAACTCGATAGTATCTTTGGCACTGTAATCTCACCATCCTTGTGAGCTAAGGATAGGGTGTTTGGGGAGCCTATAGGTCTATCTGCTGAGTCCTCAGCAGCTATTGCCAGACCCTTCATGGTCGTAACTTGGGTGGAGAGGGGGCTTGGACGCTGATCATATGTAATATGGTCAGTCTCTAGGTCATTGTCCTGCTTGATAGGGTAATATTACTGTCCCCTGCTTCTGCCATTCATGAGCGGCCTTTAAAACCTTTAAAAGCAGGCTGAAGAAGCTCTTTTACCAACATAATTCACCAAAGAGGGATAGGATCCTTTTTCATTATTCCTAAAATTCACGAGAAAATCAACGGAAGGTACCGAAAGGAAACTAGCGATGAATAGATTTTTCACAGGCTTGGAAACCCTTCCAGGAAACGCAAGGAGTATAATAATCCCTGTCAGTCTGGCTACTGTTTTTATTCAATTGTCTTCCAGAGCCTACCTATGAATTCCGATCAGTCTAGCTCCCTCTTCACTCAGTCGTCTTCCAGAGCCTACCAATGAATTCCCATCAGTCCAGCTCCCTCTTTACTCAGTTGTCTTCCAGAGCCTACTAATGAATTCCCATCAGTCCAGCTCCCTCTTCACTAGGTTGTCTTCAGTGCCTACCAATAAATTCCCATCAAACCAGCTCCCTCTTCACTCGGTTGTCTTCAGTGCCAACCAATAAATTCCCATCAGTCCAGCTCCCTCTTCACTCGGTTTTCTTCAGTGCCTACCAATAAATTCCCATCAGTCTAGCTCCCTCTTTACTCAGATGTCTTCCAGAACCTACCAATGAATTCCCATCAGTCATCTCCCTATTCACTTGGTTGTCTTCCTGAGCCTACCAATGAATTCCCATCAGTCCAGCTCCCTCTTTACTCAGTTGTCTTTCAGAGCCTACCAATGAATTCCCATCAGTCCAACTCCCTCTTCACTCGGTTGTCTTCAGTGCCTACCAATAAATTCCCATCAGTCCAGCTCCCTCTTTGCTCAGTTGTCTTTCAGAGCCTACCAATGAATTCCCATCAGTCCAACTCCCTCTTCACTCGGTTGTCTTCAGTGCCTACCAATAAATTCCCATGTCTAGCTCCCTCTTTACTCAGATGTCTTCCAGAACCTACCAATGAATTCACATCAGTCTATCTCCCTATTCACTCAGTTGTCTTCCTGAGCCTACCAATGAATTCCCATCTGTCTTGCCCCCTCTTCATTCCGTTGTTTTCCAGAGCATACCAAAGAATTCCCATTAGTCTAGCTCTTTCTTCACTTAGTTGTCTTCCAGAGCCTACCAACGGATTCCCATCAATCTAGCTCCCTCTTCACTCAGTTGTC
>NC_090740.1:118812347-118814847 GCF_036898095.1 Palaemon carinicauda | reverse complement strand
GGTAATTTAATTATCATAGACTAATAATGTTAATTTTGGGTATTCTTGTTATTACGAATAAAGCTGACAGTTTACGAGCGAGACGATTTAATTATCAATAGAATTATGTTGGAAAAGAATGTCAGAGAAGAGATTTAAGATCTCGTCAACATCTCCCTCCTTTAAAGATTTAGTTCATATTAAAATTCTTAAAGTTTCAAAGGCCGCTTATGAACAACAGAGGCAAGGGATAGTGACACTGTCCTAGCTAGCAGACAATGCCCTGAAGACTGACTATATTATACTAATATGATCAGCACTCAAGCTCCTCTCCCACCAAGGAAGGACCAAGGAGGGCTTGGCAACGGCTGCTGGTGACTCAGGAGGTTGATTTATATGCTCCCCAAACATCCCATCCATACCTCACAAGGATGGTGAGGTTACAGATACTACAAGAAACTATCGAGCTTGAGCGGGACTCGTCCGGCAGGGACGTTTCCAATAGGCCACCAATATCCTATAAATGAATCTCTCAATGGTCCTTCGTCTGCTTTTGCATAACACATCTAGCCTCAAATTGCTTATCAAACTAAGCATATGATAATTATTCACCTGTTGTGGATTGTAACCAGTGTAGAAAAGGGTATTTGACCATGAACTTTCTCCCTAAAGAAAATACTGGAAATCTTATTGTGGATTGTAACCAGTGTGGTGAAAAGCATTTGACCATCAACTTTCTCCCTAAAGAAATACTGAAAACCTCAATTTTTAGAAGCAAATGGGCTGGCCTTTCGAATATCGAAGTTCAGCAATGAGATTTTCGAGGTATTAGGCCTCTAATATTAATAAGGAATATGTAGGGGTAACACTCTTTTCCCCCAAAGAAAATAGAAGTTTAACACCTTACCACGTCTTCTCTAAGAGCAAAAAGCCATATGATGATTTTATATACTGATGAGCATCAAATCTTTCCTATGCTTTAGTCATGATTTTATATTTTGTTATCCAAAACAAAAGGGTAGAAATGACTCTTTAGTTATGGTAAACAGCTTCCCTAGGAGAAGGACACTCCAAAATTAAACCATTGTTCTCTTGTCTTGTGTAGTGCCATAGCCTCTGTACCATGGTCTTCCACTTTCTTGGATTAGAGTTCTCTTACACCGGGGTACATTTGGGCATCTCATTCATCCTTTTCTTGTTTTTTTATTTTTCATAGCTCATATGCGAAGGATCTAATTTAATGTTGTTACTATTCTTGAAATATACTATTTTGATTGTTTATTCTTCTCCTGTAGTTTATTTATTTCCTCATTTCCTTTCCTCATTGGGCTATTTTTCCCTGTTGGAGCCCTTGGGCTTATAGTATCCTGCTTTTTCAACTATGGTCATAGATTAGCTTATAATAATAATAATAACTATAATTATTTTAATTATAATTATAGTTATAGATATAATAATAATAATAATAATAATAATAATAATAATAACAATAATAATGATAACAATAATAATAACAATAATAATAATATTAATAACAACAACAACAACAACAACAACAACAACAACAGCAACAATAATAATAATAATAATAATAATAAATCAACACTAAAGAACAAATCTAATATACATCCACTTTTAGAAAATCTGCTCTACGAAAAAATTGCTTCTTGATAAAAAAAATTCGCCAATATTTGAAACCAACCAAACCCTGATTAACTACGATCGCTTCGTTAATTCCAACACAAGGTTAATGGAAAAGGTCAGGTGTAAAGGTTAGGATAAAGACCACCTTAAGGTCAGACTCGCGAAGAGTGAAACAGCTGGTTCATCTCGCACGCGAGCATATTAAATCCAGCTGGTGGCCCGTCAGACTTTGAAACCGTCCAATGCTGCTTTTCCGATAATATTCATTCGTTAATATCGCCAGATTTCTTTCGGAGATTATTATTATTATTATTATTATTATTATTATTATTATTATTATTATTATTATTATTATTATTATTATTATTATTACTATCCAAGCTACAACCCTAGTTGGAAAAGCAAGATGCTATAAGTCCAGGGGCTCCAACAGGGAAAAATAGCCCAGTGAGGAATGGAAATAAGGAAATAAATAAATGAAGAGAACAAATTAACAATAAATCATTCTAAAATAAGTAACAACGTCAAAACAGACATGTCATATAGAAACTATTAGCAACATCAAAAACAAATATGTCATAAATAAACTATAAAAAGACTCGTGTCCGCCTGGTCAACAAAAAAGCATTTTCTCCAACTTTGAACTTTTGAAGTTCTACTGATTGTGTCCTCGTTTTAAGTCGTAAATTATCTTTATTTCGTTTCTTTCTTTTCCATGTTATGTGCGTGTATATGTATGTTTTTTTTTATCATGATTCCTTTGCATTTAGATAATTTCTTAGATTAATGTTATTTTCTGATAATCAATGTGCTTCGGTGTTGAAGCACTGAAGGATTTGTTGTTGTTGTTGTTGTTGTTGTTGTTGTTGTTGTTTTT
>NC_090740.1:118792870-118797870 GCF_036898095.1 Palaemon carinicauda | reverse complement strand
ATAAAGTTTAAATAAAGAAAACAATATTTTACGCATGTTTTGGCAGACGCCCTAAATAAAAGTCTTTATCATCCTTATCAAGGTTGTACTATGTTTCAACTTTATTCATTTGCTGTTTACCATGTAAATGCTTAAGCATGTATGAAGACATTAAATTAACCTTTTCTTAACAAGGCGTTTGATGGTAATCGAGAAAGAGAGAGAGAGAGAGAGAGAGAGAGAGAGAGAGAGAGAGAGAGGCGCTCGCTTTTGTATGCTAATTAAACTTATTTACATAATACTCATTTCAGGTGAAAATGTCTAGTATCAGGTACTTAACACTGGACTCAAGAGTTTTTAGAAGAATAATTTTCTTCTTCTTCTTCTTCTTCTTCTATAAGGCTTTTCCTCATCCTGTAGAGCTGAAGGGTTGATCCGCTTTTGTTTTTCAATCAAACTGAACTGAACCAAAGACAACTTGTCTTGTTAGAGCCTCTGAAGTGACTAGAAATTCTTATCCACTAATTAGGATGTGGATGGTGGCTGCATTTACCCTTCAAGCAATTGAGAAAATCACTATTTTACTCATTGAACTCTGACTAAAACCCTTCAGCAATAAGTCTTGAACCTTCAACTCTTACTGTCATTGAACCTCCAACTCACACTGTTATTGAACCTCCAATTCTTACTGTCATTGAAACCCAACTCTTACTGTCATTGAAACCAAACTCTTACTGTCATTGAACCTCCAACTCTCCCTGTTATTGAACCTCCAAGTCTCCCTGTAATTGAACCTCCAAGTCTCAGTCATTGAACCTCCAACTCTCACTGTCATTGAACCTCCAACTCTCCCTGTCATTAAACCTCTAACTCTCACTGTCATTGAACCTCCAACTCTCCCTGTCATTGAACCTCCAACTCTCCCTGTCATTGAACCTCCAACTCTCACTGTCATTGAACCTCCAAGTCTTACTGTCATTGACCCTCCAACTCTCCCTGTCATTGAACCTCCAACTTTCACTGTCATTGAACCGCCAAGTCTTACTGTCATTGACCCTTCAAGTCTCAGTCATTGAACCCCTAACTCTCACTGTTAATGAACCTCCAAGTCTTACTGTCATTGACCCTCCAACTCTCCCCGTCATTGAACCTCCAACTCACACTCTCATTGAAACCCAACTCATACTGTCATTGAAACCCAACTCATACTGTCATTGAAACCCAACTCTTACTGTCATAGAACATCCAACCTCACTGTCATTGAACCCCTAACTCTCACTCTCATTGAACCTCAAACTCTCCCTGTCATTTAACCTCTAACTCTCACTATCATTGAACCTCCAACTCTCACTGTCATTGAACCTCCAACTCTCACTGTCATTGAACCTCCAACTCTCACTGTTAACGAACCTCCTAGTCTTTCTGTCATTGACCCTCCAACTCTCCCTGTCATTGAACCTCCAACTCTCACTGTCATTGAGCCCTCCAAGTTCTCCAAGTCTCAGTTATTGAGCCTCCAAGTCTCAGTCATTGAGCCTCCAAGTCTCAGTCATTGAACCTCCAATTCTGTCATTGAACCTCCAACCCTGTCATTGAACCTCCAACTCTTACTGTCATTGAACCTCCAATCCTGTCATTGAACCTCCAACACTTACTGTCATTGAACCTCCAACTCTCACTGTCATTGAACCTCCAACTACTCTCAGTAAAGTCAAGACAATTCCCCCCATAACCGGAATCACGACAGGTCCGACTGAGCTCCTGACAATAGACCAATAGACGAATTAGTTATCATTGTAATTGAATTGTTTTTGGGACAAAACGAAAACAGACATACAGCGAAACAAAAGCTAAGCTCCATATATGAATGACCAACGAGGGACTAGATGAAAAGAGAGAGAGAAAGAGAGAGAGAGAGAGAGAGAGAGAGAGAGAGAGAGAGAGAGAGAGAGAAAATCGAGTTGTTACGTTTTTATCAGAAATATGGGCGCACTGAATTCACATTTTCAAAGTGAAAACAAATACAAAAATGTCACCTATAGCGGCGAAGGTTGTTCGAAAAAAAAAAAAAATTCCGTGAAGCATTTCAAAATGTTAACCTTACTTACTTACTTGTTTACTTGTTTTGGGTTTAAATCCAACCCTCCACTGAAGTCGAGTGAACTACTTCTCGGGCGGGTCCATATTAATCATCTAGCGAAACATTTTCATTATAACTCATACAATTCTTTGATTGTAGCATCTTCCAAATCATATGATCTTGTGAAAAGTAATGTCTTTAGTTTCTTCTTAAATTCAATTGCTTCCTTTAGGTCCTTCATTTCAGTTGGCAGTTTATTATAGTGTCTAGGCGCACAGTAGCTAAAAGCCCTTTCACCAAATTTACTATTTGTTCTTGGTTCAGATAGCCTATGTTTGTCACTCATGTGTCTTGTGTTAACATTTGTTCCTAGTTCTAGTTTATTCAGGCATTCTTTTAGATATTTTGGTTCATTTTGGTTCAGTATCTTAAACGTAAGTAAGAGTAGCTTGTATTCAATTCTCGCTTTTACCGTAGCCAGTGTAACTTAATTAGTGCAGGGGTAATTCTTTCCCTATTGTGTAGTCCTTTTATTAATCTGGCGGCTCTGTTTTGTACTCTCTGAATTTTCTTCAGCTGATAATTTGGTAAGCCATAGAACAGTGAGTTGCAGTAATCAATTCTTGAAAATATGTGATGATAAATGAGTATGGCAATAGATTTTTTCATCTAAGTATTTACTAATAAATGCTATGTTTCTAATATGATAGTTACAATTTCTTACCATGTTATTTATATGTTCGTTCATTGTCAGTCTATTATCCATGATTACTCCAAGATTCCTGACAGATTTCTTTAGGTCAATGATCGATTGACCTATTTCAATTCTTTGGAAGCATTCGACTCTTTTTATATCTTTTTCATTTCCAAAAATAATACATTCACTTTTGTCTTCATTGAGCTTGAGCTTTTTTGTTAACATCCAAGCCTTAATGTCATTCATTATTTCATGTATCTTTCTTTTAGCTTCATCGACTGATTCTTATTGGGAAATAGAATTGTGTATCATCAGCGTATATTTTAAACTTAACTCTGTGAGTTTCAAGTATATTTGCCAGTTCAATCGTGTAAATTTCAAACAGGAGAGGACCTAGTACACTGCCTTGAGGCACCCCTTTGGTTAGTTTTCTTGTCTCAGATTCAACATTTGATATTACTACTTTAACTTTGCGCTTTTCAAGATAACTCACAAACCAGTCGTGTGCTCGTTCTACGATGCCCACAGCTTTAAGGTCTTCCATCAGATATGTATGTTCTACAGTATCAAATGCTGCACTTAGATCAAGCATTACAAGAATGCAACACTTGCCATTTGTTATAATTTCTGTTATGTCATTTTTTATCGCTAATATTGTTGTTTCTGTGGAGTAATTTTCTCTGTATGCAGATTGATCATCAGGTATGACATTAGATTTTTTCAGATATTTCCAGGTTTGTTCGTGTACAGCAGTTTCAATAATTTTCGAAAAATATGACAGATTTGATATTGGCCTATATGAACTTAAATTGTCTGCATCACCTTTTCCTTTATACACAGGCTTGATACACGCAACTTTTTCACAATCAGGGAAAACTGCCTGTGTTAGACTCATATTTACCATGTTTCGGTAGGTCTCTTGTAGTCTAGTGAAATTTTCTGCATCTTTTACATCATTAATTGGAAATGGATCATTTCCGCAGTAGGTTTTTTTTACTTTCTTTATTATTCTCATATAATCACTCTGACTTAACTCTTTGAATATCCTTAGCTTATTTACCCCTGTTGCTGATGTATTCCTTTGCTCTATTGTGCTGATGTTGTGAAAACTGGAGCAGATTTGATTTATTTTGTCCTCAAAATAGTTAATAAAACCATTTGCTAGGCATTTAGGATCATTAGTTATATCGGGCAACACTATTTCTGTCTTTAGACCTAATAGTTTCTTTAGGTTCTTATGTATTTTCCTTGGGTCATTTTCATTGCACACTTTTTTATAATAGGCCTTTTTTTTAACTAAGATAAGGTAATTGTAGCGATTTCTAGCTGCTTTGTAATGTTGCCAGTTTTCATTATTTTTATTTCTTTTCCATTTATCCTCCATTTTTCTTTTTCTTTTTTTTCTCTTCGTGTAATTCATTATCAAACCAGTTCGATTTTTCTTTAATTGTGATTATTTTTGTTATTTCCGGGCACCTATTATTGTAATTAGTTGCAAGTATAGTTTTACTTCTATCAGTAATGCAGTTTATACAGGATTGTCCCTCTACAAGGGTGTGATTCTCTTCACAGTTACAGACTGGTGTTATCTCTTTTATATCCTCTAGGCTTTGTTCAATGAACTCTTTTGGATCAAAGTTAGTCTTAATTCTGTATGTGATTTCCTTCTGTATTGCATTATTTTTTCTAACGTCTATTTCAAAAGACATCAACTTATGCATTGGGGATATAGAGCAGTCAGGTTCAATCTCCATATTTAGTATGATGTTGTTGTTTTTGTTTACTATAACTAGATCTAGTATATGATTAGACTGAGCTGTTGGTTCAGACACTATGTTTTCAAGGTCGTGGTTGTCAATCAATTCTCTAAATTCATTGACATATGGGTCTACTCTGTTATCGAGATGTAGGTTGAAATCACCACATATAACTATATTTCGATTGTCATTCAATGTATCTAGTAAGTTATTAAATTCATCTAGAAACATTCTTTTGCTTTTGCACGGTGGTCTATAGAGTATAACTATTTGTAGATTTACATTTCGAGATAAAATTTTAATATTCATATATTCAAATGAATTAACTATGAGATGATTTCTTACTGTAACCTTGTATGATTTCTTTATTAAGATTCCAATGCCACCACCTCTTTTGTTTTCTCTTGGTTCATGATAAAAGTTATAAGATTTAGGTGTCATTTCATTTATTTTCGATCTGTCACTCACATTACCACTCAACCAAGTT
>NC_090740.1:118777870-118780370 GCF_036898095.1 Palaemon carinicauda | reverse complement strand
CAACTTAACCTGATCACCACACAATCGCCCAATCTTGTATTTTCTGTCAAATATAATTGTAAAACAAATACGAATTTTAAGGTTGACTTTATTTTCTCTCAAATGTAATTCTATAACAAATATGGTTTTTAAGGTTGACTTTGAGAGAGAGAATATGATAAGGTTCTCAGCTGACAGACATTCGACCTATAAACCTTCGACCTAAAAAAACATTCGACCTAAAAAACATTCGACTATTCTTAAAAATATTTCATTTTAATTGTTCACTAGTGCTTATAGAATCCTGCTTTTCCAACCACAGTTGAAGCTTAACTAGTAACAATAAAAATAACAATAACAATAAAAATAACAATAACAATAAAATAACAATAACAATAACAATAATAACAACACCTGCATCAATTATTACCATTATTATCTACTGTAAACTTAAAGAATTATTATAATTTTTTTTTTCTTTTTTTGATGGAACGAACAATGGAAGTTTCGTCATATTTCGCATGTATCATTAGCATACGGTAGCAAATGAAAATTGTTAATTTGATATCAATCTGTATGCAAATTAGGTTCATTTGGTCATGTGACTCAAAGTTTGTAAATTTAAATAGCTTTGAAAATATTGGTCTGATTTCATTAAAGTTTATGTAAACAAAGTAAAAGACGTTGTTTAGAGAAATCAACTTATTGGCATGTATCATGTCACCTGGTGACTGGTTTTTATTATTATTATCAAGTATGAAGTATCAAGTATCAAGTATCATTAATTAAGTATTAATTTTTAATTTTTAATTTTTGATTTTGAATTTTGAATTTTTAATTATTAATTATTAATTATTGATTTTTAATTATTAATTATTAATTATTAATTATTAATTAATTATTAATTATTAATTTTTAATTTTATGTTTAACTTAAAATTTTTAATTTTTATTTTTTATTTTTTTATTTTTAATTTTTTATTTTTAATTTTTAATTTTTAATTCTTAATTATTAATTATTAATCATTAATCATTAATCATTAATTATTAATTATTAATTATTAATCATTAATTATTAATTATTAATTATTAATTATTATTAGAAGGTAAGCGACATCCCTAAATGAAAAAGCAAGATGCTATAAGCCCAAGGTCTCCAACAGGGAAAAATAGCCCCGTACGAAAAAGAAACAAGGAAATGAATACATTACAAGAAAAAGTACTACAATCAAAATAAAATATTTCAAGAACAATAACAACATATTAGATCTGTCTTATATAAACTATAAGTAAAAAACAAGAGGAAGAGAAATAACATCGAATAGTGTGCTTGAGTGTACCCCAGAGCAAGAAAACTCTAATCCAAGCCAGTGGAAGTCCATGGTAATGAGGCTATGGCACTACCCAAAACTAGAGAACAATAGTTTGATTTTGGAGTGTTTTTCACCTAGAAGAGCTGCTTACCATAGCTAAAGTCTCTCTTTTACACTTACAAGAGGAAAGTAGCCACTGAACAATTACAGTACAGAAGTTAACCCCTTGGGTGAAGAAGAATTGTTTGGTAACCTCAGTGTTGTCAGGTATATGGGGACAGAGGAGACTATATAAAGATTAGGCCAGACTATTCGGTGTATATGTAGGAAAAAGGGAAAATGAACCGTAACCAGAGAGAAGGATCCAATATAGTATTGTCTGGGCAGTCAAAGGACCCCATAACTCTCTAGTGGTAATATTTCAACGGGTGACTGGTACTCTGGCCAACCTACTAGGTAAATGAAATATTTTGATTTGTTATTTGAATCACAATAAGATCTGTTTCCTTCGTGGTGACTCATTCTGAGTAATTCTTGACTTCAGACTAGATAGTTTTTTTTTTGGTCGCTGCAACCTCACCATCCTTGTGAGCTTAGGATGGAGAGTTTGAGGGAGCCTATAGATGTATCTGCTGAGTCATCAACACCCATTGCCTGTTCCTCCTTGGTCCTAGCCTGGGTGGAAAGGGGTCTTGGGCCCTGATCACACACATACATATATTATATACATATACATATACATATGCATATACATATACATATATACATATATATATATGCATATATATATACATATACATATATATACATTATATATATAAATATATATATATATATATATATATATATATATATATATATATATATATATATATATATATATATATGTATAGATATATATATATATATATATATATATATATATATATATGTATATATATATATATATATGTATATATATATATATATATATATATATATATATATGTATATATATATATATATATATATATATATATATATATATACATATATTCATTATATATAAACATATATATATATATATATATATATATATATATATATATATATATATATATATATGTATATAAATATATATATAGTCAGCCTCTAGGCCTAGGGCATTATCCTACTTGCTAGGGCAATGTCACTGTCCCTTGCCTCTGCCATTCACGAGTGGCCTTTAAA
>NC_090740.1:118755370-118760370 GCF_036898095.1 Palaemon carinicauda | reverse complement strand
AGCTCGGAAAAGTTTCGTGATCGCTGATTGGTTGGAATGATCTCGTCCAACCAACCAGCGATCCGGAAACTTTTCCGAGCTAAAAGGGCACCGCCGCGAGTCTCTGCATATATGCATCGCTAAAAGAAATGGACTATAGTGATCAAATTTTATCCTTCTTAATCGTAAGGTCTACATATAAGATAAAGTTGTTATGTTTATTAGCCGTGATATCAAGAAAACTCATTAACATATATCTAATTTTACTCATTCGTAATTGTTTCTTTTAGTTGGTATTAAACTATGTCTCTCTTGTCTTTCATATATCTTCTCTTTAAATCTATCTTCACGAAAACTGTCCCTCTTATTTCGGTCTTTTATATTGTTCTCTCTTCTTCTTCTTCTTCTTCTTCTTCTTATTATTATTATTATTCCTGTCTTTTATATTGTTCTCTCTTCTTCTTCTACTTCTTCTTCTTCTTCTTCTTCTTCTTATTATTATTATTCCTGTCTTTTATATTGTTCTCACTCTTCTTCTTCTTCTTCTTCTTCTTCTTATTATTATTATTTATGTCTAATATATTGTTCTCACTCTTCTTCTTCTTCTTCTTCTTCTTCTTCTTCTTCTTCTTCTTATTATTATTCCTGTCTTTTATATTGTTCTCACTCTTCTTCTTCTTCTTCTTCTTCTTCTTATTATTATTATTTATGTCTAATATATTGTTCTCACTCTTCTTATTCTTCTTCTTCTTGTCCTCATCCTTCTTCTTCTTCTTCTTCTTCTTCTTCTTCCCTCTATCAAACAACGTCTTCATCTCCTCTCTCAGCATCCATTAACATCTCATTAACATGTGTTGGTCTTTATCCAGCAACGAACCCCCCCCCCCAAAGAAAAAAAAAAAAGTGTTTATCGAGAGTAACTAAATTCGCATAAGATTATCATCTAGTCTTTGTTTGTTTTTCCGTCACTGAATATTAGCCCTCTTTCTAATAGTTCCTTTTCCGATAAGTTATGCTTCTTTTCAGGTACTTAGATATTAAAATACTAATATTATTCCCCTTTTTTAAAAGCCTCTTTTAATTCTCCTCTTAAGACCACCAAGACTCTTAACCCTCCTGCTAAAAGAGAAAGAAAAGAAGAAACACACCATAGGACTAACGTGAAAAAAAATAGACCAAACGAGAAAGCTACGTCTTAATACTAACCGAGGAGAGAATGTTTGCGCACGCGCGCGAGCGAGGGCAATTCTTTGATAGGAAATGAGAATTATGAGGAGGTAAAATTGAAAGTACGATTGTTCTGGAATGATCCTGTCGTCGCCATAGGTATCATTTGTCATCTAACTGGCGGGTTGTTGTAGGCGAGCGCCCTTACGCTCGTTGAGTGGGTCATACAAAGTTACTTATCCTCAGTAAGTGGCCCTCGGTTTGTTTTGCTTGCTTACGTGTGTGGGTTCTCTCTCTCTCTCTCTCTCTCTCTCTCTCTCTCTCTCTCTCTCTCTCTCTCTCAATGCAGGAGTCGTTTTTCTTAGTAGATTAGAGTCTTACAAGACATGAAACGCAAGTCTCTTCTAGAATGGAGAAGAGAAAATACGGCTCAAACCTGCCACTCCGCCCTTATATTGCCACATCAATTTACAGCACAAACGCCAATTAGTAATTTGCGTCATCTGTCTAATTGCGACTAATAATTATTCGGTCTCTTATTATAAATCGTAATCAATTGCTAAAGCATTTAAGACAATTACACAAAATGTTAGATATTATCTCTGCGTTTTTAGAAGACTGCTGATTATTCTAACGTCACCTCGCTGTAGTCTTTAGCATGGTTACGAAAGAGGCCTTTAATTTCCTAGTCTTTGAAAGTCTTTAAAAGTCTTTGTAACCCACCATCCGACTTCAAGAACTACAGCCATTTCTGTAATCAGGTTTGCCTATTAAACCTTCACTGGAGAGGAAATGCAACTAGATTTTAGAGGTCATTTGTATACATTTATTAAAAGATGATTAACTGTTTTGAAAGAAAATTAGTCTTTTTAAGATACGAAGGCATTGTTTTATTTAATGCCCTTCAGGTCTATGTAGAATAATATATATATATATATATATATATGTGTTTATATTTACATACACATATATATATTATATACATATATATATATATATATATATATATATATATATATATATATATATACATATATATATATATATATATATATACATATAAGAGAATGAGAAGGAGATTCCAACATTTAATTATTGCTCTCCAGTCTCGAGTAGTGCCATAGCCTCTGTACTATATATATATATATATATATATATATATATATATATATATATATATATATATATATATATATATATTTATATATATACATATAAACTGTATATATATATATATATATATATATATATATATATATATATATATATATACAGTATATATATATATATATATATATATATATATATATATATATATATATCTTTCCGGTCACGCTAAGCTCTCTGCGTATATGGGGAAAGGGAATAGTCCTACAATTACGAAATGGTGGTGCAGGTGTGTATGTGAGCAGATCTATCTAAACATTTAGCTATAATCTTGACGGGTCTCGTACACTATGAGTACAATGTTTTGCTATGGTTGGATAGCAATACAATACGTAAGGTTACCTAAAGACATTCTTTGCTTCTTCTATACAATTTTGAGACCACGTTTTATTATTATTATTATTATTATTATTATTATTATTATTATTATTAAATGCTAAGCTACAACCCTAGTTGGAAAAGCAGGATGCTATAGGCCCAGGGGCCCCAACAGGGAAAACAGCCCAGTGAGGAAAAGAAACAAGGAAAAATGAAATATTTTAAGAATAATAACATTACAAAAAATATTTCCTATATAAACTATAAAAACTTCAACAAAACAAGAGGAAGAGAAACTAGATAGAACAGTGTGCCCGAGTGTACCCTCAAGCAAGAGAACTCCAACCCAAGACAGTGGAAGGCTGTTGATTGAAAGTTGATTGTATTCTAAATAACATTAAAAAACAAAGAAATTGGCTAATTCAGAGAAAATTATTTAGTAGGCAAACAATATAAGGTTTCACCTAACTCAGAAAACTGCCAGGAACTCGTGAACCGTCCATTGGCTAAAGATTAGGCCTATAGGATTTTCATTTCATATGAATTGGAATTTTGAATGTATTTTAAATAACATTAAAAAACAAAGAAATTGGCCAATTCAGAGTAAATTATTTAGTAGGCAAACAATATAAGGTTTCACCTAACTCAGAGAAAACTGAACCGTCCATTGGCTAAAGAGTAGGCCTATAGGATTTTCATTTCATATGCATTGAAATTGTGAATGGTCCTAGTGGAGGAATCCAGTTTGGGGAGAACCTAAGAATTTATTGTATATGGTATACATTAGTATGGAGGAGCGGTTTACAATGTAAACTATGAAAACCAAATTCGTCCAAAGAAAATTTCAGATTAATGTATTATCCTCTTGTTATTTTCAAGTTTTTATAGTTTATATATGAAAGATTTATTTTGACGTTATTGTTCTTAAACTTATCTCGTAGTTTTTCCTTATTTCCTTTCCTCGCTGGGGTATTTGCCCCGTAGGAGTCTTTGGGCTTATGGCATCCTGCTTTTTTAATTAGGGTTGTAGCTTAGCTGATGATAATTATAATTATAATTATAATTATAATTATAATCATAATTATAATTATAATTAATTATAATTATCATTACAATTATACTTATAATTATAATTTAATAATAATAATAATAATAATAATAATAATAATAATTTCAATAATTCTAATAGTTTTGATAATATTAATAACTTTAATAGATTCAATAATAATAGTTTTAATATTAATAATAATCTTAATAATCATCAAATTCTATCCTGTAAAAAGAAAAAAAAAGTAATATTACATAAGGGACTTTATGAATACTCACAAAATTTATGCTTTCCAAGAAGGAACTGCCCGAGGATGTTCTTATGATATCATTTAACATTTTTTAACAGTAATCTATGGGAACATTCTGTTTACCTTCTTCTTGTCTCTGATAATAAGTAAAATATTTAATTCTTTCATTTAGGTTAAATATACATAAAGCTAATTTGTCTTGAAATATAGAATCAATTGAAGGACATGAAGAATAAAATGCTTATATGAGAATCACAAGGAAAATTGTGTGTGTATATATATATATATATATATATATATATATATGCGCATGTATGTATATACTGTATATACATATATATATATATATATATATATATATATATATATATATGTATATATATATGTATATATATGTATGTATATATATATATATATATATATATATATATATATGTATATACTGTATATACATACATATATATATGTATGTATATATTTATATTTATATATATATGTATATGTATGTATATATTTATATTTATATATATGTATATGTATGTATATATTTATATGTATATATATATATATATATATATATATATATATATATATATATATATATGAGTATATATGTATATATATTTATGTATATACTGTATATACATACATATATATATGTATGTATATATAAAGTATATATATATGTATGTATATATATATGTATATGTATGTATATATTTATATGCATATATATACATTTGGGTATATACGCATATATATATATATATACATATATACATACAGTATAACAAAATTTCTGCAAATATTATGAAGTATATCTACAATATCTTACGATAATCAACAGGAAGAAGAATGCATTATATCTTCACGTATGTTTTTCATCTCTATAATTGTGTCTTTTGCAATGAGTGTATAGCATAAAGCAAATTAACATTTCCCCTTTAATTTTACCAGTTTACCAAAGGGATCTTCTTGAGGAAAAGTTCGGCATCCAGACGAGTATATTTGCATCACAATTCCAGCTAATGAAATAATTATACAGTTAGGAAGTATAACTCATTGTTCAAG
>NC_090740.1:118745758-118749870 GCF_036898095.1 Palaemon carinicauda | reverse complement strand
TGGTAAACATTTATGCAAGTCTCGTATAACTGGTAAACATTTATGCAAGGGTCGTATAACTGGTAAACATTTATGCAAGGGTCGTATAACTGGTAAGCATTTATGCAAGTCTCGTATATCTGGTAAACATTTATGCAAGTCTCGTATAACTGGTAAACATTTATGCAAGTCTCGTATAACTGGTAAACATTTATGCAAGTCTCGTATAACTGGTAAACATTTATGCAAGTCTCGTATAACTGGTACACATTTATGCAAGTCTCGTATAACTGGTAAACATTTATGCAAGTCTCGTATAACTGGTAAACATTTATGCGAAGTCTCGTATAACTGGTAAACATTTATGCAAGGGTCGTAATAACTGGGTAAACATTTATGCAAGGGTCGTATAACTGGTAAACATTTATGCAAGTCTCGTATAACTGGTAAACATTTATGCGAAGTCTCGTATAACTGGTAAACATTTATGCGAAGTCTCGTATAACTGGTAAACATTTATGCAAGGGTCGTATAACTGGTAAACATTTATGCAAGGGTCGTATAACTGGTAAGCATTTATGCAAGGGTCGTATATCTGGTAAACATTTATGCAAGCCTCGTATAACTGGTAAACATTTATGCAAGTCTTGTATAACTGGTAAACATTTATGCAAGTCTCGTATAACTTGTAAACATTTATGCAAGGGGTCATACGTATAACTGGTAAGACATTTATGCAAGTCTCGTATAACTGGTAAACATTTATGCAAGTCTCGTATAACTGGTGAAACATTTATGCAAGTCTCGTATAACTGGTAAACATTTATGCAAGTCTCGTATAACTGGTAAACATTTATGCAAGTCTCGTATAACTGGTTACACATTTATGCAAGGGTCGTATAACTGGTACACATTTATGCAAGGGTCGTATAACTGGTAAGCATTTATGCAAGTCTCGTGTAACTGGTACACATTTATGCAAGTCTCGTGTAACTGGTACACATTTATGCAAGTCTCGTATAACTGGTAAACATTTATGCAAGTCTCGTGTAACTGGTAAACATTTATGCAAGGGTCGTATAACTGGTAAACATTTATGCAAGTCTCGTGTAACTGGTAAACATTTATGCAAGGGTCGTATAACTGGTAAACATTTACGCAAGTCTCGTATAACTGGTAAACATTTATGCAAGGGTCGTATAACTGGTAAACATTTATGCAAGTCTCGTATAACTGGTAAACATTTATGCAAGTCTCGTATAACTGGTAAACATTTATGCAAGGGTCGTATAACTGGTAAACATTTACACAAGTCTCGTATAACTGGTAAACATTTATGCAAGTCTCGTATAACTGGTAAACATTTACACAAGTCTCGTATAACTGGTAAACATTTATGCAAGGGTCGTATAACTGGTAAACATTTATGCAAGTCTCGTATAACTGGTAAACATTTGTCAACTTAACATGATCACCACATAATCGTATAATCTCTTATTTCCTTTCAAATGTAATTCTATAACAAATAGGAATTTTAAGGTCTACTTTATTTCTTCTCAAATGTAATTCTATAAAAAATAGGAATTTTAAGGTTGACTTTATTTAAGGTTGACTTTATTTCCTCTCGAACGTAATTCTATAAGAAATAGGAATTTTAAGGTTGACTTTATTTCCTCTCAAACGTAATTCTATAACAATAGGAATTTTAAGGTTGACTTTATCTCCTCTCAAATGTAATTCTATAACAAATAGGAATTTTAAGGTTGACTTTATCTCCTCTCAAATGTAATTCTATACCAAATAGGAATTTTAAGGTCTACTTTATTTCCTCTCAAATGTAATTCTATAAGAAATAGGAATTTTAAGGTTGACTTTATTTCCTTTCAAACGTAATTCTATAAGAAATAGGAATTTTAAGGTTGACTTTATTTCCTCTCAAACGTAATTCTATAACATATAGGAATTTTAAGGTTGACTTTATCTCCTCTCAAATGTAATTCTATAACAAATAGGAATTTTATGCTTGACTTTATTTCCTCTCAAATGTAATTCTATAAAAAATAGGAATTTTAAGGTCTACTTTATCTCCTCTCAAATGTAATTCTATAAGAAATTGGAATTTTAAGCTTGACTTTATTTCCTCTCAAATGTAATTCTATAAAAAATAGGAATTTTAAGGTCTACTTTATTTCCTCTCAAATGTAATTCTATAAGAAATAGGATTTTTAAGCTTGACTTTATTTCCTCTCAAATGTAATTCTATAAAAAATAGGAATTTTAAGGTCTACTTTATTTCCTCTCAAATGTAATTCTATAAAAAATAGGAATTTTAAGGTCTACTTTATTTCCTCTCAAATGTAATTCTATAAGAAATAGGATTTTTAAGCTTGACTTTATTTCCTCTCAAATGTAATTCTATAAAAAATAGGAATTTTAAGGTCTACTTTATTTCCTCTCAAATGTAATTCTATAAGAAATAGGAATTTTAAGCTTGAATTTATTTCCTCTCAAATGTAATTCTATAAAAAATAGGAATTTTAAGGTCTACTTTATTTCCTCTCAAATGTAATTCTATAAAAAATAGGAATTTTAAGGTCTACTTTATTTCCTCTCAATTGTAATTCTATAAAAAATAGGAATTTTAAGGTCTACTTTATTTCCTCTCAAATGTAATTCTATAAAAAATAGGAATTTTAAGGTCTACTTTATTTCCTCTCAAATGTAATTCTATAAAAAATAGGAATTTTAAGGTTAACTTTGAGAGAGAGAATATAATAAGAAGGTCGTCAGCTTACAGAGATTCGACCTCCAAACATTCGACCTAAAAAACATTCGATCTAAAAAACATTCGATTTAAAAAACATTCGACCTAAAAACATTCGACTATTCTTAAAAATATTCAATTTTAATTGTTCATTACTGCTTATAGCATCCTGCTTTTCCAACCACAGTTGAAGCTTGGCTAGTAACAATAACAATAACAATAAAAATAACAATAACAATAACAATAACAATAACAATAGAAATAAAAATAAAAATAACAATAACATTGAAATAAAAATAACAATAACAATAAAATAACAATCACAATAACAATAACGACAACACCAACATTTATTATTATCATTACTATTTACTGAAAACTTAAAGAATTATTATTATTTTTTTTTTGATGGAACGAACAATGGAAGTTTCGTCATATTTCGCATGTATCATTAGCATACGGTAGCAAATGAAAATTGTTAATTTGATATCAATCTGTATGCAAATTAGGTTTATTTGGTCATGTGACTCAAAGTTTGTAAATTTAAATAGCTTTGAAAATATTGGTCTGATTTCATTAAAGTTTATGTCTATCTATATACCAAGGCACTTCCCCCAATTTTGGGGGGTAGCCGACACCAACAATGAAACAAAACAAAAAGGGGACCTCTACTCTCTATGTTCCTTCAGCCTAATCAGGGACCCAACCGAGTTCAGCTGGTACTGCTAGGGTGCCACAGCCCAACCTCCCACATTTCCACCACAGATGAAGCTTCATAATGCTGACTCCCCTACTGCTGCTACCTCCGCGGTCATCTAAGGCCCCGGAGGAAGCAGCAGGGCCTACTGGAACTGCGTCACAATCGCTCGCCATTCATTCCTATTTCTAGCACGCTCTCTTGCCTCTCTCACATCTATCCTCCTATCACCCAGAGCTTTCTTCACACCATCCATCCACCCAAACCTTGGCCTTCCTCTTGTACTTCTCCCATCAACTCTTGCATTCATCACCTTCTTTAGCAGACAACCATTTTCCATTCTCTCAACATGGCCAAACCACCTCAACACATTCATATCCACTCTAGCCGCTAACTCATTTCTTACACCCGTTCTCTCCCTCACCACTTCGTTCCTAACCCTATCTACTCGAGATACACCAGCCATACTCCTCAGACACTTCATCTCAAACACATTCAATTTCTGTCTCTCCATCACTTTCATTCCCCACGACTCCGATCCATACATCACAGTTGGTACAATCACTTTCTCATATAGAACTCTCTTTACATTCATGCCCAACCCTCTATTTTTTACTACTCCCTTAACTGCCCCCAACACTTTGCAACCTTCATTCACTCTCTGACGTACAT
>NC_090740.1:118720758-118733258 GCF_036898095.1 Palaemon carinicauda | reverse complement strand
ATCGCCCAGGGGAACGTAAACATTAGATTCTACTATTTATAAAAGAAAAATTTATTTTTTAGATTTCAGTTAGTCCATGTCAATGTCATATAACGATAGATGGTTTAAATTTGCATATATGAAAACAGTTCATCGATGAATGCTATGAAGAAGACACTTAATTATTCATAAACCCTTTGATTTAAAAGCAACGATCAGCAGACGACCTATCATAAGGGATTCTTATCAGGATATTATTATTATTATTATTATTATTATTATTATTATTATTATTATTATTATTATTATTATTATCATTATTATTATTATTATTATTATTATTAGCTAGGCTACAACCCTAGTTAGAAAAGCAAGATGCTATAACCCAAGGTTTTTTTTTTTTTTTTTTTTTTTTTTTTTTTTTTTTTTTTTTGACGTTGTTAATAGTTTATATAGCACATATCTAGGCCATGAAGAAAACGTGTAATTATTCATAAACCCCTTGATTTAAAAGCAAGGATCAGCAGACGACATATCATAAGGGATTCTTATCAGGATATTATTATTATTATTATTATTATTATTATTATTATTATTATTATTATTATTATTATTATTATTATTATTATTATTAGCTAGGCTACAACCCTAGTTAGAAAAGCAAGATGCTATAACCCAAGGTTTTTTTTTTTTTTTTTTTTTTTTTGACGTTGTTAATAGTTTATATAGCACATATCTAGGCCATGAAGAAAACGTGTAATTATTCATAAACCCTTTGATTTAAAAGCAAGGATCAGCAGACGACATATCATAAGGGATTCTTATCAGGATATTATTATTATTATTATTATTATTATTATTATTATTATTATTATTATTATTATTATTATTATTAGCTAGGCTACAACCCTAGTTAGAAAAGCAAGATGCTATAACCCAAGGTTTTTTTTTTTTTTTTTTTTTTTTTGACGTTGTTAATAGTTTATATAGCACATATCTAGGCCATGAAGAAAACGTGTAATTATTCATAAACCCTTTGATTTAAAAGCAAGGATCAGCAGACGACATATCATAAGGGATTCTTATCAGGATATTATTATTATTATTATTATTATTATTATTATTATTATTATTATTATTATTATTATTATTAGCTAGGCTACAACCCTAGTTGGAAAATCAAGATGCTATAACCCAAGTTTTTTTTTTTTTTTTTTTTTTTTGACGTTGTTAATAGTTTATATAGGACATATCTATTTTGACGTTGTTACTGTTTTTAGAATGATTTATTGTTAATTTATTCTCATCATTTATTTATTTCCTTATTTCCTTTCCTCACTGGGCTATTTTTCCCTATTGGAGCCCTTGGGCTTATAGCATCTTGCTTTTCCAACTAGGATTGTAGCTTAGCTAGTAATAATAATAATAGTAATGAGGAAAGGAAATAAGCAAATAAATAAAAGATATGAGAAAAAAATTAACAATAAAACAATTAAAAAAACAGTAAAAACAACAATAATATGACGTAGTAGTTCAGTGATTCTGGAATGTTGATATTTTACAAAGGATGACATTTTTGAAGAAGCGAACAAGAGTTTCCATCAACATTAAAGGTTGAAAGGTTAAAGGCGTCTGGTTTCAGTTCTAGTTTTATCAGATTAAATGCTCACCAGAACGTCAGCTGGTTGGGGTTACGTATACTGTATAATTAGGCATTCACACATATAATACACACATATACACAGTATATATATATACTGTATATATATTATATATTATATATCATATATATATATATATATATATATATATATATATATATATATATATATATATATATATATATATATATATATATATATATATGTATATAGCGAAATATTTGCTGCTATCTGAATGAAGGATTTAGAGGAATTATATATATATATATGTATATATATATATATATATATATATATATATATATATATATATATATATATATATATATATATATAATATTAAAGTATTATAGGTTTAAGATCAAATAGTAATTGAAGCATCGATTAAGATTAATATTGTCACATTTAATGAAGAGAAAATTTCCAGTTAGACTCTACATAGCTTTAAAGCCAACATATGCAGCCGTTTTTAGTCCACTGCTGGGCAAAGGCCTCAGAGATATCCTTATTCATATCTGGTGTTTAGTCAGTTTTCATCACTGCGCTGGTCACTAGGGATTGGTGATGGTAGGAGATTTTAGTCTGAACGTTCACAGCAAACCAACCTAGTATGGGTGGCCTTTAATGGATTTGCTGGTCACAGCAAAGGCCTTAGACATATCCTTATTCATATCTGGTGTTTAACCAGTTTTCCTCACCGCGCTGGTCACTAGGGATTGGTGATGGTGGGAGATTTTAGTCTGAACGTTCACAGCAAACCAACCTAGTAGGGGTGGTCTTGACTAGTACAGTTTTGCTGATCATGGCGAAACACAAACCACATATCAATGCAAATAAACTCTCTTGAATATATAACAAATCTTAAAATTTTAGTCTGATTATTCACAGCAAACCAACCTAGTTTGGGTGGCCTTGACAAGTACAGTTATGCTGATCATGGCGATACACTATCCCCTTCACCACGTTAAGGTATCCCCACATATCAATTCAAATAAACTCCCTTGAACATATAACAAATATTCAAATTTTAGTCTGAACGTTCACAGCAAACCAACCTAGTATGGGTGGCCTTGACTAGTACAGTTTTGCTGATCATGGCGGTATACAAACCCCTTCACCACGTTAAGGTATCCCCACATATCAATTCAAATGAACTCCCTTGAATATATAACAAATCTTCAAATTTTAGTCTGATTATTCACAGCAAACCAAGCTAGTATGGGTGGTCTTGACTAGTACAGTTTTGCTAATCACAGCGATACACTAACCCCTTCCCCATGTTATGGTATCCCCACATATCAATATAAATAAACTCCCTTGAATACATACAAATATTCAAAATACATAACTCAATAACAAGCATAGGGAAAAATTCCACTTACACCAGGATCGCGAAAATTCTGCCTAACGAACAAGAACCGAGGCCCTTTGTTTTATGGCCTTTTTATTTTTTGTTTTTTTGTTTACGACCTGGATGAAAGAGGGGGAGAGATGGCCGCCAGGAGTGGCCCATGCAACAATGGCCTCTGGCTCTTCCTCTTCTTCTAAATTGCTTCCAGTGGAACTGGAAAAAAAAAATTTCTTTGGAACAAATGAATATTTTTGGATCTTTGGTCCAGTAGGAAAATGAGCCGAATGCAATGGTTTCTGGCTCTTTCTCTTCTTCTCTTTCTCTTTTTTAGGAAGTAGGTTGGCAAGGGTACCAGCCACCCGTTAGGATACTACCGCTAGAGAGTTATGGGGTCCTTTGACTGGCCAGACAGTATTACATTGGATCAGTCTCCCCGGTTACGGTTAATTTTTCTTTTTGTCTACACAGACACTGAATAGTCTGGCTTATTCTTTACATACTGTATTCTCCTCTGTCCTCATACACCTGACAACACTGAGATTACCTAACAATTCCTCTACGTAAGGATGGTAGAGTAGTTTAGTTATGGTAAGCAGCCCTTCTAGGAGAAGGACATTCCAAAGTCAAACCATTGTTCTCTAGTCTTGGGCAGTGTCATAGCCTCTGTACCATGGTCTTTCATTGTCTTGGGTTACAGTTCTCATGGTTGCTGGCGCATTGTTATATTCTTTCAGTAGTAGGCTATCAACTTTGCTGATTCTATCCCTCACATACTAAACCTACTTAATTATACCAGGCGCACTTGTATGACTTTCACTGTTAAAAATTTGCATTAAAAAACAGCAAATGTCTGGCAACATTTATTCCAGGATTTTTACCGTCTCAAAAAGGGATACACTGACGCAAAGGAGTGATATAACGGTCACTAACCCGTAAAATATAATAACATAGTCTGGTAAAATTACGGTCACCCGTATTTTACTGAAATACGGCTGAAAACAGTAGATTTTCACGGAGAATTTCCGATTAAAATTACGGTTTTTTTTTAACAGTGTACGTCAACTAAAAGAAATAGTATTGAGTAGCTATTGCACGAAGGATCATTCGCCATAACTTTCTGAAATTCAACAGTCTTCTCGTTACTAATATGCCGAGAAGCCACCTGGCAGTGTGCCATAACCTCATCTTCAGGAGCACCAGTAGCTGTATCATCCTGGATGTTGGGCCAAATCAAGTGTCAGGGAAATGTATTTGTAAAACATATAAACGTAAAGACAGGAACATTCACTATGGTCTTGGAGCTGCCATAGCAAGTTCTTGAAAAAAAATCTCATGAGGACTGTGATCTATTTGTATTTGCACCTACTTTACATAACAATATTGATGAATCTTGGAGCATACAAAACTTAAAGGCAAAATTAATTTTTAAAAAGTAATTGTGCTTGGCTAAAGTGAATGTATTAGAGGCAATGCAGAATGCAAGCACCTAATCTAAGTTGCGATACAACTGCCAGCATTACAGCGTTTAATGACGTCGACTAAATACAGCGAAGCAGTCGACGCAATGTTGCTTCATGTTCTCAGTTGCTTGATTAGAAAATTTACCGCATTACAGTCTACAATGAGGACCTATATAAACTTAGGAAGATCATCACGTTTTGAATAAAACTCAGCGTTATTCAATTAAATTGTTATTTATTTTCTTCATTTTTCACATGGCTGCATTGTCATTATATAAGAAATGGGATGGCTTCATTGTCATTATATAAGAAATGGGATGGCTGCATTGTCATTATATAAGAAACTTGATGGCTGCATTGTCATTATACAAGAAATGGGATGGCTGCATTGTCATTATACAAGAAATGGGATGGCTGCATTGTCATTATATAAGAAATAGGATGGCTTCATTGTCATTATATAAGAAACTTGATGGCTGCATTGTCATTATACAAGAAATGGGATGGCTGCATTGTCATTGTATAAGAAATGGAATGGCTTCATTGTCATTATATAAGAAACTTGATGGCTGCATTGTCATTATACAAGAAATGGGATGGCTGCATTGTCATTATACAAGAAATGGGATGGCTGCATTGTCATTATATAAGAAACTTGATGGCTGCATTGTCATTATACAAGAAATGGGATGGCTGCATTGTCATTATATAAGAAACTTAATGGCTGCATTGTCATTATACAAGAAATGGGATGGCTGCATTGTCATTATATAAGAAACTTGATGGCTGCATTGTCATTATACAAGAAATGGGATGGCTGCATTGTCATTATATAAGAAATGGGATGGCTTCATTGTCATTATATAAGAAACTTGATGGCTGCATTGTCATTATACAAGAAATGGGATGGCTGCATTGTCATTATATAAGAAACTTGATGGCTGCATTGTCATTATACAAGAAATGGGATGGCTGCATTGTCATTATATAAGAAACTTAATGGCTGCATTGTCATTATACAAGAAATGGGATGGCTGCATTGTCATTATATAAGAAACTTGATGGCTGCATTGTCATTATACAAGAAATGGGATGGCTGCATTGTCATTATATAAGAAATGGGATGGCTTCATTGTCATTATATAAGAAACTTGATGGCTGCATTGTCATTATACAAGAAATGGGATGGCTGCATTGTCATTATATAAGAAATTGGATGGGTGCATTATCATATAAGAAATTGGATGGCTGCATTGTCATTATATAAGAAATTGGATGGCTTCATTGTCATTATATAAGAAACTGGATGGCTGCATTATCATATAAGAAATTGGATGGCTGCATTACCATATAAGAAATTGGATGGGTGCATTGTCATTATACAAGAAATTGTATGGCTGCATTGTCATTATATAAGAATTTGGATGGCTGCATTATCATATAAGAAATTGGATGGCTGCATTGTCATTAAATAAGAAATTGGATGGCTACATTGTCATTGTATAAGAAACTGGATGGCTGCATTATCATATAAGAAATTGGATGGCTGCATTACCATATAAGAAATTGGATGGGCGCATTATCATATAAGAAATTGTATGGCTGCATTGTCATTATACAAGAAATGGGATGGCTGCATTATCATTTATATAAGAAATGGGATGGCTGCATTGTCATTATATAAGAATTTGGATGGCTGCATTATCATATAAGAAATTGGATGGCTGCATTGTCATTATATAAGAAATTGGATGGCTACATTGTCATTATATAAGAAACTGGATGGCTGCATTATCATATAAGAAATTGGATGGCTGCATTACCATATAAGAAATTGGATGGGTGCATTGTCATTATACAAGAAATGGGATGGCTGCATTGTCATTATATAAGAATTTGGATGGCTTCATTATCATATAAGAAATTGGATGGGTGCATTATCATATAAGAAATTGTATGGCTGCATTGTCATTATACAAGAAATGGGATAGCTGCATTGTCATTATATAAGAATTTGGATGGCTGCATTATCATATAAGAAATTGGATGGCTGCATTGTCATTATATAAGAATTTGGATGGCTGCATTATCATATAAGAAATTGGATGGCTGCATTGTCATTATATAAGAAATTGGATGGCTGCATTATCATATAAGAAATTGTATGGCTGCATTGTCATTATACAAGAAATGGGATGGCTGCATTGTCATTTATATAAGAAATGGGATGGCTGCATTGTCATTATATAAGAATTTGGATGGCTTCATTATCATATAAGAAATTGGATGGGTGCATTATCATATAAGAAATTGTATGGCTGCATTGTCATTATACAAGAAATGGGATGGCTGCATTGTCATTATATAAGAATTTGGATGGCTGCATTATCATATAAGAAATTGGATGGCTGCATTGTCATTATATAAGAAATTGGATGGCTGCATGGTCATTATATAAGAATTTGGATGGCTTCATTATCATATAAGAAATTGGATGGCTGCATTGTCATTATATAAGAAATTGTATGGCTGCATTGTCATTATATAAGAAATTGGATGGCTGCATTGTCATTATACAAGAAATGGGATGGCTGCATTGTCATTATATAAGAATTTGGATGGCTGCATTATCATATAAGAAATTGGATGGCTGCATTATCATATAAGAAATTGGATGGCTGCATTGTCATTATATAAGAAATTGGATGGCTTCATTGTCATTATGTAAGAAACTGGATGGCTGCATTATCATATAAGAAATTGGATGGCTGCATTACCATATAAGAAATTGGATGGGTGCATTATCATATAAGAAATTGTATGGCTGCATTGTCATTATACAAGAAATGGGATGGCTGCATTGTCATTATATAAGAATTTGGATGGCTGCATTATCATATAAGAAATTGGATGGCTGCATTGTCATTATATAAGAATTTGGATGGCTGCATTATCATATAAGAAATTGGATGGCTGCATTGTCATTATATAAGAAATTGGATGGCTTCATTGTCATTATATAAGAAACTGGATGGCTGCATTATCATATAAGAAATTGGATGGCTGCATTACCATATAAGAAATTGGATGGATGCATTATCATATAAGAAATTGGATGGCTACATTGTCCTTATATAAGAAATTGGATTGCTGCAATGTCATTATATAAGAAATTGGATGGCTGCATTGTCATTATATAAGAAACTGGATGGCTGCATTATCATATAAGAAATTGGATGGCTGCATTACCATATAAGAAATTGGATGGATGCATTATCATATAAGAAATTGGATGGCTACATTGTCCTTATATAAGAAATTGGATTGCTGCAATGTCATTATATAAGAAATTGGATGGCTGCATTGTCATTATATAAGAAACTGGATGGCTGCATTATCATATAAGAAATTGGATGGCTGCATTACCATATAAGAAATTGGATGGCTGCATTACCATATAAGAAATTGGATGGGTGCATTATCATATAAGAAATGGGATGGCTGCATTGTCATTATATAAAAAAATTGGATTTCCTTTGAAAGTTTGCCTGGATAATAGGTTATTAGCTGGAAAAAATATATCAACAAAAAAGGAAATAAATGGTAGAGCAAACATAATCTATCTTTCCCCAGAGAACACCAGTAAGCCATGGAGATGAGAACATATGGCAGATATAAGAGATATGATAGTTAAGGTCGCAGCATCATTATTTAATGAAAATATCTTACGAGAAGGACTATGCCCCAAAGCATATTAATCTTCTCTCTCTCTCTCTCTCTCTCTCTCTCTCTCTCTCTCTCTCTCTCTCTCTCTCTCTCTCTCTCTCTCTATATATATATATATATATATATATACATGTATATATATATACATGTATACATATATATAGATATATACATATATATATATATATATATATATATATATATATATATATATATATATATATATATATATACATATATACATATATGTATATACTTATACATATATACATTTTATATATATATATATATATATATATATATATATATATATATATATATATATATATATATAGATATATATATATATATACATATTTATACATATATACATACATATATATGTATATGTATATATATATATATATATATATATATATATATATATATATATATATATATATATACACTATTTATGTATAGTATAAAGGAAATATATACATAGATATATGTACTGTATGTATATGTAGTATACATTTATATATATATATTATATATATACTTATATGTTTATATATATATAATATATATATATATGTATATATATATATATATATATATATATATATATATATATATATATATATATATATATATATCTATATATATAAAAATAATTCTTTAAAATGGCACAGAATAAGATCTTGGAATAACGTAAAAAAAAGGGGGCGAACGAAGGCAGACAGCAAGAGATATACTGTATATCGTGTAAGTAATGAGAACTTATTGAGCTTCTTCCAATCACATTTTCTGTCTTGTTTGTACCTCAAGATATTACATTCTCAGGTAAATCCTTGAACAATGTCTTTAGCAATATTTTGTGCACTACACTCTTTTGTTTCTTCTTTCTACGAAGGGAATTTATTTCATTATTAATGTCTGTTTTGTTTATGTATGCATAAAAGTATATATACGGTATATATATATATATATATATATATATATATATATATATATATATATATATATACTGTGTGTGTATATACAGTATATATATATATATATATATATATATATACATATATATATATATATATATATATATATATATATATATATATATATATATATATATATATATATATATATATATATAAATATATATGTAGATATATGCCTATATGTGTACTTTATGTATATATACAGTATATATATATTTATATATATATTTATATATATATATATATATATATATATATATATAAATATATATATGCACATATTTATACCTATATATATGTATATATATATATATATATATATATATATATATATATATATATATATATATATATATATAATGTGTGTATGTTTGTGTAAATCATTGATTTTACGTTTATCAGTGAAACTTCTGTTATAAAACACCAATATTGACAATGAGACTCAAGATAGATAACTGATTACAGATTCTGAGTTGTCAAAAAAAGATAATTTTGGTGCAAAATGATTAATTATTTTTCATCGCATCTCATTATTAGGTAATAAATTCCTAAGTCTTGAATCCTATTTTTGATTAAGTCGGATATGTTGGATTAAACATACTTTATTATTCTCTGCACATTAAATTCAAATTTTTTTTTTTTCATGAATCAGACCCGGGACACCATTCAGTAGAAGGCCAATAAGTGAGCTAGCTGGGGTCGAAAACTTTCCAGTTTTGCCTATAGTCCATTTCTTTTAGCGATGCATATTTGCAGTGACTCGCAGCGGTGCCCTTTTAGCTCGGAAAAGTTTCCTGATCGCTGATTGGTTAGAATTATCTCGTCCAAGCAATCAGCGATCCGGAAACTTTTCCGAGCTAAAAGGGCACCGCTGCGAGTCTGTGCAAATAATTCCAACCAATCAGCGATCAGGAAACTTTTCCGAGCTAAAAGGGCACCGCCGCGAGTCTGCAAATAATTCCAACCAATCAGCGATCAGGAAACTTTTCCGAGCTAAAAGGGCACCGCTGCGAGTCGGTGCAAATATGCATCGCTAAAAGAAATGGACTATAGTGATCAAATTTTATCCTTCTTAATCGTAAGGTCTACATATAAGATAAAGTTGTTATGTTTATTAGCCGTGATATCAAGAAAACTCATTAACATATATCTAATTTTACTCATTCGTAATTGTTTCTTTTAGTTGGTGTTAGATAATGTCTCTCTTGTCTTTCATATCTCTTTTCTTTAGATCTATCTTCACGAAAACTGTCCCTCTTATTTGGGTCATTTATATTGTTCTCTCTTCTTCTTCTTCTTCTTCTTCTTCTTCTTCTTCTTCTTCTTCTTAATATTATTATTATTATTACTATTATTATTTCTGTCTTTTATATTGCTCTCACTTTTCTTCTTCTTCTTGTACTCTTCCTTCTTCTTCTTCTTCTTCTTCTTCTTCTTCTTCTTCTTCTTCACTCTATCAAACAACGCCTTCATCTCCTCTCTCAGCATCCATTAACATCTCATTAACATGTGTTGGTCTTTATCCAGCAACGACGCCCCCCCCCCGAAAAAAAAGAAAAAAAAAGAAAGTGTTTATCGAGAGTAACTAAATTCGCATAAGATTATCATCTAGTCTTTGTTTGTTTTTTCCTCACTGAATATTATCTTTCTTTCTATTCTCTTTCCGATAAGTTATGCTTCTTTTCAGATAATTAAGATATTAAAATACTAATATTATTCCCCTTTTATAAAAGCCTCTTTTAATTCTCCTCTTAAGACCTCCAAGACTCTTAAGCCTCCTGCTAAAAGAGAAAGAAAAGAAGAAACACATTTTAGGACTAACGTGAAAAAAAAGACCAAACGAGAAAGCTACGTCTTAATACTAACCTAGGAGAGAATGTTTGCGCACGCGCGCGAGCGAGGGCAATTCTTTGATAGGAAATGAGAATTATGAGGAGGTAAAATTGAAAGTACGATTGTTCTGGAATGATCCTGTCGTCGCCATAGGTATCATTTGTCATCTAACTGGCGGGTTGTTGTAGGCGAACGCCCTTACGCTCGTTGAGTGGGTCATACAAAGTTGCTTATCCTCAGTAAGTGGCCCCCGGTTTGTTTTGCTTGCTTACGTGTGTGTGGGTTGTCTCTCTCTCTCTCTCTCTCTCTCTCTCTCTCTCTCTCTCTCTCTCTCTCTCTCTCTCTCTCTCTCTCTCTCAATGCAGGAGTCGTTTTTCTTAGTAGATTAGAGTCTTACAAGACATGAAACGCAAGTCTCTTCTAGAATGGAGAAGAGAAAATACGGCTCAAACCTGCCACTCCGCCCTTATATTGCCACATCAATTTACAGCACAAACGCCAATTAGTAATTTGCGTCATCTGTCTAATTGCGACTAATAATTATTCGGTCTCTTATTATAAATCGTAATCAATTGCTAAAGCATTTAAGACAATTACACAAAATGTTAGATATTATCTCTGCGTTTTTAGAAGACTGCTGATTATTCTAACGTCACCTCGCTGTAGTCTTTAGCATGGTTACGAAAGAGGCCTTTAATTTCCTAGTCTTTGAAAGTCTTTAAAAGTCTTTGTAACCCACCATCCGACTTCAAGAACTACAGCAATTTCTGTAATCGTGTTTGCCTATTAAACCTTCACTGGAGAGGAAATGCAACTAGATTTTAGAGGTCATTTGTATACATTTATTAAAAGATGATTAACTGTTTAAAAAAAAAAAGATTAGTCGTTTTAAGATACGAAGGCATTGTTTTATTTAATTCCCTTCAGGTTTATATAGTATTATATATATATATATATATATATATACATATATATATATATATATATATATATATATATATATATATATATATATATATATATATATATATATATATATATATACATATAAGAGAATGAGAAGGAGATTCCAACATTTAATTATTGCTCTCCAGTCTCGAGTAGTGCCATAGCCTCTGTACTATATATATATATATATATATATATATATATATATATATATATATATATATATATATATATATATATATATATATATATACATATATATATATATATATATATATATATATATATACATATAAACTGTATATATATATATATATATATATATATATATATATATATATATATATATATATATATATATATATATATATATATATATATCTTTCCTGTTGCACTAAGCTCTCTGCGTATATGGGGAGAGGGAATAGTCCTACCCTTACGAAATGGTGGTGCATGTGCATATGTGTGCAGATCTATCTATACATTTAACTATAATCTTGACGGGTCTCGTACACTATAGTTATAATGTTATGTTATCTATGGTTGAATAGCGATACAATAC
>NC_090740.1:118708258-118710758 GCF_036898095.1 Palaemon carinicauda | reverse complement strand
TTAGGTCTGTGTCTTCTTCAATTACACAAAAGATTGGCTTATTCGGAAAGTCTTTTAATATTTTCGGTGATCAATCTATTCTGAAGAAGTGTTTTAATTCTTTCATTCTACCTTGTTTCAAGTATTGTTCTCCTGTCTGGTCTTCACCTGCTGATTCTCATCTTAATTTGTTGGGCACGAAATTACAGTCTATTAAGTTTCTTACTCCTGATCTAGATATTAATCTCCGACAAAGTCGTTCAGTTAGTTCGTTATGCATGTTGCATAAGATTTTTCATGATTCTGATCATCCTTTACATGTAGATCTTCTCGGACAGTTCACTCCTGTTCGTAATACTAGGCATGCAGTTAATTATATTAGTCAGGCCTTCTCCATCATGAGGCTCAATACTACACAGTATTCTACAAGTCTTATTCCAGCTGTGACCAAGTAGTGGAATGATCTTTCTAATCGGGTAGTTGAATTGATAGAATTTCAAAAGTTCAATCTTGCAGCATATGTTTTTATGTTGAACAGGCTGTCATAAATCGTTTCACAGTCTATTCATGAAATCTCTGTTTTGATGTTGTTACTGTTTTTAAAATATTTCATTTAATTGTTCATTATTTCTCAGATCGTTTATTGATTTCCTTATTTCCTTTCCTCACTGGGCTATTTTTCCCTGTTGGAACCCTTGGGCTTATAGCATCTTGCTTTTCTAACTAGGGTTATAGCTTAACTAGTAATGATAATGAGATACACATTACCACTTACCTGGCATAGCTCTACACATTATAGAAGAGTAAATTCGGTACTTCTCATTACACATTGAGCTTAACCCTTTTACCCCCCCCCCCCAGCCATATGGAACTTTCCAACCCTTAACCTCCCGGCATTTTTTTCCCAGCACATTTTTCAATATATTTTTTTTTAAAATGGCGCTCGCAGCCTTAATTTTCGTCATAGAGAAGTCAGGTTGGTCTCATTCTTTTTGAAAATGCCTGAAGTTTCTCATAAAGTTATCAAAAATATGCCAAAAAAAAAAAAAAATGTAAATAGCAGTTTTTCGCAAGGATGTACCGGTACGTCCATTGGGGATGAAATTAAAAGGTCACAATCATTTATTTATTGCGCAAAGCATCACTCTTAGATGTGGAACTCAAAAATGGAAGATAGAGGGAGAGAAAAAAATAGAAAAGTGACAAGACTAACGAATTGAAATAAGAAGGCTCTGGAATTTGCAGGAAGAAGTGGTGCCCATATTCATAGGAGCACTAGGGACCATATCTAAGTCATTAGAAAGGTATCTTGAGAGGGTAGGAGCCGATAAAGCCCCAGGACTTGTGCAGAAGAGCGGGCTACTTGAAACAGCGCATAAGGTGAGTTAAGCGATGGATTTGTATGGAAGCTGGATGTAATACGGAACCCGACACAAATGATAATAAAAATAATAATAATAATCAATCATTATCAGTATCAGTATTAGTATTAGTATTAGTATTAGTATTAGTATTAGTATTAGTATTAATATTAATATTAATATTATTATTATTATTATTATTAACCAGGAACTGTAAAATAAAAATAAATTATTACATCACAACTACAACATCAAGGGAAGTTGATCGTCTACCATTCCTTTTAAGGAAATTATTTCAACAGTAAGTTAATTACTTCTTCAGGAAATGTTTTGAAGAGATGAAAGAAGACATGAAAAATACATTGAAGCAACAACATATAAGGATCACTATACATTTACACGATAAATATCTAAAGAGTTTTGCATTAATATTTCAATTCATTAAAGATATCAAAATTGATCATTAAGAAATATTTTATATATAAAAAAGTGAAATGAAATGACTCATTCAAAATATAGTATTGATGCTGTTTAATGTTATAGAAAAGGAGATTTAGAAATGATTTAAATTTTTTTTTCAAATACTCAAAAGGAAGAAAATAATATAGAAGAAAAACATTATATATAGAAATGAAGAAAAGGAGAAATGTGAGTTGATAGAAACCTCCTCCAAGAATGAGAGATGAAGTGATAAGACCATCCACAATGTTGAGAGAGAGAGAGAGAGAGAGAGAGAGAGAGAGAGAGAGAGAGAGAGAGAGAGAGCGTGGAAAGGAAATAATTGGAATCAGAGAGAGAGAGAGAGAGAGAGAGAGAGAGAGAGAGAGAGAGAGAGAGAGAGAGAGAGAGAGCGTGGAAACGGAATAATTGGAATCAGAGAGAGAGAGAGAGAGAGAGAGAGAGAGAGAGAGAGAGAGAGAGAGAGAGAGAGACGCAGACGGGAAAAAAGAGAGGAATGGAAGGAAACAAAGAGAGAGAGAGAGAGAGAGAGAGAGAGAGAGAGAGAGAGAGAGAGAGAGAGAGAGAGAGAGAGAGAAAAAAAATTGGAATCCCATAATAGGAGAGTGACACCATACGTATGTCATTGGCTTTGGATAGACACACCTTACGTCTTTTTGGATGTATCCCGAAATGTTCTGTATGGGCGCGTAAGGGAATGC
>NC_090740.1:118700758-118703258 GCF_036898095.1 Palaemon carinicauda | reverse complement strand
ATAATTGTTTCATAAAGAAACTTATTTAGGCTTTTGGTGGCCGATGTGGTAACGTCCCTGACTGGTAAACGCCACACTGGGGTTCGAATACCGCTCATACTTGTTAGTTTCTTTGGTCAATGCAACCTCACCATCCTTGTAAGCTAAGGATGGGGGCTTTATAAGAGCCTATTGATCTATCTGCTGAGTCATTAGCAGCCATTGCCTGGCCCTCCTTGGTCCTAGCTTGGGTGGAGAGGGGGCTCGGGGGCTGATCATATGTATATATAGTCAGTCTCTAAGGCATTGTCCTGCTTGATAGGGTAATGTTACTGTCCCTTGCCTCTGCCATTTTTGAGAGGCCTTTATACCTTTAAACCCTCTTCCTTGATTAAACCTACATTGTTTTCTCCTATCGATTCCTGTATCATCTATTTCAGTTTTCGAAGCAAAATTCCGAATTGTAACTTTCTTGGTAATTTAAGTAATGACATACCTTATAATTCTTATGGTATTCTATATCACATTTACCTCAATACAGCAAAGAAATTACTCCTCCCACCCATTCTTCTAGAATCTTTCCCTTATCTAGACATACCTTATAAGCCCTAGTCAGTTACTCATTCACAATATTGGTGGTGGTGGTGAATTCACTTTATATACTGTATATGCATCTTCAACTCAAACTCACAGTTCAATGGCAATTTCATGGTTCTATAGGGAATGATAAATCTTCACTGGAATTAATATTCCGGAAGCCTTCATAATGTGTATAATAAGAGCTAATCCTAAATATTATTCAGTCATCTTGTTGTTTAATATAAAAAAGATTTTCAATTATATGGACCTCGGTTCTACCTATCATCAGTTTAACATCAGTTATAATGAAAATAATAAGCAATTTATGATGTGTGTTTAGAGAGAGAGGAGTTGATAGATGGTGATATATTAAGAGGGATGAGTTAAAAAGTATAACATTGACAGGTAAAGAAGATTTAACTTTTTTTTTCTTGCTGAGAGTAAAGTTGCATGTATTTGTCTTGTGTAAATATGAATATGAGATTCAAGATTACCCTTTTTTCCCCCCAGAGATAATTTTGATAGCCTTTAAGTTCTCATAATTATATCATATTTATCAATAATTTTGTCATTGGTAACTTTGAATGATAACGAATTTCAAACGCATCATTAGACAACACTTTTGAAAATTTGCCGTAAAAAATGGTAAAAATCTTGGAATAAATGTTGCCGGACATTTCCCGTTTTAGAAATAGATATGTTGACGTAAAGGATGGATTTTTCGGTTACCAACCCGTAAAAGATAATAACAAAGCAGGGTACAAATTACGGTCACCTGTATTTTACTGAAATACGGCTGAGACAGTATATTTTTACGGATAATTTCCGATTAAAATTATGGTTTTTCTTAACAGTGAAGAGACAAAGAAGGATTTAGCTTTTCAAAAATCTTTCCAAAAACAGACCGACCTCAACAATTTCCAAACTTTGCTTGCTTTTAAATTGCCAAAAATAAAAAGAAAAAAAAATCGACACGGGCTCTTGCATGAAGGCAAGCCCGTAGGACAATTTCCAAGAAATTTATGTGGCTATTATATGATTTATATCAGCGAATGTATATGAGTAGTTATAGATATCAGGGAAATTTGTATTTTGAATCTCTGATATTTGTTTTGGCGGTAATTTGAGAACTATAGTCCATTTCTTTTAGCGAGGCATATTTGCACCGACTCGAGGCGGTGCCCTTTTAGCTCGGAAAAGTTTCCTGATCGCTGATTGGTTGGGCAAGATAATTCTAACCAATCAGCGATCAGGAAACTTTTCCGAGCTTAAAGAGCACCGCTGCGAGTCGGTGCAAATCTGCCTCACTAAAAAGAATTGACTATAGTTCGATCTATTCACATTAAAAGAATAATCATAACCGACTTCAGTACAGACTCCTTGTAAAGGTCTTAGGTAAATGGTACGTCAGTCTAAGGCTCTATCGACTGCCTATTTCTGATCTGAACGAATGAACATTAAAGTGAAGACGTGAGGAGATGAGAAGCGGTAATCACTACAAAAGAAGAGTTCCAAGCGAACGACGAAGACGCAATTTGAGAAGGAAATCCTATACTTTTGTATTTTCTTCGCTCGCAATCCGTCGCCCTGTATAATACAGCAGCGTAAATTTACGAAATCGTCGATGAGGATTATCTTGAATACCAGCTGGAAACGAAGACGTGCTGGAAGAAAAACGCCTTCGTGTTGACATCGTGAAAACGAACGAAGTCATCATGCACCCATCCCGGACGTCGACAATCACTCCCAAGATGATGATGATGTCACTCACAGACAACCCACAGGTGAGGGCGACAAGACAGTGCCATCAGCTTGGAGATCATAAGGTTGACGGGTCTTTTGATTCATCTTATGAATAATGGACTGAGTGAACGCCAGCTCCGTAGAGTGGTTCCTCCTCGAGAGCTTTCAATTCTTGTCGCAGCCAGAGACGGCGGCATTA
>NC_090740.1:118689740-118697240 GCF_036898095.1 Palaemon carinicauda | reverse complement strand
ATTTATTTCAGTTTTTGAAGCAAAATTCAGAATTGTAACTTTCTTGGTAATTTAAGTGATGACATACCTTATAGTTCTTATAGCATCCTATATCACATTTGCCTCAATATAGCAAAGAATTTACTCCTCCCACCCATCCTTCCAGAACCTTTCCCTTATCTAGACATACCTTATAAGCCCTGGTCAGTTACTCATTCACAATATTGGTGTGGTGGTGAATTCACTTTATATACTGTATATGCATCTTCAACTCAAACTCACAGTTCAATGGCAATTTCATGGTTCTATAGGGAATGATAAATCTTCTCTGGAATTAATATTCCGGAAGCCTTCATAATGTGTATAATGAGAGCTAATCCTAAATATTATTCAGTCATCTTGTTGTTTAATATAAAAAAGATTTTCAATTATATGGACCTCGGTTCTACCTATCATCAGTTTAACATCAGTTATAATGAAAATAATAAGCAATTTATGATGTGTGTTTAGAGAGAGAGGAGTTGATAGATGGTGATATATTAAGAGGGATGAGTTAAAAAGTATAACATTGACAGGTAAAGAAGATTTAACTTTTTTTTTTCTTGCTGAGAGTAAAGTTGCATGTATTTGTCTTGTGTAAATATGAATATGAGATTCAAGATTACCCCTTTTTTCCCCCAGAGATAATTTTGATAGCCTTTAAGTTCTCATAATTATATCATATTTGTCAATAATTTTGTCATTGGTAACTTTGAATGATAACGAATTTCAAACGCATCATTAGACAACACTTTTGAAAATTTGTCGTAAAAAATGGTAAAAATCTTGGAATAAATGTTGCCGGACATTTCCCGTTTTAGAAATAGATATGTTGACGTAAAGGATGGATATTTCGGTTACCAACCCGTAAAAGATAATAACAAAGCAGGGTACAAATTACGGTCACCTGTATTTTACTGAAATACGGCTGAGACAGTATACTTTTACGGATAATTTCCGATTAAAATTATGGTTTTTCTTAACAGTGAAGAGACAAAGAAGGATTTTAGCTTTTCAAAAATCTTTCCAAAAACAGAACGACCTCAACAATTTCCAAACTTTGCTTGCTTTTAAATTGCCAAAAATAAAAAGAAAAAAAAATCGACACGGGCTCTTGCATGAAGGCAAGCCCGTAGGACAATTTCCAAGAAATTTATGTGGCTATTATATGATTTATATCAGCGAATGTATATGAGTAGTTATAGATATCAGGGAAAATTGTATTTTGAATCTGATATTTGTTTTGGCGGTAATTTGAGAACTATAGTCCATTTCTTTTAGCGAGGCATATTTGCACCGACTCGCGGCGGTGCCCTTTTAGCTCGGAAAAGTTTCCTGATCGCTGATTGGTTGGGCAAGATAATTCTAACCAATCAGCGATCAGGAAACTTTTCCGAGCTTAAAGTGCTCGCGAGTCGGTGCAAATCTGCCTCACTAAAAAGAATTGACTATAGTTTGATCTATTCACATTAAAAGAATAATCATAACCGACTTCAGTACAGACTCCTTGTAAAGGTCTTAGGTAAATGGTACGTCAGTCTAAGGCTCTATCGACTACCTATTTCTGATCTGAACGAATGAACATTAAAATGAAGACGTGAGGAGATGAGAAGTTGTAATCACTGCAAAAGAAGAGTTCCAAGCGAACGACGAAGACGCAATTTGAGAAGGAAATCCTATACTTTCGTATTTCTTCGCTCGCAATCCGTCGCCCTGTGTAATACAGCAGCGTAAATTGACGAAATCGTTGATGAGGATTATCTTGAATACCAGCTGGAAACGAAGACGTGCTGGAAGAAAAACGCATTCGTGGTGACATCGTGAAAACGAACGAAGTCATCATGCACCCATCCGGACGTCGACAATCACTCCCAAGATGATGATGATGTCACTCACAGACAACCCACAGGTGAGGGCGACAAGACAGTGCCATCAGCTTGCAGGTCATAAGGTTGACGGGTCTTTTGATTCATCTTATGAATATGGACTGAGTGAACGCCAGCTCCGTAGAGTGGTTCCTCCTCGAGAGCTTTCAATTCTTGTCGCAGCCAGAGACGGCGGCATTAAGTGTGCTGTCACGGGGAGGAAAATTAGCTTCATTTAGGAGCGACAGCGCTCTGCCTCACCTCGCTCCGCCGGGGCACAGGTGCCGGAATTAAGGAAAGGAAAGGTGTGCATCGATAAATGTCTGCTGCCTAAGGGTGTGTGTGTGTGTGTGTGTGTGTGTGAGAGAGAGAGAGAGAGAGAGAGAGAGAGAGAGAGAGAGAGAGAGATTGGAAACTTGAAAGAATAAGTAGTGACAATCAAAGTTAAATAAGAGAGAATGAGATCATTATTCCAAATCAATATGTAAAACTATACTTAATAAATGAGAGAGAGAGAGAGAGAGAGAGAGAGAGAGAGAGAGAGAGAGAGAGAGAGAGAGAGAGAGAGATGAACGAATAAGCAGTGAAAATCAAATATAAAGAAGAAAGAATGGGAGGATCATTATACCAAATCGATTACGTGAGAGAGAGAGAGAGAGAGAGAGAGAGAGAGAGAGAGAGAGAGAGAGAGAGAGAGAGAGAGAGATTGGAAACTTGAACGAATAAGTAGTGAAAATCAAAGATGAAGAAGAGAGAATGGGAACATCATTATACCAAATCATTTACGTAAGCTACAAGAGAGAGAGAGAGAGAGAGAGAGAGAGAGAGAGAGAGAGAGAGAGAGAGAGAGAGAGAGAGAGAGAGAATGTACCATATTGCTGTACTTTTTCCAATGACAAAAGTGTTTATGAATGGTACAGATTATCATGATTAAAAGTATTATTTTCTACTGAAAGAATCATTCTATCCACCGAAGGAGAGAGAGAGAGAGAGAGAGAGAGAGAGAGAGAGAGAGAGAGAGAGAGAGAGAGAGAGAGAGAGAGAACTGTATGGTTCCCCTTATATTGTCAACATATAACCTGAAGGAATTGTGTGTGTGTGTGTGTGTGTGAGAGAGAGAGAGAGAGAGAGAGAGAGAGAGAGAGAGAGAGAGAGAGAGAGAGAGAGAAAGGGACTTTATTTTATCCTTTTTATAGTCAACATATAACACCTTAAGGAATTGTGCGTGTGTGTGTGTGTATGAGAGAGAGAGAGAGAGAGAGAGCGAGAGAGAGAGCGAGAGAGAGAGAGAGAGAGAGAGAGAGAGAGAGCTGTATGGTTCCCCTTATATTGCCAACATATAACCTGAAGAAATTGTGTGTGTGAGAGAGAGAGAGAGAGAGAGAGAGAGAGAGAGAGAGGACTTTATTTTATCCTTTTTATAATCAACATATAACCTTAAGGAATTGTGCGTGTGTGTGTATGAAAGAGAGAGAGAGAGAGAGAGAGAGAGAGAGAGAGAGAGAGGGGGGGGGGGGCGTTCACATGTGAAAGATTATGGAGGAGAAATTTAGAAAATCCTCTGCGCATGCTCAGCTTCTCTCCGGAGACATTGGAGAGGATTTGAGTGTCAGTTGAACCATTCGAATGTTTCCGGAGGATTCTGGAATGGCCTCGTTCAAGTACCGCCCAAAGGCATGGTTAAGTAGGACTGAATCTCGATCGGTCGGAGGACAAATCGTTAGCGGTTAACAGGAACATCTCTTTAGCATAATAAAAACCCCGGGAGATTTTAGCATTGTAAATGTTGACGCAGTGAAGACGGAAGATTAAAACTATTTACTTCTCTCTGTCTATTCCACGTCTATCTGTTTACACGTCTATCTAGCTGAATATGTATGTATGTATGTATGTATGTATGTAGGTATGTATGTGCGTATGTATGCAAGTATGTATTTACGTATTCTGGAGAACTTACGTACTCTTGATTGTGTTAAGCACCAACAAAAAATGAATAATTATTTTTTCTTTTACTCTTGTACAGGTGATTTTCATACTTGATCTATACCCTTCAATCATAATACAATGGTTTTCATGAATCATCTAGACAATTTGCATGGGATAGATAATACTTAGCGGAATAAAAAGAAAATAAAAATAAAGAAACCTATGTACGGACATAATGACGAATAATGGGAAACATATTATCATGGTTTTGAAGGTGTTAGCGGGATAGAATAATCATTATCTGACGTTGACGGCATTTGAGAGGCGAGAGTAGTGTTTCTCATTATAAATCTTAAATGTCGTAGTTTAACAAGCTTGCTGGATTGAAATATGATAAACTCAAGAGATTTTTAGGTCTTGAAACTGAAGAACTTAAAAAGCGCCTACTGTATTGTCCATTGAGGGATTTGGGCTGTTTATGAAAAGGGAACTACTAAAACTAATATTCGAAAAGAAAACAATACGGATTCAATTGTTGAAGTCCCGGTAATATTTCGGTAGAGTCCCACCCAGTGCCATTACCGCTTGCCAGTACATAGGAGCTTGGTGTTTTTCTATTCTCGCGAGCGAAGCGAGCACACGACAGAGCAAAATCCATTAGACTCGACCGAAATATTACCGAAATCTAATGGTTTTTGCTCCGCCGTGTGCTCGCTTCGCACGCGAAAAAGAAGATTAGCAAGCTCCTATGTACTGGCAAGCGGTAATGGCGCTGGGTGGGACTCTACCGAAATAGTACCGAAGTCCATCCATTCTCCCCCCTAGAAATAAATGTTGACTACTTTTGCTTCCAAATTATCTTATATAATGTAATCTTTCGAACACGACGTCAGCATATAATCACCAGTCAATTGTCAAAAAAAAAAATGAGAGAACAAAATGTGGATTTATTTTAATCTTTCGCTTTAGGACCATTACTTCCAAATTCTTTATATTATTATTATTATTATTATTATTATTATTGTTATTGTTATTGTTATTATTACTAGGGCTGACATATTTGCTTTACAAAACCTGAAAATACCAAAGTTTTCGTAAAACAGAAGTTCATTATATCTGTGGGGTTCTCCAAATAGGACGGTCATGTAGTTTCAAGCTTTGCAACAGAATGGGATACATTTGCTATACGTTTTCTTTCAGATAATGGCAAATAATAAACATTATTAGTGTCCAGATTGGAAATAAGAGTTAAGCTTTGAATTTACAAGGAAAAGACGCATGATAAAAAACTGCAAAAGATTTTGTTTAAAGGTTTAAAGGCCACTTTTGAATGGCCGAGGTAAGGGGCAGTGACATTGCCCTATCAAGCCGTATAATAACCTAAAGACTGACCATATATACACAATGATCAGTGCCCAAGCAAAACTCCTGGAATAAGTGTTGCCAGGTTTTTAACGGTTTTTAATGCAAATTTTTAACAGTGCAGAGTGTTATCAAAAGGAAAATTAGTTCGATTACTAAATATGTAATAGGCAATAGGGAAACATTCAGTTGTGAACTTTCTTTACAACATTTTGGCCGAGAGTAAAGCACCAGGATAAATTTGTTTATAAAATATCTTAATTTGTTGGCAGAAAGCCTTACGATTGCATATGACGATTTCATTCGCTTTTTGACTGTTATGCAACCTGACAAAATGTCGTTCGGTTCAGAGAAGGAGACATTTCCCTTAGTTAGGTAGGATCCGGTGTGACGGTCTGAACGATCCCCCGGTCTCAGAATTCTCCTTGACATTGTATAATGGTTCTTTTCCGCCATTAGCTCGCTTCGCTCGCATGAAAATAAAACAAGCTCGTATGTACTGGCAAGCGGTAATGTTGAGCTGCGCACGCTAACATTACAGGAAAATAAAACGTCAACCTCGTATGCACTGGCAAACGGTAATGTTCGCGCATGCGCAGATTATCAAGGAGAATTCTGAGACCGGGGGATCGTTCAGACCGTCACACTGGCGTCCTAAGAGAGGCTAGGTTGGTGAAGGTAATGTGCTTGTTGTCAGACTGTAACACACGTGGTGCTCCAAAAGTTGTAAATACATCAACTAAATCATAAGCAAATTTATCAGTTCGCTTAGATGCTAAATGGCCTAAAGGAGCCTGTACACGTTCAAAAAAAGCGTCAAAATCTTGCATCAAAATTTTGATATCAAAATTTTGATGCAAAATTTTGAGTGTGTGTAGGACGTTTTGATGTTAAAAAAAAAAAAAAAAGATTTGAAGCAAAATTTTGACATCAAAACGTCCTACACAATCAAATTTTGCATCAAAATTTTGATATCAAAATTTTGATATCAAAGTTTGATGCAAAAATTTTGACGCTTTTTTTGAACGTGTATGGACCCCTTAAGGCAATGAAGTCTAAATAGTCCTGATAAACAAAAAGGAAAATGTACTTACAAATAGGTTTGGACTGCCGGTCGAAGTAGTCTAATTGGTACTGGCATAGGCTGTTATGCTTAAATACTATTAGTTTAACAGTTATTCCTTTCTTAATACATTTCTTAATTCCTTTCCTGGCCAGAACAGTGGTAGCGTGTTTGCTTAGCAATCGCATGGCACTAGATCGATCCCCGCCCGGGACCGTGAGTTTAAGCTGTTGACTGGGGAGGTCACTGCTGTGGTTGGGCACCACAGTGGGGGGTTGGTCTTGCCCTGCTGACGTTCTGGTGGGTATCTATTATGATGGAACTGAAACCGGACGCCTTTAACCTTTTTTCTGACATGTTTCACAACACTGTAGAAACAAAGAAATTTGTTGTGCTACATTCTTTGTAATGTTTGTTAGCCTCAAGAAGCATACTAATCCGGCCTCCATTTCTAATACTACACTGTTAAAAATTTCCCGTAAAACAACGGTAAAAATCCAAGCATTTACAGTTTTATAAAACGGATATATTGACGTAAAGGAATGATATTAAGGTCACCAACCCGTAACAGATAATAACGAAATAGGGTAAAAATTACAGTCGCCTGTATTCTACTCAAAGACGACTGAGAACAGTATATTTTTACTTGGAATTTCCGATTAAAATTACGGTGTTTTTAACAACGTACAATGAGCGCTATACGGAATATCACATAGTTCATCTCCAGTCACATAATATCTAATGGCATCATCATTGGTGCTCATTGTTAATTCCTTGTACTTCAAGCACATCGTCGTATTTTAGCAACTCAGAATCCAATGATACCATTTTTCTCAACGTTTTACACTTTTTACTTGACTATAAGGATAAGGATAAGGATAAGGATAGGGAAGTGGGGAAAGGAAGAGTACCCCTGAATACAATCCAGTTTATAACCGGAAAGCAGGAACTCGGGATGGGAAGGAATAAGGCAAAGGGAGAAAGGGAAGTACAGGAGTAGAATAAAAGAGAGGGGCAGACCCTTTTGCGATGTTAGATAGGATTAGAAGCAGTTTGAAAAAAGAAAAGACAGGTAGGGAAAGGAAGGGTTTTTTGGTTCACACAATGTCTAGCCCTGTTGCAGGAGTATGCCCGTCTGTAACTTATTTTGATGGTTAAAGAAAGTGATGATGGAAGAAAATTTATGACGTTTTTACCTGACTAACAAGAGCTTTATACACATTCTTAGAGATTAAAGCACTGTTTGAAGCAACCAGTAACTCCTTC
>NC_090740.1:118682240-118684740 GCF_036898095.1 Palaemon carinicauda | reverse complement strand
GTCTATCTTTGATTATGCAATCAGTTATGGAAGAATAATAGAAATATACGTAACGTACATACATGTATAAGAAGTAGAAGTCGAAGAGAGAGAGAGAGAGAGAGAGAGAGAGAGAGAGAGAGAGAGAGAGAGAGAGAGAGAGAGAGAGAGATAAATTTCTACCTCAATTTGGGATACCACCCTTGTCTCTTCAAATGAAGGGTAATGTAACTATTAATATTATAGGTAACTACTCTGAGAGAGAGAGAGAGAGAGAGAGAGAGAGAGAGAGAGAGAGAGAGAGAGAGAGGGAATTTCTACCTCAGTTTGGGATACCACATTTGCCTCTTCAAATGAAAGGTATTGTAATTGATAATATAATTGGTAACTACACTAAGAGAGAGAGAGAGAGAGAGAGAGAGAGAGAGAGAGAGAGAGAGAGAGAGAGAGAGAGAGAGAGAGAATACCACACTTGTCTCTTCAAATGCAAGGTATTATAACTAATAATATGATTGGTAACTACACTGAGAGAGAGAGAGAGAGAGAGAGAGAGAGAGAGAGAGAGAGAGAGAGAGAGAGAGAGAGAGAGAGAGCATTTCTACCTCAATTTGGGATCCCACACTTGTCTCTTCAAATGAAAGGTAATGTAACTACCAATATGATTGGTAACTACTCTGAGAGAGAGAGAGAGAGAGAGAGAGAGAGAGAGAGAGAGAGAGAGAGAGAGAGAAGGTGATTTGTTTTCACAATAATAGACCACTACAGATTTGATTTATTAACTTGATAAAATCTGACTTCCTTTCACGAAAGACGAAAAAAAAAAAAAAACCGCGAAGAAAAATATTGTTTCTCATTACTTTAGCAAAGGATTTCACGAGCAAGAAAAGGTAATGCTTCTCATTATTTTAGATAGAATGCCATGGTTCAGATTTACGTTGAAGATTAAGAAGATTACTGTGATTACCTGGGTTTTTTGTGCTTCGATGGGCCAGTCATAGAGGATTACCTCATTTGCTCGACCCGTCGACGATCGAGTTCCACGCGAAGCGAATCTCGTGATAAGGATGATCGAACTTGCGGCAAAAGTTACTATTATTATTATTATTATTATTATTATTATTATTATTATTATTATTATTATTATTATTATTATTATTATTATTATTATCAACATTATTATTATTATTATCAAATATGAACAACGTTTGAAGTCTCTGTGATAATGATGTCCAAACTTATGGCTGATTTTGGTTGACTTTGCCGTTGACCTTTGACATTGACCTTCCAAAATTTTATAATTTCCAGCTTTTTACATAATAGTTAATCCCTGCAAGTTTCATTACTCTATGATTAAAATTGTGGCTACGGGTGTTCACAAACAAACCCACACACACACACAAACAGGGGGTAAAACATAAACTCTTTCCAACTTCGTTGGCGGTGGTAGATATTATTAAAACACAGTATCAAAGGATTTCCAATGAATCTGCCAGGGAGTTATAAGAGGTTGCCTTTCGACTGGTTAACTTGGCTATTAAGTTCTTCAATGAGTCTTAGCAAGAGCAGTACAGGCATATTCGATAAAAGCTTGGAACAGATGGTTAAAAATGTTAGAATTATACAGCTCAAGTATTACTCTATCATCAGAAAATAATTTCTTGATTCATTAAAAACTGCTTGAAATTCTTAGAAAATAGGATTATAGGCCTTAAAGTTTAGTAGATATGTGGAATTATAGTTAGGATATTTCCAAAATATTAAAAAACTATATTAGAATTTCTTTTTAACTCATATACCAAATTTCGAAGATTGCATAGAGACATGCTTGAGTATTTAAGATCCATATCATCTAAGATGTAGAAGAATATATTCTAGATTAAGAAAATTAGTCTCTAAACTATACATAACCTGTCTGTAAAAAAAAAAAAAAAAAACAGTCGGACGCTTACTCCTTAATTTTTTTCTTGCAACAGGGCAGAGCATTGTGATTAATGAAGCTGTCTTAATGAGCAAATTATCTCTTAATGAACTCTCCTTTCAAAGCCACTTCAGCCACAAACATATCAGAAGACACATTTCGATGAATTTTTAAATAATTTATTTTTTTTTATGAGTAAATCTACAAGAGATAACTCTCAGCTCTTCATTTATTGGTGAAGATAAATCTCATATATTATTATCAATGTTCTTATTATTATCATTATTATCATTATTATCATTATCGTTATCGTTATCGTTATCGTTATCGTTATTATTATTGTTATTATTATTATTAGCCGAGCTACAACCCTAGTTTAAAAGCATGTGGCTATAAATCCAAGGGCTCCGACAGAGAAAAATAACCCAGTGAGGAAAGGAAATAAGGAAATAAATAAACGATATTTGAAGTAATGAAAAATTAAAATAAAATATTTTAAAAAGCATTAACGACATTAAAACAGATAACTAATATATAGACTAAAAAAGAATTTATATATAGAAAGCTTGGTTGATGGATATAAATATAGATAAAACAGATTCT